>NC_042530.1:8403603-8735031 GCF_900963305.1 Echeneis naucrates | reverse complement strand
TTAGGAGAAAAAGAAAGGGTTAATTTAATTTAGTTAGTTATTAGTAGCAAAGTTAAAACCAACATTATTTATTCAAACCTAATTTATTTTACCTCATGGTCTCTTTAAATCTGACAGCAATGGTATGTCTGTTACATTGTGTCTTGAATAATTGAATGATAACTTCTATTTTGAGGACAAGTGGTGCAGCCACTCACAGTTCCATCCATCAGCCATTTCTGGAAGTTCTGTTTGCCCGGTTGTGGTTTCTCCAGGTTTCCTCCACACTGTGCCACAATCCAGTCCACCAGCCGCTGCTCCAGCTCTGGGTCGTACTTCTGATCGATCTTTTCCTGCACCTCCCGGCTCAGTCCATAGCTGGGCCCTCTGTTTGCCATGGCAGCTCCAGCAACACTGTAATATATGTAGTGTGTAATAGCTCTAAAGAGAACACATGATGGTGAATCAGTATAATTCTGTAACAAACTGCAAAAACATTTAAAACACATCAGCTTAACATTCCCATAATATATAACAACGCCGCATTTGGTATACAAGTGAGAATTAGTGGCTAATCCTGACAGGATAACAGTTATTTTTACAGTTCAAATGTTCCAGCTTAATCATAAACCGCCTCAGAGTGTGAAGACGAAGCCAAAGAGCCAGGTTTTCCTCTCTGGCAGCACCTGCCTCCCCTCCTGCCCAGCAGTCTATCCCAGGAGCATCTCCGGAGGATGGAGGAGGAAGGGTGTGGTCCCTGGCAGCTGTCCCGAGCAGGGACCAGCCCTCTCGTTGCCATGGTAACAATCAAGCCTGTTTCCGGCAGATTCAGGGCTCTGATTCGGCAGCATGTGGGATGATGGTCTAAGTGAGACCCACAGCAGGCAGCCATCATGACGCAAATGAAACCAGTGAGACGTATTTTTATAAAGTTTGCCCTCTTACAAAACATGCATGTACACAATGTACAGCTGCTCTATTTTTAGCCTGCAGTCCACTTTGATTAAATTACGTCCGTGTTCTTTGCCGCATGTTGTATGGATGCTCTTGTGGAGCTCACTTCTTCAAGTTAAACACCATAAATTCAAATAAAACCCCATCATCTCTTAGGATTCCTTACGGCTGCGCATTCTGCGGCTTTTTAAAACATGAACATTAGCTTCTTTTTTTTATATAAAGCCAGAAGGAAACTGCGCAAAGCACACAGACAGTGCGACACAGCATCTGTTACATAAACATCGCTTTTTGGCATCATGTCATGCAGTGAGGCACACGGAGCACTTACTGCGGCTCTTCCTCCGGTCGGTGCGTTAAATCCGCTGAGCAGGGCTCGACTGAGGATGCTGAAGTGCTGAAGCATCCATGAAGCGCAGCACAGGCGCGACGTGCCAGCCTCACTCACTTTGTCCGGGAGGGGCGAGCCGCTCGTTTTATACGCCAGCTCGTCCAGGAGGGGTCCCGAGAGACCTGACACCGGCCACTGTGGTGCACGTGGAGTTTTAGGGGGATTAGGTGACCTTCAACTGCTTTATCGACTCTTTTATACTAAGACACACAATGTACAATGCTCCTTTTTAACTCATAACATTCAGTGGATTCTGCTTGTTGTCATGTTTAACAGTTGCTTTCCCTCATGCCTTTCTGACACTAAATGGTATTTTTGTTTCAACACTGTTTATTTTAATGACAGCCATTTCTCTTTCCTTACATTTACGCTGTAGGAGACCATCAATCTATCGGTGATCTCAGTTTTGATGCATGAAATGACTGACTACATAGCTCAACCATGAGTTAAAAGGTCAAACTTGCAGTTCAGCAGACCAGGGAGAGTTAAGTGGTTCTTTTCCCCCCATTGAACAGACAGCAGCTAGAAGCCAATTACATGTTAATAATCAACAGCCCAGTGGCTCCATTCAGTAGGCCTCTTGATGGCTAAAGGCCAACAGGGATGGGGAATCATGTAACAGACTGTTTGGCTACTGAAAATTAACCTGCAACACTGTACCTTTGACATTTTGAATCACTCAATACAACTCTGAGCTACTCTGTTGACATGTTCATCCACTTCATCCAGCCACATCTGCATTAAAAATTAATTAATTAATAAAATAAAGAAAAATAACAATTAGTCACCTTGTGATTTTAAGATGAAACTGTTGTTCTGAAAATGTGCAGTTTTCAAATGAAATACCCTACCTGATGAAATCACAACACACTAAAGCTATAAACTAAGATAAAGGTTCTGTAATACGGCTTAGTAGTGCATATAAACACTGCTACTTCAAAATGTTGCATGATGTATACATGGCTATTCAGAGTGTGTTAGTAAGAACAACAAACTGACACTTGCACTGTAGTGTGCAGAGGTTTTATTTGCCAAACCAGGTGAAAAGTGATTAAAAAAGGCACAGGACAACTAACCATCTAATGAAAGAGGGAGGGAAAGTTGGAAGAACAGCGGCTGAGACAGCAGCAACAATATACCTAATAATGACTGACGAACGTAACAGTCGATATAACAACCTTGGACAAGCACAGATGCAACCTGAAGATAGAAGGGATAAGCTCGAAGAGGTCCCCTGAAATATAGTTTGGACAGTAATAGCATGTGAAAATGACAGGAGAAGTACAGTAGAATAACAGATGCATGAAAGGTCATGTTTGGCAGAGAAACATGCCATTGTATGGTAACTTCCTTGAGGGTTGACATCCCTGTCAACACAGTTCTTCTCTCCTTAGCCTAGCAATCTCTCAGCCTCACTCCCCCCATCCTTTACTCAGACCATAGTGGTCAGCTTGTCAATGAGATCGTCAATGGTATAGACCATGAGCTTGATGTCGTCCTTGTCAGACATGCGGTGTTGGCCTTGTCGCCGAAGAATGACATCCACATCCTGACTGATGATACGTTCTGCAACCTGCATGGAAATGTGCCAAGGGACATCCTCATCTTTGAGGCCATGGATCAGCCTTACAGGGCAGGTGATGGGGATGGGACTGTGAAGCACACAGTGATTTTGGGCCTCACGCAGAAAGTTCATGTTAAACCTGTAAATGCCGTCCTCTGAGTGTTTGGTGGGCACTGTCCACTCCCCCTTCTCCTCAAACTCCTTACGTGACTGCAAATTCAAACAAAAATATTTCAAAATTGTCCATAAATACCTGCAAACATTCAAACAAAATTACTAATGGAATGTGATGTCCATAATATAATAAGTTACTACCTCCAGAGGAAGCGAGTTGAATGATGTGACAATGTGATCAGCAGCAGTAGAGATTCCAACCAGTGCAGCAGTTTTCTCTGGTCTTGCAATGGCTGCCAACAGCATGAGCCAGCCACCTATACTGTAACCCACGAGGATCTACAAGTGAGACAAATCCCAAAAATCAGAGGGTGAGCCAATTGGCCAAATATTTCATAGAGACATTTAAAGGGTTCTTTAAAAAATATTCCCTAAAGATGACAACAGATTCATACAGTAAAGTCACAATTGAAGAGGACTGAAAACACCATAAATATTGTAACATAGCACCATCATCTGGAGACAAGGAGGTACACACACATTAAATATTGGAGACAAATGGTTGAAATTAGTTTCACTTTAATTAAACATTTTTAAAAACTGGTTAATTCAATCTTTTTTTTTATTCTTTTCTTTATCCCTTTGGTTCATTTAAGAGCAAATAAAAGCTTTTAAATTCTTGAAATGTCATGAAAATATTGCCTATGTGGAGGCTGCCAGCATGAAGCTATTGCTATATAAAAGGAAATATTTTTACTTGTCAGTCTCATGAAGACCAAAAGATACTCTTGTACTTTAAGAGGATCTTCCACTACTTTATTCAAAATACGGCCCTATAATTTAATGCATGCATAATAAATAAATACAACCCAGAAACTCTGAACTGAATTGCCATCCTCTTTCTGGCCCTGTCTGTTAAAATACAATGATTTAAAGCCATATACCTTTCAACGTTTCACATGGAAGGCCAGGACAGTGTGCATTCTTAAGAGCCTGATTTCAGCCACTATTTACAATACACAGAAATCAATAACTGTCACAGCAACTTGGCTCTTAAAAATCTGATTGTTTGAAACATGCCCCAAATGGAAAACAATTCCCAATTCCCATCACCACTAAGCTTTCGAAAGTTAATTGCTTATTGACCACAGTCACTACTGAATGAGCATGTCCCTTTACCTGTGGGCCTTCTGCTAATTCGTCCAATACAAAAAGCACATCTTTTTTCCAGGTTCCAATCGTTCCTTCTGCAAACACCCCCTCTGAGGCCCCATGTCCTGTGTAGTCAAACCTGGGAAAACATAAATAGAACAACTTTTGGCCATTGATATTAGAGGGTGAGGCAACGACAAGCTATGACAAGGCCACAGTATATTAGCTATTTACTGCACTTAAAATGAGATGATGCTTTTATGTGTACTGTGTATGTTAGAACTGCCATGTTTTATATCCAACCTGAGGAGAATGGAGGCTTTCCAGAGGAATGGCAACTTTGGTACAGTTTATTTGTTCTTATTGTTTTTTGTTGGGTTCTCATCAAATAATTTAGCTTTTCATTTGTTAAACTATTGAAATAAAGGCTCCATCTCAGAGACGTAAGACCACAACAAAACTCTGTAAAATTCAAAAGGCAGACTTCTAGGAAGAAAAATCTCATCGCTACACCAAACAACATGATTTCTATGTTAAGCAGCCATTTAACTCCTTGGAATGGCCTGTTTTTTTGGCTTGTGATAAAATCTGATCCATCACAAATGCAGACAATGCAGTGTCTCCATTCCAATCTCAATTTCTTTACTGAATTAACCCAAATTTAACATTCACAGTGCCTGTTTGAAAAAGTAAGCGAATCCTTGTATCACCAAGAAATTCAAACAAGCTCATCAGACCTACACAAAGGGCAGACGGAACATTGCATCATTCCACTATACCTGGTGTGAGTTGCTTTGACTGGTCCACTCCATAAAATGGATTTTCCCTTGTGGGTCAATCTAGTAGATTTACTTTGATGTTTTGTCCTGTGGCATTACCTACTGAGCTTCAGCCAATGGACAACCACCCTGACACTGTCTTGTAAGACACACTGATAAACTTATTTATTTATTCTTCCCTTAATGATAATAAGCCATCCAAGTCCAATACAGTGCTGTAAAAAGTCCAACATCATTTTTAAATGATGTGTGTGTGTGTGTGTGTGTGGGATGGGATCTTTTCCAGTATTGCATTTCAGATTTTTTGCAATTTACCTTTGATGAACTAAGTGTTGACTTGTGCAATATAATATGAATAGAGTTTAATACTTGCTATATGCCAACATTTTTTTTGGTTGTTTTTAAAAGATAAAACCCAACACACCCATCAGCAGTAGATATGGAGAATGTCAGTTAGAAATAATCTGTTCTGTATGTCAGCAGTTTATGTGTATACAGGGGTCTGTATGGAGCTTACCTCAGATATGAGTGTCCTAAAGAGAGACAGAACTCCTCCAGTGCCTCGGCTTTCTGCCCATTCATGTTGGAGCCATATCCGGGCAGGAAGATGACACCTGGGCTCTTCCCCTTCACTCTTCTGTATGCCAACTTTGGTAGTTCTGTTCGTGAAGCATACTGAACTGTGGACTTGTGTCTTCTGTCTTCTGCTTGATACAGTGCAAAAGTATAAACAGCAGGACAAAACACGTCGTTAAAGTCAGAAAGCTTAAAAAAAAAACTTGGCTAAAACAACTTCACGCCCCATTTCATAAGGCATGGCTTCTCCTGATTGAATCCAGGCAGCAGCACATGGACCAGCCAAACAGTGCGGACATGTTTCTCCTGTCGGCTGAACTAGAACAAACACACTAAATGAAGCTTGTACGTTTTCAAATGCATCGACAGTCCAAGTAAACTGCGAAGGAGACTACAGACATAAACACAGCACCGATTATATGCCCCAAATGTTAGAGACGAAGCAGTCTGTGAGCCACACCCCCCCTCCGAGCCTTTAAACGCCTTTCACAGAAACTCAAGCACGGAGAAATGACTCGCACCGAGACCAGAGTCGGACACAAACCTTCAAATCGCCTCGAAGACAAAGCTGCAGGTCCTCCAATGTTAAAAAGCTGCGAAAGTCCTCTGCGGCAGGACCTCAGCGCGACGGCTGCCATACTGTTACTACACCACGGAGGAAGTATCGCGAGAGTAGCAGCCGTGACTCCCGTTTTTCTCTGAGCAGTTGACCCTTCACATTTTAGTCTAACTACAGAGAACCGAGGTGGAAGAAGAAAGACCTGAAACTGGAAAAAAGCAGCAATATCAGTATGAAGTTAGCGTTTCATGTCGAACTGTTCAGACTGTGTGATCCACAATCAGCATTGATTATTGTAAACAGAGAAAAAAGCTTTTATACACATGGTCAGTTTATAAAATTAAGTGTTTTGCATATAAAATATTAATATGCAAAGTAATTAGCCCCTTTCATCCCTCAGACAAATGCAGTGGAGTAAAAGCACAACGCAACAGAAAATGGAAAACTAAAGTATAAATACATGGAAACTTAATTGAAGGGCAGTAAGTGTAGCAGTCGTTAGAAATCTGCTTCTTGTCTGCAGTCGTATGATAACAACACTATAGCATCTTTGAGTATATTTTGCTCCTGGTTGTTGTCATTCATACTCAGATCCAAATATTGTTAATCTTTGCTCCAATGGCAACCAAAAGCTTGTGGGTGTCAAGTTTTATTAAGTAGCTGTGAAGTATATGCCAATACAACGTGAAAAACATTTCATTACATCTAATTATTCCTCAGTTAACAGACTATTTAGCAGGAGTGAACAATATTTTCCCCTAAATGGAGTGGAACATACGGAGCAGAAATGGAAATAACAAATATAGGTCATTTAGTTAAGTGCGCATAATGTGTGGCACTATTTCCTTGAGGACATTTTTACATTATTTTATTTATGTTGTATTTTATCTGTATGCAAGTTCAGGCGTCCATCCAAGACTGTGTTTTGCCAGGTAACCCCCCCCCCCCCCTCCAAAAAATAAATAAATACATAAAATCTGAGACTCTTATTTTGATATCAGTTCGGGGAACCACCTGTCAGTAAAAAAAAAGGGTTTTAATTTCCCGGCAAAGACAATATCTGAAGAGTGAGGGGGATCGTTTGATTGTGACTGTCATGTGAAGTGTCAGATTGTAACATGACTCAGAGCGTCACAGGCGGAAGGTCACGGAGCAGCCGAACGGAACGGAAGCGGAGTAAAGGGCCGATCCGCCATTGTGGAATATGGTGAGGGATATTCCAGTAAGACACTCGTCAGTTTCAGATTGACTCGATAAGGACCATCTGTGGCTGGATCGCACGGGATCGACTCCGCAGACACGAAGTCGCCGTTTTGTAAACAGCCAGAAGAAGCGGATCGTCGACCGGGTCTCGACCACGGCAGGAAGGAAGGGGGGGAAAAAAAAACGCCGCCTTGTAACGTTAACGGAGTGATTGGACGACCCGAGAGACGGAGCCAGGAAAGCGGCGAAGTGCAGAGAGAGAAAGAGAGAGAGAGGCAGGGGGAAGCCGCGGACAGTCTCACAAACAGCGATCAGTCTCGGTTCCTGGAGGATGTCTGCGACCACAGTCGATCAGGTTGGTGTATTGACAGCTGAACGGGCTGCTTATAAATTAACGGTGCGGCGGCGGAATGAAACTTTTCCGACAACAGTTTGATCCGATTTTGAGCATCGCCTGATCAAACAGGCTGTGGAGGAACAGAAGAAAAGTCGGTGATATGTGATAGCTATTAGCTGTAATGTAGGCCGACTGTATGTCCAACCAACTCCAGCTGTAGCCGGTTGCCAATGCGGCACCGTTTACTGGATGTCAGAGCGTTTGACATCCGGTCGTTAAAGCGAAGCAACCTGTAAATGTGAACATCCGGGCTGATGGCTGCAGCCTCCTGCTAACATTAATCCATGTAGGAGTCAGCCGCCTTTGTGTGTGTGTGTGTGTGTGTGCGTGTGTGCGCGTGCGTGTAGTCTTCTTATTTCCTGTCGTGATCTGACAACAGTCTCATCTCTTTTCCCTGTGCTGCCCATTATTTCAGAGACCCAAAGGACAAGGAAATAAAGGTAAGGGTTTTAACAGTCATTGTGGAAAAGGTGCTGTTATTTCAGTGTGGCAGTGCCGGCTGTTTTCATTTCAAACCAGCCAAGGTGTTGTCATGTTTCTTACTGATGCAGTTATAGTATGTTAGCATTGTTGACACTCCTAAATTCTGCCGTTTTTTTTTTAACATTACACCATGCTGGCATGTCAGGTATCAGATCTGACTGTTAAATACATAAGACAGAAATAACACTGACTGATATTTTCTTACATCTTAACTGTATGATATGTGCAATGTTCCCTCTTTTCCCATCTGTAGTGCAAAACGGATCAATGCATCAAAAGGATGGTGTGAATGATGATGAGATTGAGCCTTACTTAAGCAGCCAGACAAATCAGGTAAGAGTACATGCTAATGTTTGTAGCAATGATCAGACTCATGAGGTCAACAAACGAATTCCATCTGAGGTTTCAGCCATTCAACACATCACTATTGTATTTCCTTTGACTATAAGATTTTAGATGATGCTGTGTTGAACATTAGATGTTTCAGATTTTTTTTATACTGCCTTTTTTAGTATGAAATGTTCACAGTTTGACCATCTGCTTTATACAGAGTAACAGCTATCCACCAATGTCTGACCCCTACATGCCCAGCTACTATGCTCCATCCATTGGTTTCCCTTACTCTCTGGGAGAGGCGGCCTGGTCTACAGCAGGAGACCCTCCTATGCCCTACCTAACTACCTATGGACAGATGAGCAATGGTGAGCCGCACTTCATCCCTGACGGTGTGTTCAGCCAGCCAGGTGCCCTGGGGAACACTCCTCCCTTCCTTGGCCAGCATGGCTTCAACTTTTTCCCTGGTAATGCAGACTTTTCCACTTGGGGTACCAGTGTCTCTCAGGGACAGTCTACACAGAGCTACAGCAACAGCTATGGGTACGCCCCCAGTTCACTGGGCAGAGCCATCACGGACGGACAAGCAGGCTTTGGAAGTGACACCCAGCTCAGTAAGGTGCCAGTACTGAACAGCATTGAGCAGGGGATGGCAGGGTTAAAATTGGGTACAGACATGGTGGCAGCGGTCACCAAAACTGTGGGCTCACCCTTAGGAGGCACAGCTGGTATGAGCAGTATGGCAGCCAATAGCCTCCCTCCATCTGTCAGCTCGTCAGCACCTAAACCTGCCTCCTGGGCCGCCATTGCCAAGAAGCCGGCCAAGCCACAGCCCAAGGTTAAACCTAAAGCCAACATGGGGATGGGTGGAGTCACCACCATCCCCCCACCTCCTATAAAGCACAATATTAACATTGGTACATGGGACAATAAGGGCTCTCTGAATAAGCCCCCATTAGCCCAGACTATGATGCCCCCGCAGCCTCTAGTGCAGCAACCTCTTCTAGCTCAGCCCCAGCCATTACTGCAAAACCCTTTGCCCCCCCAGCCTCAGCCTCAGCATCAGCATCAGCCCCAGCACCAACACCAACACCAGCCCTTTCAGCTCCAGTCTCTCCAGTCTCCTCAGCACCCCCAGCCTCTGCCCCCTGGCCCTCCACACCTTCACCTCCACTCTCAGCCTGGCCCTCCACAGACCCTTCATCATCAGCAACCCCAGCAGCCCGGCCCACCTCCCAACCGCTGGATAGCTCCAAGGAACCGGGGTGAGGGCTTTGGTCTGGGTGGAGGAATCCCACTCAGTGCCTCCCCTTGTTCTGGTGAAGTGCATCCTGTGCTGGAGAAACTCCGTGCCCTCAACAACTACAACCCCAAAGACTTTGACTGGAATTTGAAAAATGGACGTGTTTTCATTATCAAGAGCTATTCGGAAGACGACATCCACCGCTCAATCAAGTACTCTATCTGGTGCAGTACAGAACATGGCAACAAGCGCCTGGATGGAGCCTACCGCTCACTGGGCAACAAGGGGCCCCTGTACCTGTTGTTCAGTGTCAATGGCAGTGGGCACTTCTGTGGCGTGGCTGAAATGCGCTCACCGGTGGACTACAATGCCTACGCAGGCGTCTGGTCTCAGGACAAATGGAAGGGCAAGTTTGAGGTGAAGTGGGTTTTCATCAAAGATGTGCCCAACAACCAGCTGCGACACATTCGGCTGGAGAACAATGACAACAAGCCAGTGACCAACTCCAGGGACACTCAGGAAGTGCCTCTGGAGAAGGCCAAACAAGTGCTTAAAATTATCGCCACTTACAAGCATACCACCTCAATCTTTGATGACTTTGCACATTATGAGAAACGTCAGGAAGAGGAGGAGGCTCTGAGGAAGGTGAGATAAACACACATTTAAAAAGTCCTCTGTAAATAGCTTGTTTGTATGCATGAGACAGTTCTGTTCAGTTACCCTTTAATTCAGAGGGAGGATAACTTTCACTGAGTCACTGCTAAAGGCTGTAGTCAGCTGATCTTGATCCACCTGCTTTCAGACTGACATTGTAACTTCCTGTTGCTGTGTGAACAGTCTGACTTAAATGGAAGTTCCCCGAGAGCACCCGGCACATTGACGTGCCACCATTGTACAGGAATCCCTGATTCCTCATCAGCCATCTTGTGCTGTTGAGTTTGCGATGATCTGCCAGAGTGGAGTTAGATGCATGGAGGTTTCCTGAAATAGCCCACATTCCTGGCATTCTTTCTCTCAGACAAAGGCAGATGTAGGCACTGATCTCCCTTTGAACACCAAGCCTCTCTGCTCTCCACAGGCTCCTCATGCTTTATTAGTCTTTAACAACATAAGCCCTCGGCTTGCAAACTGTGCCTCAGAGTTGGCACAGTGTGCCTTAGATGTTGTAGAGGGCTGATTTAAAAAATATTTCCCAGAAAAATACATGATAAAACGCATGATTAATTACATTTGTCTGGCAACATAGCTCTGAAAAGCACACACTTTGAAAGCTTGTGCCCTCAGAGGGGAAGCTAAAATATGTTGCAGTGGTAATAACAGTGGTGTACCACAAATGTTAGCCTAAGTAGTAAAAACTCTGTGGGTTGCTACTGCTGTGGAAAGCAGAGCCGAGCGGTGGATAACATGTTATCATTGCTAACATTCTGCTGCATCCATTCTTAGATTCAACAGTATTCTAATCTAATTAGGTTTAGAAAACCCCCATGACCTGCTCCCTCCTTTTCTCCCACTCCCCCACGGCTGGTGCTTCATTGATGCTGTATTGACTCTTAGCTGCTGACCTTGTTAATATGCGCTGGGTTACTTTCTCATAAATATTTCAAGTCAATGTTTTCAAGCTTCTGAAAACAACCTGTCAGTAGAAAGCCTGTTTCATCCTGCGTCTTGCAGGCGTTGCGCTGTGCTGCTTTTGTAGTTCTGACCTCCTACATGACAGGATCTGCCCAGCTAAGGCCTCACCCTCCTTCGCCTGACAAGGTTAATTGTTCTCCATTGTTTGGGCCGTCCTTCCCGAACTTTGAGAGGGGTCAAACCAGTACAGCTACCTGCACTGTAACACACTCCCACAGTGTTTTTAAAGATAACTTTAGATTTAAATATTGTTCCTTTACTAGCATAAGTCATTTGGCAATTAATACATAGTTTTGGGTTCCTTCTTTTCTCAGGATGTACTGTAATAAAGAATCACATTGGGGTCTGCTGTAATGGGTGCAATTGTATCATACTAGTAAAGATGTAGTTAACTTGTTTTCCTGCACAGGGAAGGAGATTTATTGTTACATTATTAAAGTATTGTTAGGTTATATTTTTAATCAAATACTCTAAATCTGCATGACCTGCAACAAGACTGACATGTAAGAGAATTTTGGAAAAGTTTCTGTGCATGCTTGTTTTCATCCATATCCAAATGAAACTTAGAAACAGCCACAGCTCTTAGTCTATACTATATATATACATATAGAGTTTGGTGATTGAATAGCTTTCCTACCAGTGCTGTGTATATCACACAACAAGTCCTACCCAACAATATACTGGATCTCATCTTGGTCACCATTTTTGATCATGAATCTTTATTTGACTTTAGATAGCTGAAAATGCGCTTAGATTGGAATACATTATGATTTAAGTCTATATATCTACATCTCTACTTTCTAAGCTCCAAATGAAATCACTGAAACCAGACTTGAGTAGGAATTCAGGATGAGGAACTGTCCTCATGCCAGAATTTCCAGAAAATGATTCATACTGAGTTTACTTTCAGCAGCAACTATGCATTATCAATTCTCTTTGGCATCTTTTGAGTTTCCCAATCAATTCCTTGCACAAGTAACCAAGATTAATGAAAAATTTGACTGGTACTGTCAACTTATTACTAGTTTGAGGCATAATTGAACTTTTTGTATGTATAATACAAATAATGCTCACAATTGTGCTAAAAATAGATACATGCAATAAATTGATGCGATGAATGATACTTGCAGAATCATCAGTGCCAATGCCAGTTAAATCAGTATTGTTTGCTTTCGTAAATGGGCTTTGACCATTTGCCTGACTGGTGTAATCACCGGAGCTCGATTATTCCTTGTCTAGCTGTTTCTCTTGTTGCTCTTCTGAAACTATTCACTGATCATCTCTTTCTGTTGTTCTTTCTTACCAGGAGCGCAATAGAAATAAACAGTAACCTTCAAGCAAGCTTTCTGCTAGAACTGCAACACTAATGATGTAGGACCTTAAATACAATTTGCCTAACCAGGAGGAAAGGAGGAAAGGCCTTCACAGGCTTTCCAGTGGAGATGACAATGTATCTGAACACTTGAACATGACAATAAATGGACTCATCTGTATCCATTGACTGACTACATCAAACCCTGTGTTCCTGTGTCACGACAAAACCCACTTTAAGAACTCTGTCTTTAAAGCACTTTCAGTCCTTCTAAAGAGCCTCTACCAACACCCTTAACCCTCTAACTCTGTGTTCTTCTTTGATTTTGTTTGTGAGCAACTAACTGACTAACCACAGTAGTCAGGAGATTTCACCAGGTTTATTTGTAATTTTTTTTAATGCCTCAAATGTTAGGGATGTTGGCGAGCTTCGTTAGCTCCTTAAGAGAATTAAAGACGATATGTATAAATAAATCTTGTACTTGAATCTGTGTACAGTTGTCTGATGCTTCTCAGATAGAAGCTGTGGATAATTGACAAGTGGGATGAAATATTTGGGAAACAGCCACAATCATGCCAATCATAGGATGTATCCTCCCCCTACCTGTTCCCTTCTTTTTTTTTTTTTTTCATCTCTTTCTGTGCCCCAAAAGATTATAAATATGCAGCAGGTAGGCGAGTGCCGGCCAGTGCACATCTTTTCTTTTCGTTTTCTTTTTTTTTTTTTTCCTCTCTTGTGATTCTGTCATTCTGAAGTGCATTTGTCTGAGGAGAAACCTGCTGCTCTCCTTGGGCCCTGTGGGTGAGTGTCTTTGCTCTGATGTTGATGTACTGTACTGTACCTCAGGCTCAATCAGACTGTCTGTCCTCAACAACTCTTAGCACTTTTGGGAGAACTCCTTGCTCGGCCTGACCAGGATTCCCCCAAAACAGCCAAAAGACATCAACTGCAAGGATGTGACAGTTTTCTCCTCTAGGTGACTCACTAGCTAAATAAAAATTACCCATGTTTAGCGCAAATGCTGTTCTGTGTTTTTACTCTCCATTTTACTTTTTCAATGTATGCATTTCCTCTGTGTTCAGTACAACATTACCACACGCACTCAGTGATATGGAAAGCTCGAGCAAAAGCCCATCCTCCCTTTTCTATTTGCTACTATGTCTCTAATTAAACTTAATTACTAATTAGTGTATAAACAGTATTGGCAGCTTTGCATTTTAATAAACTAAAGGTGGGTGTAAAGTGTGTTGGTGCCACGAGTGGCCTGGCCATAAAGTTAACGTCTCCAAGGTGTACAATAAAGCATGCAGAAGATGACAACACATCAACATGTCTGCTATGTGGGAAGCAGCCGTGCCTGTCTAAAGTGGGAAAATTAACATCACAATAAACATATACTTACTTACTGTATAAGCAACAACTAACACTGGGAAGCACATTCTTAACTGTGACGGCTGTAAGGACGGACATGATAGTTGTTATTTTTTATTTATTTCACTTTATAATTGATGCCGACTACATTTAAAATGTAACAACGGTACCTTTTAATCTTCCATCTTGATTTTAAAGGATTAGAAATTTAGGTTTTGCGTTTAATGGGAATATTTTACACTTACTACATAAGACAACAATCTGAGTACTTCTTACATGTATTGCTTAGAGACCTGAGCACTGGACTATCCATGACATGAATTAATCAGTGTGGTCTGCACACCACACCAATTCACACAACTTCAGCAGCAACTACACAAACTTGATGCAGTAGTAGAGTGTGATGCACAGTGAATGGTCATACACTGGTCATCGCAATGTGATGGTAGAAAAGTAATTTAAGAAGCTTTCAGATAGGTTTCTAAATCACCTGGCTGCTACAAACCTTTCACAGAGGGATGAACACAGACTCCATCCTGTATTAGGCAGATCCTTTGGTTGAGCCTCAGGCTGCTTCATAGCACTGATGTCTATGTTAGCAGCTTTTAGGGCTCAAGCAATGATCCAAAATTCACCTACTATTACTTCTATGACTGCCAGGTCTTTTACTAGACAGTAACACTGAAGAACACCCTATTGTGTTGCAGCATCAGTCATGCTAGAAATAAGCAGAAAAGACTATTTAGTATTGAGTATACTATCAAATTAATTGTGATCAGAAACACTTTTTTATTTGACACCATCTTCACTGAATATACTAACTGGGCTTTGAGCATAAGAGGGATAAAGATAATTCTACATTTTAATATGAAGGATCCTTTTTTTTTTTTATCTATTACAGATATTCTAAATATTCAAGCTATGTAAAGTGTTCAAAAACATACAATAACCAGAATTTACCAATTATATACCTATATATATTGTGCAGTGACAGAAATGTGGAATGTACACATGACCAATCTGTGACCGAGAAATGATTAAAAATTTGCCCAGAATTCGCTTGAGGTCAGGATGGAAATGCAAGTGAAACTGCGTAACACTAAAACCGATGAGGTGGTTTCACTTCATCTCATGCTCATGTCCATTTCCTTACAGTATGAAACAGACGCTCAAATAAGTTTTATCTATCAAACTACAAACTTTGAGAAAACTAATTTCTGTATGATTGAATGAAAAAGTTAATCTTTGAGTTGACATTGTCAAAAATAAAACTTCATTTCCACAAAGACTCAAGCTATGATATACATTCAGCCTATAGACATAAGGTGCTTTGTGCAAGTTACATGATTTCTACATTTAAGGAAAAACAAATCTCCAAAATGGCTCAATACACTTCTATGTATAAAAATAAATAATGTTATTGACTTATAATAAAGGCAGTATTCATTATATCAATTGAAATTATTTTAAATGCTAATTTAATTTTGATTATGTTTTTTAGATATCCATTCTTCCATCTTACTAGAAATAAATTAGGTCTCTTTCACTGTATGTCCACCAGAGTGCACTACCACATCATGTTCTCTCAAACAGCCTCAGCTCCTGAGACTTAACGACAAAGCCTCCTTTCTTCTCAAGCACTCCAACTCCTACAGACACAATTATACCAGGGTGAGAAGCACTTGTTGTGCTTCCACCGCTTTTGGAGCAATTAATGCCAGCTCCCAAAGCTGTGCAGTGAGAGGTGGAGAAGAGAGGGAGAAAGAGGATGTGAGCAGGGAGTGACAAAAATCCCCCTTTATGTTTGTCAAGGAGGAGGAAAGAGCTGTAATTATAACATCGGAGGGTTTGGATTGCAGCTTCTCCTCTGTGTGTTAATTTGTGCATCCATCAGGTTTTTCCAGGCAGCCTTTGAAAAGACCACACTATTCCTGCCTCCGTTTGTCTGTGAACACAACAGACACACCAAGTGGGGAACTCGCTGTTTATTCTCCTCACAATGCCCTCACAATTACTAGTTGTGTGTGATGGGGCTGAGATGAACAAATTCTCAAATATGCAAAACACTGATTTCATTAGAAACCTCTGATGTGAAGTTGAATTCACCTTGTACACTGAAAGGATGAAAAACCAAGTACAATCACATTCAGCCTCCATGACAAGCTTGGACTGCTCTAACTTTTGAGTAATTACACTTCGGCAGGAACCATGTATGCATGTATTCCTGGATATAAACATATACTCCATTCATTAGTGTCTTTGGCTTGACATGTTTTTTTTTTCTTAAAGCACCCTGAACTGCTGATTTGCCTTGCCTTAATCATCTGGGCATAAAACTAACTAGTTACTGATTTTAGAGTTACCAGAATCTAATTTCCCAGAGTACAGTGGTTAAAGCCGTTCCCAGAAAGTGCCAAGCAAAATCTTCAGCTTTTTCAAGCCATCAAAATGTCTTCTGGAGAGGGATTCAGCTGAGTGAAGATGAGAGAGAGTGAGCATCTTCTGCTTAGTGAGCTGAAATGCCTTTGAAGTTTCAGTCACACTGAAGACTCATCAACACATGGCTCAAGGCAAGGTTAGGGCAAGGGTTGGCACTTCCTCAATGTTTTGAAGGTTTTCACACTGTGGGCCATAGCGTGTCACTCAGTAAGTCCTCGCACAACATTAGTCCTCTTTACGACTATGTTAACTGACATGTGGTTGATCAGAGGAACCTGAAATGATTCTGATAGAGAATCTTTGCTTTTCTCGTTACTGATGTTCGATGTTGCCTGTGAAATGACACAGAGATGTGAGGCATCCATAAAACAAGTGTAATGTACCTATGAGCTGAGTTTCAAGGCATTACTCAGCAAGTCGGGTATGATAATCAGAGTTTTATTTTTCATTTGACTGACAGTAATGTCTAAGTTTTCTTCATGCCCTTTTCTGAAGTGGCTCTGTTGCCATGGTTATCGCATCTGTGAACTGAAAGTGGAGGCTGAGCATTTTCCTGAACATGATATGATGCAAATCTGCTGAAATGATTGTTTAGTATACAGTGAAAAGAAATTAGTGATTAGCAATCATTTTTTTCTGTATTTCTGTTAATACAATGGTTCAACAGGGAAAATACAGATTCACATTTCTTTTAGTAGATTATGTAGTTTTATTAAATATCACATTTCTGTCATTTAATGTGATGATTTTTTTTATATTGAAAGCAAAATAAAATTAGGAATGAGAAGGAATTATTATTGTGTGATACCCACAGGGAGGCGCCATCTCTAAAAAGGACACAGACTTAGACCACATTCCCATTCAAATGGTCTTCGACTTTTAGACTCCGCTTTATAAAGAGAAGGCCACCATGTGCTGTCAGAGTAGTCTCAATGTGCCTCAGCACTGATTCTATGGGTCTATGAGCTTTACTGGGGCATGGACACCATTTGGATGTTTGTGGTGGGGAGTGCTTGGTCCAACAACAATTTACAATGGGACAAAGTAGACTGGTTGGTAGGTTTATACTCACATCAATAATAAGGCCTGATAGGTGTGAGAACAACGGCGCGCCCATCAAGGTAGCAAAAAGGTAGCCAGTGGCTGTGGGTGAAGAAAAGGAGGAAGAGTGCCACCAAAATAGAATAATGCTTTATTTTAGTCAGTACTTCTGACAACCCTGTATTAGCTGGACAAATGAAATGTTTATGTCATGTTCAACAATTCAAGAGCTAGGATGATTTTTCTGCTCAAATCCCTCATGGCCACAAGAAGAACTATCAAATCAAAAACAGAAATGAAACTCCATTGGCAGGAATGATCAGTAATATAAATGGAGCTGTAAATTAAGAGTGCATGTGTGTCCAGTTGCATTTTAGGATAATGGTATCTGCTGCTGTCCTGATTTCTAAAATGTCCTTACAAACACACACACACACACACACACACACACACACACACACACTTTTTTGTTTTAAAGATGAAGAAATGTTATGATGGTTAATAATCCACACTGTAATAAATGTCAACATAAAATGGCAGTAAAATACTGGCAGCAGGGACGCCAGTAATTTACTGTTTTACAGTGCAGCCACTGTCATTTATTTTGACAGTGGAATACCTTTTTTGATTGAAGTATAAGACTGTAGAATAACGGTTGGGGTTACTGTCATTTTACAGCACATCTATTGTAGTTTATTTTAATGGTATATTGCCATGTTTGGGGGTCAGTAGGCAGAATAACTAGCACTGCTAGTCTAACAGGTTAACCTAGAGAAGAGAAGCAGCACAGAGAAGACTGACTGCTGCTCCTCCTCTCACCATGACGAAAATACTGTTATATCATTAAAATTACACTTTGCTATTGTTAACCAAGCATTAACTCATCAATTACCTGCAAGGGATGACTTAAAGAATTACAATTATTCTAAAATACAGTAATGGGTTGTAAACCAACATATATTTACTGAAAAGCAGTGCAAATACAGTGTTGAGTTAATTACTTTTATTGTTAAATGACTGATTTAGCTGTTAATTCCATGTGCACAGACGGCAAAAAGAGTGAACCGCATTTTGTGCAAATTCCAAAGGCCTCTTATCAAAAATCATCTGAGCATATCTGGGCCATCGTTATTCAGTGTAAAATGAATAGGTCAAAATCAGTCCTGCTTCAGGTTCAGGTTATTGTCAATCCACTTGAATTTATGGATAACACAGAGCAGTGAGAAGGATAAAAGTACAAAGGGTAGTGAAAGGAAGAGTAATGAAAGAACATCGGAGTGAGGTAGACAGAAAGGACAGCTGCTGTATTTTTATTGACTAATTTCTGTGTGTTTATTATGCTGACACTTGCCTACACCCAGCACCAGGCCTCAAAAATATGAATCTTTTATCTGTGGAGCAGATGAGTAAAATATATGAACTGAATGATGAGAAAGCACTACATCCAGAGCTTTGGTAGCACATCTATACTTCATAACTGGACTGCAGCCTCTTTTATAGTGTGCTGATGATGACTAGAGACACTCTCGGTGCAGCCAGACTGCTTATTGAATTCAATGGCTGGAATGTGAAATGCGCTGGGATGGTGTGTCGAAGCAAAGGTTTTGCATCGCGGGGGGTATTGCAGAATGGAAAGGTCTGAAATGTAATGCATTTGAAATGAAATGAAAAGGTGCCAAAGAATGAAATGTGACATGCTGGCTGCTGCGGCCAGGAGTCCTGGGGGTCACGTACGTGTACGTGTGTGTGATGGAGAATAAAAGTTTGTGGCATTGTGCACGAAGGCTGAGGGGTAAACGTGATGCAGACTGCCTTTGCTCCTGTGACTTCCTCTTACACCCTCCTGTTCAGGCCTGATGGAGATTAAGGGCCATTAAAGGCTCTCTGCTGCATGTGCAGTTTCTATTGATCACATCGACTCAAACCACTGTAGCCAATGATCCGATTACAAGTGTTGTAGCCCGATCCTTATCCCCTCCCTCTTCATCTTCTTCTTGCCCTCCCTTCTCCCATATTCTTCACGCCCACCCTTTGTGGTTCAAGATTCTCCGTGGGGGATGCGACTGCCTCTGCTGATGTCAGCAGTAGGGCGTGCCCAGAGGGCAGAGCTCCCACCCCCTGCAGGCAAGCCTCTGAATATCTGTTTGCGCCTCTATCTGTATTTTTGCCTTTGGGCACACTGTTCACTTAATGAATTTCACCTATTCCTCGCACAGTCTCCAGTCATATCAACACACAGCTGGGTAATGATGAAGATTGTTTCTCCATGAGAGAGCGGACTTGGCTGCTCCCTGAAGAGTTAAATGAGTTGAGACAGTCTGAGAGGGAATCGGCTAAAAACCCAATGACCCTCAACCTCACCCCCTCCCTTTGCTTGCATGGTCAAACAGCCCTGGGGGAGCTGTCTGTGAGACCACTGTGGTTATTGGCATTGACAGACAATCACAGAAACCTCTTTTGTTTCTACTGTACAGGAAGTGTCCCCACTATATAGCTAATTCTGGGAGATTCCCTCATGACCGCCAATCTATGCCAATGGAGCTCCTTATCTTAAAGCAGTCTGGCACCAATAAGAGCTCAATGAGTCCCTCTTCATTAATTTACCACCATATTCCAGATTGAACTATTGCTGTCAACTGGTGGATGGGTTGTCATGAACATTTGTTCAGTTAGTCATGGTCCCAAGATGTTGTATCTTAATAGATTTTGGAAATCTCTTAACTTTAGGTCAAAATGTTCCCTATTCTTTGGTTTAGGATCAATACCTTGTCATCAATCTCCGCTGTGTTAATGCTTAATAGCACGTGCTCACATGTGATGATGCTAGACTAAAATGATGATGAACATCATACCCTCAGAGAGCTGTTATCCTTCCAAAATATCTTTGCCACCATGTTACATGCCAAGAAAAGTTTTACAAAAGTTTATATCAAACATACTTTGAGTCCAGTGCTGGATTTGTGTCTGTTGAGTGTCTTGAATTGCTTTGCATGATGGTCATCAAGCCAAGATCTGCCCTGTTGAGATTATATGACTGACTGACTATTCAACATCCTTTCCTCACCAAGACTGACAGAAAACCTTCCTAATACCTCAAGGACAAGTTTGATTCCATGTTAAATATTATAATACGTAGTGGTGTATATTTTTTTAAAGCAAAGTCATATTTTGTGACAGAACTGGGTCTGATAGCAGTCACAGCTATGTGATAGGACTTGTTCTCTGGCCTGGTTCCATCAATCAGCTGCACCAGTGAGGGAGCCACAAGACACAAAAAAGCATGAAACAATACAGAGAGAATAAGTGGAACTGAATTAAGCCAACACAGGATGAATAACTCACCTCAAAAGCAAGCATGCTCAATTTTACTATCAAGGTATATCAGACACACAATGTAGTAAAGGATCTATCGTCAAGAAACAGATATTATTTTTTCAGGATTCTCATTGAACATTTTGATGGTTCACTTTGATACACAGGAGAATCCTGAGATCCAGTATTCTGGATTTGAGGGTTTGTTAAGACCTTCAATACTGAATGAAAAGCTCAGTGTGATGTGTGTCCAAGGACGGATCCTGAGAGCACAACATTGTACTGTGAGTGTCAGACCATGAGATCACAAAAAGTCAGGTAATAACACAATTACACAACACAAAGCAAATTTTCATCTATTTAGACAGCTCTGTCAGCAGAGCACCCGTCTTCAAAATGCACAGAGATTGCCATAAAGAAACCTGAGAGGTTTGTGTACATCTTGGCTTTGATTTTGTGCTCAGGCTAGGCAACAGCACTGACCTTCGTCACTACCGCAATTACATCATAGGGCAGCTCCGGCTCTCATACATATTAATGCAGGTTCTGGAGGCATCACCCACACCTTTGATTCCCTGGGATCTGAGCTCGCCATTGCATGACAAGTGTATCTGGACACATAGTGTGTGTAATGGTTTTCTGCTTCAGCAGAGATTTAGACCTGGAGCAAGACCAGATCAAAGGTGTACACACTTTCCTCTGCAGGGGGATGAGAGAGATACTGTGTGTTTGTGTGAGAGACGGAGGAAATGTGTGTCAAAATGAGTTAATGTAGCAGCAGATGAGCATAGAGAAGCACATAACTAATAGCTTGGTGGCTAACACACAAATTTAGAGCAAAAGGTTAATCAGAATCCTGTTTTATCTCATTTTGTGGGACTATTATTGCCTTAATGGGGTCGCTATAATTTTACCACAATAGGACATCTTATTTCAGAGCAGATATATTTAGACTGAAAGGCAGATGATACAGCTAATTGCAGGAGAGTCTTGGGTGTATTCCAGCGTTTCCTCTGCATTCATGACCCACTGATAGATCATGTCTCCAGAATGTTCAATTAAAATATCGCAACTATTTTCCTCACCTTGGAATCTACACTAGTACAACAACTTAAGGCTAAAATAGAGGAAATAGAGGATACAGGAAAAGGCACCCTAATAAAAAAATCCTTCAGGACCCTGGACCGTGTTGGTCCATGTTATACTTTCACATGGGTGCTGGTGCAGAGATCCTTTTCTCCAGTAGAGGGCCTTGTTGTTATAATATAAAGCTCAAAGATGGTCGGTTCCATTTTCTAGCATCCACACACTGATTTGCTTCCTGAACAGAAACAATGTCCATTCAGTACCTCTGAATTTGTTCAAACAAGGATTATTGTTATCATTATTATTATGAGAAATAAAAGTGATTATATTGGATTCTTAAAATCTAATATATCAACATATGAGACATAAAGGTGACAAGATATTATAACAAGCCATTATAAGAATTATTTTCACAGCTTCACAGAGTCACCTTAATATAGTAAAAATTCCCCATGTATATATTTCCAAAATTTTCCTCAAAATTATTGGTTGATTTAATTAGATATTGGAGTATGATTTATGGTCTAAAGACTTGCTGAATAAGTAAAGGACTCTTGACATGTATGAAGCCAAACCACTTTATTTGCCATCATGCCATAAAAGGCCTGAAGCAGCATTAACTTCTCAGAGCTGTGAAAGAGCTTTTCTCACCAGGGAGCCAACAGGGGACTAACCATTATATGAACTGGCTCCAGTTGCTGCAACTGCACTGATCGTGTCATGCCTGAACATAAAAAAATAAATCTTTACAGATTCATAAAAAAAAATAATAATAATAATTTGTAAAAAATTTCAGGCATTTAGAACTAGATAAAATAAGTGGAATGTAGCAGAAATTGAATGGCAGACTGAAACACACTGAATGGCAGGTGTGTGTATTAGTTACATGGGATCACTTCAGCAGCATCCTCTCATATTAAATCTCCATAAAGAGTAAATTAGTGGGTCTCCATCTGTGGCATTGCAAACTTACAGTCACACATGCTGACTATGTTCACAGACTCCTGCTGGGTGTGTTGGTGTAGAATAAACACACAGATTATTTCACACGCGTGACAGCAGCTACAGTACAATGGAGGGGAAAAAAAAGCATTATAGGTTACATTCACACTGCTACTCACACACTCAGAATGGGCTTCATTTACAGTGCAAAGTCAAAAATGGACAGGTCTTTTGAGCACTGCTATTGATCTGGCTGCCCCCCCACACCACCCCCACCCCTCGTGCCCTCCCTCTGTGGTTACATTGCTTCCTGTGTCATGAGGCACACTGTAACATATATCTGATTCATTGCAGATTCTCATTGATTTACCCGTGCGTCTTGCTTTGTGCTAAGAAACAGAACACACCGGCTCAGATTTGGCATGAAATGATCTTGTTTCTTAAAAACCCAGTGCTGGACTTTGAGACAATACGCTTGAGACGCCATCAAACAAAAACACACCACAGAGCTAATGTCTCAGTTGACTTACTATGGCCTAGATTCAACTCGGTGCTCCATTGGCTCAGAGCGAGCGAATATAGAGCACACGCCTGCCTAAAAACATTTGTGCTTTATCTTTTATCTGTTATACTTTACATAGAATGGCCCTGGTATGAAATAGGGATTTCATATAATTAAAAGCAAATATACAACACACTATTTTAATTATGAGATGAAGAAACACACTGTTCGATGTACATTTGAATTAACACACAAGCTGCAAATGATTGTAACCAATAATTATGGTCTCCATCATTAACATGTTATCTACATAGAGCGAAATAATCCATGTAATAATTAAAATGACTAACTCTCTCTATTTCTACCTATGTTTGTGTGTGGATTTTGTTAATACACACACGAGAAAGTAAATAGAAGCTTGCATATGCAGTCATATTCACAATTCACATAAACAAGAAAAACACATCCACATACACACGCACACACCCATTTACATATTATCTGGAGCCATCTGCTCTAAATGATAGGTAATTAACTCAGGCCTGCCTTTGTCTCTCTGGCTACTAGGCTGACATATAGAAGCTCTTCAGCAGAATATTCGTGAATCAAGGACTTCAAAAGAATGAGAGGACAAGAGGCAGTGAGAGGAAGGACGGGGACGAAGAGGAGGAAGAGGAGGAGGAGGGTGATGTTTGTGAATGATGTTGCATAAACCCAGAGAGGCAGCAGAGAGAACCATTACGTTGATGGGAGAAAAAAAACTGGAGATGATGGAAAGAGGACATGCTGGGTCGGAGAGAATGTACACACACACACAATCACATAGGCGCATGCAGTACATGTTGTGCATCTGAGTGTGTGTGTGTGGTGAACCATGCCATCAAGCTCACCTACAGTTTTGCGATCAAGGTCAAGCGGTATAAAATAGAAGATTCGCACTGTGTAGGCAGGAATAGAGAAGAGAGAAAACTAATATTGACACCACAATATCTCTCCATAAGATAAAGTGGCCTGGATTTTATTTTAGGCATTTTCCTTCACACATATTGGACATTGTGTGAAACAGAATATTGAAAAATACAACCAGCAAAATAGAAAAAATAAATAAATAAACTGAAATATTTAAATTGGAAAAGATTACATAGAAAAATCAAACAAGAATATATCTGAAATCAGATTATAATTTGGTGTGTATATATAAAAATGGACTTAAAAAACATTTCAGCTGAGCCTATTCTGGTGTGGAGCTGATGTCTTCAAACAGTCTGATAAGCAAGAAGATGCCTTTGTTAATCCGCTCTCTTCCACAGCCTCCTTTTCCAGCATTATCTGCTCTTCCCAGTCACCCTGATATCCAGGTCTGTCTCTATTACAGAAGCACTGGGCTATAATTAGCCAGGTATCTCCTGCAGTAATGATGAGTGGGAGTGAAACCCTGCATGTACCTGCTCAGGCTGGAGCAACAACAGCAGCAGAAGCAGTGGTGGAGAAGCCCCATTTCTGATCAAATGGGATAATTAGTGTGTATAGAGACGTGGTTTCAGGTAGGAGGTGACAGAGAGAGCAGGAGAGGACGCTTGTCTACACGCTTAAATCATCCCTTGTAATGGAGAGTAGTCCAGAATAGGCTGAGAAAGAACAAGATGGAAAAAATAGACAAAGAGAACAAAAAGACTTAAATTTGTCATAGGTGAGAAAAGAGAAATGTAGAGACAGGCTCTGGTGTGTATAGCAAAGGGTGGTAAAGTAAAGGCTAGATGTATATGTATCACATGTACTCCGCTCAATGCACTTAAAGGAGCATCTTTGATGTATAGGGTGTGCTGCAGTATGGAGACCCCGACAGATGACCTGATGCAGCAATCCCCCAATCTGTGTGCTTCATTTTGAACGAGCAAGGGTGAAAGACACACAGAGAGCCGGAGAGAGGGACATGATCATGAGCATGATGCTGTTTAAGATGATGGCAGTGGTGGCTTTTCTATCTAGATCCCACATCTGCAGTCAGCATCCCCCCCTTACCGCAGTGTCCCTCCCCAGGCGCCTGCCTGACACGTCTGCGCTGGTCAGCGGGATACAAACACACTAATGCATCTTTCCAGCAAACAAACAAGTCAGGCTTTAGTAATTGTAGTGATTAGGATATAAGCGTTAGGAGAAAACCATACGTTATGGAGGAAGAACCCTGTGTGACCTTTATGCCAGGCTGCAGTCTGAGTCCAAACACGTATGACTAGCGCCACATAGATCCATAGTGCAAGTCCTGGTGGTATAAAATATGGAGACATCAGCCCCTGCAGGCCTTTACCACACAAAGCTCTCACTCCAAGCTCAGTTTTCAGTGTGAAACTGACATTTTCACCATAATAATGTTCACAGGCCAGCTCTCTTCAAGACTCTGGTGTTTTACCACTTTATACATGGCTGCTCCAATCTTACTTTTAATGTTATTCTTCCTAAAAGTGTAATTATTCAATATATAAAAATTTTTAACGCTATATTTTAATTTTTGGCATTCTGGATCAGGTTCGTTTTTGTTTCTTAATGTGCAGACAGCAGCCAGGTAACACAATTTCATTCCACATTTCAAACCCCGGAAAAACAATCCATGTGTGCTATTTTAGAGAGTGATTTTCTAGTGTGTGGCAGGCACTGGAACACAGATATATCCTGTTCTGACAGAAAACTAAGTAAAGAGGTAGACAGGTCAGAGTTATTGCATGATATAATCAAAACACCACAGCAACTAAGCTACGAGTTAGTCAAAGTCAGTTCAGAGAAAGTTTATTTGACTCACCGTGCCTTCTGATCAAATCTAAGTTCAACAAAATCTAACTCAGTTCCCAAAAGCAACACTTTGGTCCAAAATTAAATATATACAGTAAAGACAGAAAAATTTTTATGCCTGTTGTGTTTTCTCAGAAATATAGTGGCCAGTAAAACTGGCTTAGTCACACATACAGGGCTGAAGGTGTTAGAGGAAAATCAATCGTTGGATTTCAGTCTAAGGTCCCCTGGGTGGGTTAAACACAGCTTGTTATACATTCTGCCTCAGGAATGTTGCAAAAATGATCAAAGTGGGGAAATGTGTCCATGAATTCAACGAACACAACATGAACAGAAGCACATTTCATGCACACGACAAAACATGGAAATGAATCTTGTAGAGAAGAGTATTAATTCCCTGTCACTCGCGGTGTGATTGGTTTAAAAGGTGTCTCATTTTTGAAGCCACGTGGCCTGCCCCTACCCCACCCCAACATCTCAAACACACACAAACGCACACAACCACTCCCCTCCCCATTCCCGCTCAGCTCCCAAACTCACAGGCTATGAAATGTACATCACAACTCCGATCTAAGGGAATCTCAACCCAAATCCTTCTTTTGAATTATTGAAGAGGACCAAGCCGGCTTGACTCTGATTATCCTCCAATCAATATGCCTTGCCTCTCCTCCTATAACATCAAATGCCTGCGACGATCGATCTGGCCAATCAGAAGAGCCACTGCAGCTAGAAATGCAGAGTGTATTGTTTTGCATTGTTTACACCAAGACCGCTTGGCGTGTATAATAGGCGTGTTTATGTTTGTGACAAGTGTTGCTGTTTGACTGAGATGCTCCTGTGTGCTTTTGCTGTCTGGTATGTGAAACAGGTAATTCCACCTGTTTGTTTTGTTTTTGTTGTTAGCAGGGCAATCAAGGTTTGTAGAGATTTCATGAAAACAAAGGATGTTGATAGAAGTTTTCTAATGCCTCTTCTGCACCAAAACGTATTGTGTTTTGCTCAAACTGGGCATTCATCCACATCCATCAGAGGTAGACAAGGAAAGGATGTGAGTACATATAAAATGTCTGAATAATTTTCATTTCACCGAGCTGCTGAAGTCTGAATCCTGGAGTTGTACAATGCAGAAATGTGTAAACTGCAAAAACACAAGCTGATTGTTGCACTGATTTAAGTCTGATCATTTTTCTTCCCTTTTTATTGGAGACTTCAAGCATGAGTGACTTGTAGTGATTTTCTCTTTCAATTACATGTCAAAAGGCAAATTATCACCTCTCAACCTTTTTTGTAATGAGGAGAATGAATACAAACTTGTAACCTCACAGTTATACAAGTTGCACACATTGTACCTTTTGCAGGCCCATATAATGATTGAAGGAGGTGCTGCACTATTATTTGCAAAATGGAATGGATGATGTGTGATTTTCTCTGGTGAAGGCTGTCGGTTCCTCCTTAAGATGCTGCCAGCATAGTGCGTCCTTTCTCTTGAACACACAACTTCTCCACTCTATGTGCATTGTTATTGCACAGATGAATTTGAATGCACGTACACAAGAGATAAATTAACACTTTCTTTGTCCAGTGCGATATGAGTATGTTGACTTCAAGGTACGGATTGCACCTTTAAGACGGGCCCATCCATTCAAGCATGGTTGGGCTGGACTTTTTATTTTATTCCCATTTACACTCAAATATCTACACTATGCTTCACAGATCTGCTGTGGCATCGTTCCACACACGGGCTCTCTGCAGTGGGATGGATGTATCAGCAGGGGCCAGATGATGGCACTCTTCTCTCTGTACCAGGCTGCTGGATGCCCCCACTGCGTGCTCCGACTGCATGATGCAGCTGGCCTCATTTTAATGATTTAAATCACTTGAGGTCCACCGCCACACATTTTAGAAGCTTGACTGAATTTATCCTCGTTGATAGAGATCAGCGCCCTCAGCCCTGGACGTTGCTAGACTACAGTAGAGGGAGAGACCTTTCCAACTGACACGATTGGATGCAGCTCTCCGCTCTGATTTTACTTTTGATCCTGCCGCTCTGAGTCTGGCCTTGGGGACAGATGAGAGGTATGGAGCGGTCCAGATAGAGCAGAAAGCCATGCACTCTTTTCTATTTCACTGGTCAGCCTTTTATACAGATGCAGGTTTAGAATGACTACTGTTCAAATGTAGACTCATGTTCAAGCATTTTTTTGCTCTGCATAAGAAGTTGCTCTCTGCATCAAGTATCAAAACATGTTGCAGGTTGACATGCCAAACTGAATGCTCTGAATAAAAGTATATGAATATAAGCAGGAGTTAATTCTTAAAAAGACTGAAATAACTACAGAGATTTGTTATGCAGTCACAGTAAGAAAAAGGCAGTTTTTGATTCTGTCGTTGAGGTAGGTAGAAACATGGCTATTAAGTGCCCCTTCTCAATAAAAGGTCAGAGGAACGTGGAGGCGGAGGACAATACAAGTGTAACCTCACCAGAGGAGGTTTAGGAGCTGGACATAGTGTTGACACACTCAGCAAACCATACATACGATCAAACAGCCCACATGCAATTACACAGCTTTGTTCAGGCACAAACATGTTATCAATGAAATATCGTTTTTAGCCTTTGGACCTGACGTGTGTCTGAAAACACACACAGCCAGATATAACCACACGTACGTACATGTGTGACCAGTCATAATGCTGCAAAGCCAATGATTTTTCCCAGAGGCACCGTCCACGTGATTGGGCACGCTGGGTTAATTCCACGTGTTGACCCGAAGCCTGCTGCACTATTGATTAGTAGGATGGCGAATATGTGTGTGTGTTTCAGTGTCTGTAATCATAAGTGTTGAGCAAAAGGGGGCACAGCGAGGCTTGCAGCATGGCGACAAGAGGGCATCGTGGTGCGGCAAGGTCAAATGAAGGACGTCGGCGTGTGCTGCAGAATTAGAGCTGGGAGCCCGAGCCTGCCTTAGTGAGGGCCGTACTGCAGAGGGAGAGCAGAAAATAGCTCAGCCGAGGGAGACCGAGAGACAGGGCTCATAAATAACAGGGCTAGGATTTCACTATTCTCTTCATACTCAGTCACCTTTGCTGCACAGGTAAACACACCGAGACGAGTAACCACAAATTTGTTTTGCCTGAGAGCTTCTCACCGGTGGCCTCACAGATGAGGGATGTGGAGCACGGCCTGTTAGAGCTCACATTGAATCGAGCTCATGGAAAACACTATAGAGTTTAAATAACAAGCTTTCAACGAGTTGCAGAGCAATATTACACTCAGTTACATTCAGTTACTTGTGACATCAATGTTCACTTGAGGCAACTATGACTTGTAAAGTCGTAACGTGTTATTTGCTGCTGTGTGCGTGTGTGTGTGTGTGTAGATTCACCCCTTTCAGTATTATACTTTTATGTAATGGTTGAATGTCTCAGCTGAATTTTAATGTTGCGGCTGGTGGAGATGAACTAATTACAACTAATCTATGCACTCTGGGCTTGTTTACCCACAGTGATGCATTATAGTTAAATAATCATACACTTTTTATCAGTAAAGTAAAGTGGAATTGCTTTCTCGTAAATGTAGCAGAATAAAAGCACGATTTACCCCTGAAATGTCGGAGGGTTTCAGAACTCTTTGTCCCGTTGCCTCTCTTTTCTACCTGTCCCGTCTCCGTGTAGCTCCGCCCAGGCTGGTCCCAAGCTTGCCTTAACATAACATAATATAATATACCTGTCCTAGGTGGGGGGGCTTTAAAGGCTCTATTGTCAGCAGCAGAAAGGGACAGACACTTCTGTTATAGGGACTTCATTTCATTTGTGTCTTCTGTCGTCTTGATTTAGTGTTCTGGTAATTTATATTTGCATTAAACACTCTTTCCTGTGGTGTCTCTTTGTGCGCCCATTAAAGCCACCCAAGGGTGGGGCATAGCAGTGAGGTAGAAATAAAATTTGTTCAAACGTGTAGTTACTCAGTTATAGTATATCTATTCTTAATAGTTAATTAAGAATGTGTTGGTATCCCTGTTTGATAACTCTTAATATTTTGATGTGGCCAGAAGTTCATTTTATTATTACTGCAAGCAATGCAAAAAAATTAACAACCTTTATGGAAAGAAAAGATTCACACATTATTACACCGTAGCATCCAACTTTCTCCTGTCACCTTTCTGTTTCCTTGCTCTTTTCATTTCCAATTTTTCTTTTTTACAGTGTCATCTATCATGGGAAATTTGACCCACATTGTGTAATTAAACGATCAATAGCTCAGTAATCGCGAGGGATGTGTCCAAGCCCGAACTCAGGCTACCATGACTGATTGACATCTGTTGTCGAAGATGTGTGGAGCTGTCTTTTGGCCTCTGTGGACCAAGACACAGAAGAATCAGAGGACACAGAATCGTGTGAATGAAACGCCTGGGAGTCACATGGTGTGATTACTTTTGCAAACAGTTGAGAAACACAAGGAATTACTGTATGCAGAATGTGAGATATATTTTCAATTTGACTATTTAAATGACTTTTTGCCATTTCAATAAAAACTGTAGTAATTGGAAACATAGTTCATTCTATTATACTTAAATTATTTTGGAAAATATTACGTCTTGGTGACTTTATTGTCAACAGTACACTGGCATTATTGCTATAAATAGGATACCTTTCTTTGTACTGCAAAGTGTCAATCAAATTAGAAACACTATGTAGAATTAATAATGCAGGATACAAAATGCTAACACTATTTTTTCAGTTTGTAGAAAGGTAAACATGCCTTTAACTGTTATTAGATGAGTGACATATTGACTGAAAGAGGCAGTTTTAAAATGAACGCTACATCGCAAAGTCATGTTAAATTTGAAAAGGTTTACATACTGCCACCGTAATAGAAACTAACTGGCTTCCTGACAGGTGTGTGGGTATGAGTGAAACTGCGGCTGACACAAAGTGAAACTCCAAGGCAGCTACTTCAAGGAAATTGAGGGGTAGTTTTAAAACTGCAACCAGTCATTTCTAATTGTGCATCGCAAAAATGAAAACTATCTGGACATAAAGCATAATGAATCATAGCTGGACTGATGGGTTTTCCACTTAAACATGGGTAATTACGGTAATTAGACCATTGTGTACAATCTTTTCTGTCAAAATTAAAAACATATGCACAAGGAGATGAACAAGTTCTGTCAATAAAATGTAAGCACACGCTGAACACAAAAACTAAAATTTTTTAGCCCCTTCAGGCCTTATGACAATTATTAGACAACGGAGAGCTCTCCTGAAAGTATAAGGGAAAAATAGAGTTGACAGCCTGATTCTATTTGCATGCCTGCACCATGATAGTTGATACATATCAGGACCTTTTTTCTTGCATTAATCTTTAGTATGAAGTTTTTAAAACAATAGCAAAATGCTATATTTACAAAAAAAAAAAAAAACCTACTTATGGACATGCAGCCAATGGGAGCATTGTGCAGCGTTAAGAGGGACTTACAATTTACCTACTTACTACATTTTAAACTAGATGAGTTTGCCTTATGAAATGCATTATTAAATCAGTAAACCAGTGGTGGACCTCCCCAAAGAACAAACAAACATCTTAGGTTTCAGACATTAGCGTTAGGGTTGACAGAATATCTTTGAATATCTTGACATAATTTCTTTCTTAGCTCCCATATGATCATTTCACCAGCTTTAAGATACAACTTACAGGACAATGCATGGGGCCATGCCTGTAGTGTGGAAAATCACTAGGAAAAAACAACTGCATACAAATATCTGCTTTTTTTTTTTTTTAAATAAGCTTTAAGTGAGTGTTAGCACACCTTAATTTAAGCATTTAGGTGGTGAGATTTACACAGCTACTCTAAAAGCCATTCTTTCAGGAAAATGTCAAAGGTTGGCCTTGGTGAGGTCTGTGGGGACTCCATATGAGACTTGAGTTACAACTGCTGCATGACAGGAAAACATGGCCAGTGTGTAAAGATTAGCCTTTGACTTAACATCCTGTCAGATGCTACACCTGAGCAAAGGCAAAGAATGACTGGAGCTGTGATGTACGGCTGCAGATAGGACATGTGAGGGCTCGGCATGTTATAATCAATGCGAGTCACTCTTTTTGATCTACCGTCATACAATTTAAAAGTTGTTGAGGTTTTTTTTTTTATTTTATTATCATTCAAGAGTTCACACTCCCCTTCACTCTCACTGCTAATGATATTGATTCCCCTTCATCATACATCTTCAATGTAAATTGTCCACTGCGACTTCTCAATTGATTGTGCAGGATGACAGGGGAAATGTTAGCACAGTAACAGTGAAGCCATTGATTTGTGAGGTGATTGATAAAAAGCATTTATTATTTTGGAGTACCAGTGATAATTAATTGATATTGACTAAAGCGGGCTGTGAATGCTGATGCCAGGCAAGCGACTGAGAGGCAGGACAGAAATGATGAACCAACATTCACACTGCACTCGTGCAGTGCCATCACAAGTGTAACATTCCTCTTCACGGCTTTCAAGAAGTGAAGGGTATAGATATGCAGATATCTTGTGTAATTGAAGGCTATTATCATAATGCACTCTACCTTGTGTATTATTCATACTCAAATGGACAGGTTTGGACTGATAATATTTCACAGCCCTCAGTCTTGATTGCAAGAATGAGAATTAGAGAATGGTGATCACTGATTTAAATTGTATATGTGGAGAGGTAGGATGAGGGCTTGTCTTCTGCCTCCATCTGTGAAGTTCATGCAATTTAAAAATTAAATTATCAAGTTCAATATTTGATGTTTCCACTACTGCTGTTAAGAGGAGGATATGAGATCCACTTGTGTTTTGTTAGAAAATGGAGATTTCAGTATGCAGCATACTCCCGTGCATTATCTGTGGTGGTACAGTGCTAACAGGTCAGAGATTTCAATGATGAGAAGGGAGAATTTGCAGGAACGGCCATTAGGTTCATATAAGTTGAGAGAATAATGTAGCCCTTGGAATAAGAAGTCTTCCTTTCAGCAAAGGATACGCTGCTCTACACATGTGACATCCACCTTGCTGGTTCAGGCGAGCCTCTTTGCTGGCATGTAGAGAAAGGCCCTGCTCCTCTCACCACCAACTTTTTAAACTGCAAACCCATTCTCCAAACAATTTGTTGAACAAAAGATGCCAGCAGTATGGATTAGAGAGGCTCTGGTCTTTAATTTTACTTTGATTGTCAGTTCCTTATTTGCACCCCAGAACTTTATCAGATCACTAAATAATTCCTTGGCTCTCTGGCACCAGAGGTGGTTACACAGAGTTGACCCCAGCGTTGTCCCCCACAGAAGCCAGGCACCCCTTTTGGTTATATTTATTTCTCTGGGAAATATGGAGAAGCAAGAACCTTGCTCTGGCTGACCCTGAGTGCACTGTAATCACTCCAAAAAGCACCCTGTTATTACAGGCCCCATTTCCTATTCATCTGTGGATAGGATGAAAATACCTGTAACTGTGGACTTCTGTCTGCAGATTTCTTTCCATACCAATTGAGCCGGAATAAAAAAATAAAAACATTAAATAATGCACTCCAACAATTAAGACATAAATAATGTGTTAGGGCGCTCATTTGACATTTCCAAAAGATATATGATCGCCTTCTTACTGAAGGCTAGAAGAATCGACTGCTACAGTATCTGTTGGCTTTGTTAAAAGGGGGTTTGGCCTTATTTTGTTTATGAAAAGTGAAATTGTTAGAAATTATAGACATAGACACTGTGATCAGTATGATTTCTACTTAGCTATTCTTTCATCATATTTAGTTTTTTTGTGCAGATTTGGCATACTGCAAACATGCCGAGAAGAGTTGGATATTCCGCTAAATGACAGAAAATCACCTGTGCTAAAATGTATTTAAAGACAAAAATCAAATGGAGGTTCACATATTCTTTCTCGTTGAACAGCCACTCCGTTAAGGCCAACTATACGTGCGCGGTCTCATAATGTAATTTCCTCATTTTCCTCATTTTCAAGATCAGATTCATGATTTTTTTAAATGAGGATTTAAGAGGGTTGAATAAATACTGCAACGTTACAATGATAATGCCTTAGACAGATAAAACTGCTCATACTGTTCAGACGTACAAGCAGATGAGAGAATAAAGGATAGGCACAGTGGACAGCTAAAATGTAGGCAGATGTCAAAGGAAAAACTAATGTAAAACCCGCTATATCAGAGACAGCAAAGGAGCTCAAGATAAAGACAAAAGAGAAGGGGGGGAATTAAAGACTGAAAAAGGAGGGAGGGATGGAGAAGGAAAAAAAAAACATAAAGAGACGCTGAGATTTCTCCACATGCTTTTCTCTGATTTGCTGAAATTCATAATCCTCTCTCTCCTTTCCCACACCCAAGATCTTTTCCCAGCATCCATAATTCTAAGCACTGAAGCGTTCCCTCGGTTTATTTTAAAACTCCATTGTTTCTTATCATGTTGAAAGTGCTTCCTACATAGAAGTGGTGTGGGTTTTTTACACTTCAACAGTAACTGATAAACACCTAAGTCTGCTTCTTCGCAGGTTTTTCAACTTTTACCATTTTTTCACTTTGACTTGAGCTCCTGCAGTGACCAAACGACACCAACAACCAGTACAGCAGACAGCGCAGCGTAGCAGCCTCTCACTCCGTAGCTAAATATACACTGCTACACTCATCTCTTGTTATATTTTTAATGGCTTTGGTGCACGCATGTTGCAAAGGCTCTCTTTCTTTCTCTTCCCCTCTCCTCCATGGCCCTTATCCCTCTTGCCTTGGGGCACTTGCAGGCCTGCCGAAAGAAATCACCCCCGCATAACTGGAGACATGCAGATCCCCCACACTCCCCTTGTAGCTAAAATAAACTGCACATCTTCCCTGTGTATTGTTAGCCCATTAGTCTTGCTTTCAGGTGCACAGGCTCCAACTGCCGTGCTCTCAGGTTTACCCTGTGGGGTTATTTAAAAATCAGCACAAATGAACTTGCAGCCCACGCCTAATTCAAAATCGAGCTTAAACAACTAGCAATTTTAGCTAAAAGCTGTAGGGTCACATCGTGCACGTTGTGCTGTTCTGCCTCCTTTTGTCTTCTCTGTGTCGCAACAAATTTAGCACGATACACCCGGAGGGTAGAGGAGAGCGTAACAGAGGAGAACAAGTGGATTTGGTGCAGCGGTTTCGTCCCTGTTGGTGCCCTGAGCAGGGCTCCTCCATTACACGAAGCTCCATGCAGCTGTTCCAAAATGGCTGCCACTGTGTTTCCGTTTGTCTGGTGTCAGAGGACTGAGCAAGAGAGGAAATATGCGCTGCAGCGGATGCATACAGATTAGGATTAGAGTGTGAGCTGCAGCGTTGGGGCCTTTGTCATTAACAGGCAGTTTTAATCAGAGTCTGTCCCAGGGCTCTGCTGCTCGCTTCAGGAGCCATGCAATCCTCAGAGAGAAAGGAAGCAGAGATAGAGGGTGAGGAAAAAACAAGGAGAGAAGTGTAAAAGAGAGAGGATAGGCGAAACAGGGAGGAGGAGAGGATGAGGAAGAGGGAGAGAAAAAAAGAAGACCCAATAGTATTGGGAATAGGTTGGGGGAGGAGGTGTGCAGAGCAAGGAGTGAGCGTGTTTTTGTTTCTACATGCTCTGTATATCCTGTAGTAGGCAAGATGGCTGCTGGATGTGCCGTGCTCTTCATTACGTGCTCTCTGTGTGCTATTGATTTTGCTCCGGCTTGGTGTCTGTGTATTATTTAAATGTTAAGATGTCAGTGTTGGTAATCACTGGCTCCATTAAAAGGCATGCAGCACGGCCACAGCCACAGACCTGCAGAGAGCCCAGGCAGGCGGATGAATTATTAAGGAGAGTATGAGGTGCTGGGACATTTCCACCGTCGCCCTCGCGAATGTCATCCCACTCAGCCGGGAGACACACAGGCACAGACTGGCTTGACAAAAATCGACAGTGACTTCCTCCTCCCCCACCCGGAACCGGTTTGATCCTGATTGCAGACACCGCAGCTGGCAATTTCTAGAATAATCTGCAGCTCCAGCCCTGCCTGCCCTGCCCCCCACAGATCGGCCAGTGCTTCCCACCCCCACCCTGCCTTGTGCCCCGGTATCCTCTACGGCCCTCCAGCAGCATCGATAATATGGACAGGAGGAGAGGCCTTTGATTTGCTGAATCAGAGAATCCCATCTCACCACCACTGTGTGTGAACATGTGGTTGAGAAAGAGAAAGAGTGAATATTTGCAGTTAAATGGCTGCCTATAGACAGTAAAACAACATGTCTTCACAAAGGACATTTTTTTACAGACTCATATTAGGAAGCTTGTAGGACAAGAGGAGAAAAATAAAAAATACAGATACATCATTCATGCAAATCAATGTTGATGAGTGTGGAGGATAAATTACATTAATCAATAATTATGATTAAAAAAAACAATTAGTGACATCTGATGCCATTAAAACCTTCACATTTTCTAAATTATTGGTCGCCTTGGTCTGCTGAATATTACTGTCTGCACTGCCCAGTTATGTTCATTTTGTGTTTATTATGCTTTTATGTTTATGAACTGCTGATGTTGGACTGAAGCGGTTACAGCGTCCTTAGCACCCTGGATGAATGCTGAATTAATGTCAGCATTAAAATACTGACAGCGGGGTCACTGACAGTGTCACATATGCAGTTTGAAGGAAAATGAATCATAACAGGATGCTGTTTAAATTGATAATAAAAAATGAGCAACCTACAGCATTGGGATGTAACTTAGACCTTGTTTTCTGCCATTCATCAGGGCCTTCTGAGCTCCCTATTAAGATGCATTATTTCATAGGCTTTGCAGAGCAGAAGCTCGATTGTGAGCACTGGTGAAACTTTGGCCTGCCTTAATAGATTGTCAATCAGTGCTGGTGAGTTGAAACCTCAGGAGCGAGGTTGTCCTCCCACATTCATGCTGCTTACAACAAAAATAATTGTCCTATAAGAGGGCTTTTCCTCTCTCAGTCAAGTTTAGTTGTAGAGCACTTCATCACAGAGGCATGAGCTAAGCACCAAGCCTCCCTGCAGCTAACAAATCAACACATATCCATCAGTTAGGATCTGCTTAGTTTGAAATATCAAATCTTTAAAATGTGTTACAAGATTCCCGTTTAATGAGTAATTTGAAGAATGATTAGGAGAAAGGAGAGATTTGTATGGAGAATGAGTGTGTTTAATCTCTTCCAGTACATACTATAGAAGGATAACCATGTTTTAACGTCTCTTTCGAGTGGCTTGACTCAAGCTGTAATAAAAATGATGTAGTAAATGTAACACAGGGATAATTTGACATTATGCATGCGAGCCTGTTTTAATTTACATACTTTTTATACAATGAGGAGAAAGAAATAAATGACCTCCACCTAATATGTAATCACATTATCATTTACTCAAACATACATGCACACACCATGCATTATGACCATTTATGATTTGAATTTTGTGATTTAAAGTTGAACATTCTCAAGAACCTAGCTGTATACATGTACCAAGCTTAGGTTTTTGAATGCGTGAGCTAAATTCAGCCTGCATCACATGGTTATTCGGCAAACCAACCATTTGTAACAGTTATGTTAATAATGGCATTAAGGTTTTTAATATTGGAGTGAGAATATTGAACAATGCCCACACTGCATGGCCAGAATTTATACAATATCTTCATAGGCAGCTCTGACACAGTGACAGAACACATCAATGTTGGGATGACGAGAACGAGTAACTATTTCCCCCCAGAAATGGTGAGTAATTTTCTCTATTTTTGAGATACTAGGTCTCACCACAGATAGACGTAATAAGATGTAAATTGGCTGAGGGCAGATATTGGGCTGGGGGAGGTGGGGGGGGGGTTGCCTCACTTGAAGTAACATGAACAGCAATTATCCATGGGAGAGACAAGTGTGCATTGTCTCCATGGTTGTGAGCTAGAGCTGCTACAGTGTCCACAATATTATCGTCAAAATACACACACAGAAATAATGACCAGGGCAGGTCCAGACTGGGACCACAGCACTTTATGGGCCGCTCATATCGGTGCAGGCGTTTGTTGTTGTTTTTTTAAAATAACATATTTAGCTAGATTTTGGAATTCCATTATAACTACCCTAATAGTACAGTAATGAGATAATTCATATACTCATTTTAAGATTATACTGTATACTATAACTGTACTATAACTTACTGTACTTTTCAGATGCATCATTGCACTGGCATTAGCAACAATGTCAGAAAAAACAGCACATCTATAACCTGTTCAAATTGCTGTTTGTCTAGCAAAGGATGATTCATGCATAAGTTACTTTAACATTTGACTTTCAGTCAGTGTCCCATTGAGAACTGACAGGTTCAGGGCCTCATACCGTTTGTGGCTCTTGGGCATCCAACTTCAAGTCTGCTGTGTTTACAAATAGGCTACAAACTTAATGAGACTTTGGGGAAGTAAATTTGCTCTATGCTAACTCCTAAAACCACAGAGAGTGAGCAAGATGGAGAAGAGAGGGGAGGAAAACAAGAAGGGCGTCTGCACGTTTGTGTGAGTGTGTACATGAGTGAATGTGGTAGTGTTTGTGTGTTTACTTTCTGGTTCGTGTTCTTGGTGTAGGGCAGCAGGCCCGGCAGGGCCATTTTTGAACTGTGACCTGTCACTTTAAGTGGTTTCCTATTGCTGCTGTTTGGAAGGACTGAGCCCGAGATGTGGGGGAACAATTCATCCTCAAAAAACAAGTACAAGTACAAAGCCTCATTTTATGATGAGGGACAAAGAAATTTAAAATGCTGTTCATTTTTTTTCTCCTTTAATAGATTGAGTAAGTGAAGTTGCCTCTAACTTACGTAACATCTCTAGAGGATTGGAGCTGCAGCGAGGGCATGTGAGTGGGGGAATTCGTTGAGTGAGTCATGTTGAGACTGCAGTGTCTCTTTAATCCTGGAGGCTGAGAGCAATGGCACAGCAGGACCACCATCAATAAAACACTGACATCTTTCTGGATGGCAAGTGATGAGGGCCATATTTAACCCTGTGCCACAATACAACCGTGCGTTTCATTTGGATTTATTGAGCATTAATTGTGTGTTATGAGGAATCCTGGGTAATAGAGTTTTAAGGAAAGAAATGATAGCAAAAGGTTTAATTATCTCTTCACACACACACACACACACACACACACACACACACATATATACATGTATCTTATATTCATTCAGTCCATTCACTCAACTAACCCTTTCAAACTCTTAGAAAGCAGTATGATTAGTTTATTTTAGCTCATTTATGTGTGTGGCGCACCAACAGGAAGTGAGAATCTCACCCTGAATCCAGTGCACCTGCTCTATAAGCCCAACAACATGGAAATGTGGAGAAGCCCACAGAGAGACTTTCTCAGGGTGTTCAACTTTCACAAACATGAATGGGGTGCCATCTTTGAACACAGTAGCCATTCGTTCTCCTTAATACACCTATGAATTATCTCCACAGCTGGTCAGTCATGGCGTGACATGGGAACAGAAATTGTTACATCGACCCCAGTGTTGGAAAGATGTTGAAGGAGGTTTTGACCATTCTCATGCATTTCTGTTGCAGCATATTGGACACTATAGCCGACAATACAAATGCCTGACACCTTGGATACCTTAAGTTGAATTGTGCGTTAGTTGTGCGTTAAGGGGATAGAGCAAGACATTGACATTTACACACATGGCAGCTGCAGTGTGACTGATTCACACATCCTCATAAATGTGCCAAAGTGGCAGCAGAGGACCCACTTGGTCTTTTTCTCTTCAGGAATATGGATCTAGTGAAGTTATTTCCATTGGAAACCCATGGCTCCCTTTGATCACTGCTGTCACAGCGAGTAGAAGAATGCTCATTTGGTGATTGCACACAATTGTGAAATAATTAGTAACCAAATGGACCTTCCTTTGCTCTCATTCCAAAATGAATGGAAGAATCCAAACACTGTTTCAGTGTACGCAGCAATCAAAGCAGATACTTATCTAGTGGTGCAGTGGTGTTATCTGTGAGTGAAATTGCTTCAAGCATGAAACGAGTTTTCCACATACAGATGAAATGGACAAGAACTCAAAGCGAAACTTCCTAAACAAGTTAACCCGCATCTCCTTGAAAAGCTAAGTTACAAACTCTTTCTCGTATTCATATGTCTCTCATATTGCAAGGCCTAAATTTCAGATTTAGTTGCGTTGCATTTTAAATACACAGAAATATGGAAAACGGAAGTAAGGAACACCAATGAATATATGGCATCAAAAAGCTCTCGACTTTGAGCTTCCTTGGGTTTTTTATTCATATCATGCACTGAACCTTCTCCATCTGTCCAAAGTTCAAGTTCAGTTGTTTGATGTTGGCTGTCACTATGTCCCCTGTGTGTGTGGGTGTAGTGTGCGCAGATGTGTGTATTGGTATATGTGAGTGATTCGAGGGGCACGCAGAGAAGGAGGGAGTGTGTATGCCCATGGCTGTGTCTCTGATGTGACAGTATGTGTGTACACTGTCTATGTAATTTAGTCCTTGTAAATTTATAATTTGGTTAGCCCAACTGCGCTGTGAGTCTGTTGGAACGCTGCCAACCTCATGCTGAGAGTGTGTGTGTGTTTAAGTGTGTATGAGTTCACTGCTGAACCTCTAACGCTCCTCATTCTCCTGCATGGCTTCTCATATCGATACACCGCAACCTTCAGGCCCAAGGTTGCAGCTAACCAGGCTCCTCTGCCTGCACCATGACAGCATAATGCCAGAGCTTTCTGTGTCCCGGCAGCTCTCCCCGACTCCAGCGTGACTGTGCGGTGTATATGGGGGACCATCTGTAACTGTGGCTTCCACAGTAACGCAATCGTGGCTCTCAGTATCTGCACAGAGTTGGGTTGGTGTGGTAACCTAGATGGATGGGGAACAGCTCACAGCGCTCGGCTTAGGTAATCAGCTGGAGTGCTGGCACGGGCAGAACAACACCTGCTGCTGATGGGAGTAGCCAGCGCTAATTGCGGGAGAGTGATGGGGGCCTAGTTCCTGCAGACGCCCACTGACAGTTCAGGCTAATGCAATTAGCTGCCATGTTCTCTTCTAGTAAAATTGCATTATGGTTTTTACATTTAATTTAGCCCGCGCAAAATGAAACGGTATCAGAGAAGAGAGATAATGAGAGCAAACTGATATTGAAATCTGCACCATGTTGGGAGGCTATTAATGAGACAATGAAACACTGTAGCTGCCAACATGGTATACTGTGGTAAAACATTTTAATAGTGTCATTAGGAAGATTTAAGGATGCGATTTTGCTCCAAGGTGGCACTGAAAGCTTATATTTCCTCCTTCTGTTTCCCGTGTCTTATTTCTCCGTTTAGTTGTTTTGTTTTGTGCCAATATTGACTGAATATCGATCATCAACTGGTTCACTTTTCTAGATTTTATTGACGGTAAATCCCATCTGTTGGAGTGCATGTTTATGAGGCTTTCCAATTGATCTGGTTAAATGACCTTCCTCCTGTCTTACTTACTGGTCCAATAGATGATAATATTTCTAATATAAATATTCATCGATGCTCTGGAGTTTTACTCAGTAGTCCACTTTGACATTTGACCACATTCATTCATCAATCTTCTACCGTTTATCCGTTTCCGGGTCGTGGGGGGTGCTGGAGCCAATCCCAGCTCACACTGGGTGAGGGCGGGGTACACCATCAACAGGTCATCACAGGGCTAACACACAGAGACAGAGAGACCAACAACCACTCACACTTACACTTACAGACAATTTACAGTCACCAACTAATCAAAACATGTCGTCTTTGGACGGTCAGAGGAAACCGGAGCACCCGCAGGAAACCCACGCAGGCACGGGGAGAACATGCAAACTCCACACAGAAAGGCCCCAGGCTGGGAACCGAACCCACAACCTTCTTGTTGTGAGGCAACAGCATTTAACCACATATCAAAGATCATTTTGTGGTGGACTGCTCCGTGGTTGCAGAGGTGATAGTAAGGTCTTAGCCCCATTAGAGGAAACCTCTCTCAGACTCCAGTCATCTAGCTCAGCTGAAGTAAAAGCAGAGCAGAGAGACATGCTGCTGCACTGTGACTTTGCTCCTCTCCCATGCTTTGATTCATTATTCAACACCCAAGAAATGGTCCTGCAATCCCACAGCAGCACAGAGAAACACACATACACATACGCATAAAGACATGGACTGAAGATAGATGCACACAAACACACAGAGAAAGAGTGTACAAAAACACACAAACCCCTTCTATGTAAACATAGACATTCACACAAATAGAAAATCACAAACATTTTTGCTTTCACTCCATGTTTAAAACATGAACAACACTTAAATATAAAGACATGATCATAGACACACATACATACACTGCCCCCTTTTGCCAGCAGCACCGGCCTGGCCTGCATGCTGTATGGAAATGTTTCTCCTAATGACTCTGTAATGACAGCGACTTATGTCCTTACCATAGTTGATTTGTTTCCTGGGTTTTAAGAGTAGATTATTTCCATGGTACAGACTTAGCATAAGCCGTTCAGAAACCACAAGCACTGCACTTCAGCCCCAATTTGGGATTTTAGCCAGGTCTAATCAGATTAAAGCACTGTTTTTCCCCCCTCTTCTCCTTTTTGAAACAACATGCCACACTGCTCTCTCAGTCCTGCTACATGAGCCTAAAGAACCTGGCCAAAAACAAATTGCTTTTAGTGGAGGCTGACAAGTAGTTGTGTAGAGAAAATAAAAGGTTGTTTGGAGCAGATTAATTCTCCTTCACAGGAGAGCCCGGCTGCACGGCCGCCGTGTGCATTCTTCCCTCTGTGACAGGGAGAAGATAGCTTCTTTGGGAAATGCTAAGACGGGCGCAGCTCATTGTTATAGTCTTAGCTGGACTGGGGGATACTTTGTGAAAAAGATAAAAGCTAAATAACCTCGCTATATCCATATCTAACATACAGTAATAGCATGCTGCTACGGGTTATTCAGAACAACTCAAGTTGGTATTATCCTCAGCCCACAATAGACAACCATGTTAGACAATACAGCCAAGTGTAGATTCAAAATCATCTGCGACCTTCTCCTCCAGTGAACAAGTCCAACTAATAACCAGACTTAATGTTCTCATCCCATCTCATATCAGCTCCCTGTTCTGCAAACCCTGTTGAGCAAATATAATTTCAGACACATTCTGTTCTCATTAGTTTCACAGTCATATTACAAATAGACGAGAAACAGCTGTGGAAATGTATTTCTAGTGGATAATAATACATCACGCCTCTGGACTTAAGTGGTTTTGTTCTTGCCTGTAGTTTATGTGAGAGGAGTCCTGACTTTTAACCTGTGAAGGGTGCTTGCTAGCCTGACCTGGATCCTTCAGCATGAATTAAGTGAACAATGGAAGAGCCAGCTGAATGATTGCTCCACGCGCCTTTGTGCCTCTGTTACAAAACCACTCCTAAAAGGGCGGCCTAGATGACACACTCTCTAGAAATCGATCACATTTACTCAGCCCCTGGGCCTTCCAAAAGCTGGATTTAAAGAAAAAAAGGAGAAGTAAAATGGCAAAAGTAGAATGAAATGAAATCCCCTTTGCATTTAAAAACAGAATGGAAGAAAACTTAATAAGGGCGGGTGAAGAGAAATGCCCCGATTCAGGTCTATTTTTCAGACTGACGCGCACCCATGCGGCAAATTTCATCAGCAGTAGCCATATTGATTTTTAACCCTGGAAATATAAGACCAGGGAAGTCGGGCACAGAGATATCCATGGATGTTTGGTTTGGATATCCCTACCTTTCCCTTGTCTCTGCCTCCTTCCTGGGAGCGTGAGCAAACCAATGCTCGCTCAATTGTCTGACAATACTCCTGCTAACACAGAAGTTGAACTTCATAGTCACGATAGAAGATTGAAAAGACACACCTTGAACACAGTGGTGGGAAAATTCAATATTTCTATTGAATCCACTGATTCCAGTACAATCAAACACATAGCCAACAAACGCTCCACTAAATTGACTGTTGAAACTGATAGTTTAATTTACATTAAAGAGGTTTTGGCATCAAACCTGATCAATGCTCAAGAAACACAAATAAACAAATTAAAAGCCTTGTGCACCTGTCAGGAGTGGGGTGGGATGTAGTTGGAGGGGCAAACCTTTGGCACAACTGTGCACAAACCCGCTGAATCAGTGTGCTATGGTGCTCAAAAGATTCAAGGTTCAAACTCCAGGGTCACAGCACCATAAAAGTGCAGAAGGATAGGGGCTGTAGATCAGATGCTCAGCGAGATGGATTGTTTCCCTATTTGTATTTTTTTTTTTTTTTTTTTTATTGTCTGTGAGTCTCAGTGGTGTGCAAACTGCGAGCTTGAGGCAGCAAGGTCTGCTAAGCGTGCCACTAAAGAGGACAGAAGAGCAGGACAGAGCTCTTTAGTTTCCAAACACAAAGCGGGAGTCCCTGCTTTGAAAGGGACTGGGACACAGAAGCCAGCTAGAGTCCCTTTTCTGTTTGGCCTGCAGCTTTCCAGAAGCCTGGAATAAAGGAGAGTAGCTGCTGAAAGACTGGGTGACTCAATAGAAATCACCCCTTTGTTTCTGCTATTTACTACATAAATTAAAACCCAAGTGACCTTAATGCGATGCAGTCTGGGTTTCATATGAGGTCAAGGTTAAGCAATGGTGTCCAGTTATACTGCTCAACTTGCAGACACAACCCAGTCCATCTGCCTAAGGTCAGACCTTGCTTTCCATCACAAACGCGCAGAGGATGACACATCAGAGGCTGTCTGAGCGTTCACCCCTGCAAATTAAAAGAAGTGATTTCATAGGGGTGCCCTATCAGACCTCCACGCGTCGGGGTTATCTGTATGACAAAGCAACTTTCCTATCCTATGCATTTTCATGAGTCGGCCAGGAGAGGTGGATGAAAGAGAAGGGTAGCGGTTGGTGACCTCGGGGTCAGGGGGTAGAGGGCTCCAGCTGGTCACACTACCTCCTCATTGACTGATTCTACATTTACTCCATTGTGTTTGGCGCGTGTCTATTGTTCTGCAGCTGCATTAAAATGCATAGAATCCTGACAGCCATTTCACTGCTAGTTGACCTTATTGGTTGAGGTGGATACATAAAACATGAAGTTTTGGATCATTAGATATATGCGATTCATTTAAAGGCATGATGGTGAATATAGCTGCAATATCTATAGGGAAGCTCAGTGTTCATGATGCAATCAATAAACATACAGTCTTGTTGAGGTGCTTGATCACAAACAAATCCATGATGAAGGTGAAGAAATACACTCAAACAATAAACCGAGGTATAAACGCCTCGGGAAATTCGTTGTGCTCTATGGAATCTCCAGGCAGCCCATTGTAGGTACTTGCCACCCTGCCCCCACTCGTCTCTCTATTTTTCTTCTCTGCACGCTTCTTGCAGAGCACACACAGACATACTGCAGCGAGCGGGAGAAAGAGAGGAGAGAAAAGGGGGAGAGGGGAGGAGAGAAGAGGTGCTGATACTCAGTAATTGAGGGGCAACCCTGTCACAGTTGACCTGCAGGAGACCAGGGATAAAGTGTATTCCATTTTCTCTTAGCTATCCTGGGACTGACAGCCTGCAGAGTCTCAGGTCTGACAGTCCTAACAGAGATCTGTCACCCTCTACCCACCTCTCCCATAGAATCTAACACCCATTTCTAGTTTGTATTCTCAATCACGTGCACATAAGTGTACACACTCAAGCCGAGTGTACAAGTGTACACACTCGAGCATAACTCTGTTGGCTTCTACCTGCAGCTTCACCGCAGTTCGAAATTTGCAATACAAAATGTACCTTAGGCATATATGATCAAAGATACACAACACAAGATGAAAGGCATGTTCATGTTGCCCCGTGTGCTAGACTGGCTTCAATTTCTTCCGAACAAGCTGTGATACATCTATTTTAAATATCTATTATCTTAATAAGGCCTTTTACTATATCAGGGCACAAGAAAATTTTACAGAAACTGAGTGAGATGACAGCGTCGCCTATTTTAGAGACGCTCTAATGCCTCTTTAGTAAAAACAAAGTAGCACCGCTCATCACCAGAAGCGCATCTCCCTAAAATGGGGCTGATGCAGTGACGGATAAAGGGAGTATATTTAGACCCTCAGTCCCTGGCCTTTGTGTCTTCCTGATTTGTTCTAATGTGAGAGTCTAATCCAGCAAAAGCAGATTATACATGTATTAAATTCCTTAAAATTGCAGTATTTTAATACCACATTTGCAGTGGAAATGCAACAGAAGCAGCTTACAACACATAAACCTCCCAAACTGTGTCTCTGCCGCAATAAAGAGGTTGAAACATGTGAGCAAGATGAAGCATGGAAATTGTGTTTTCAAAAAGATATTGATGTTTGTTCGTGAGAAACTAAGATAAAAATGCTCATCCACCCAGAAGGAACAACAAAAAGTTAGCGATTGCTGAGACTGCTGATATGCGCGTTGTGTCGGTGTGCGCAATTGATTGTGCACTGTGACCCAAATAGCTGCACTACAAAACAAAAAGGTTTTCCGACTTTACTTACTGTTACTTTACTAAATCAATATGATGTGACTTTTCATTTTCATAGTCTTTTACTGCGCACAGATTTCTCAGTCTCATATGAACCCTCAAGTGGATTAACTCCAAATGAGAACATGGAACTGGGCAAAAAGAACAGCTCAGCTGAGTTTCTGCCTTAAAGGCTTCCTGTACATAACATAAATCATTTTTTGTTTTAATGGCTTTTTAAGAAAAAAAAAAAAAAGATTTAAATCAGCGAAAGTCAGAAATTGCAAGTAATTTAAGTGGCATTCAGATGTCTGGCTGAGGATTTTATCTGTGAGACATGAAGAGAAAGGTCATGGGTACAACCAGCCCAAATGAATACAGAATGAAAGCCTCTACACAATACACTACATTCAGTCTGCCTCTGTACAACTGAAGTGTAAATGTCCTCTCAATGACAATATGGCTGCCCCCACAAGCTGTAGCCTGGCTGTCATAATGACACAATGTACCCATCTGCCCTTCATACTAACCCAGCAGTATGAGGCTGACCTGTGTGTGTGCGGTGTGTATGCATGTGTGTGTGTCCCAGCTGCCCTTTTAGCCAAGCAAGCAGCATGAATCTGACCTCTGACCCTTAGGATTATGGTTCTACCATGTGCCAGTGAACAGGGTGATGAGATTGACCTATGTGGTCTGCTGCTGTGTATGTGTACATTACTGATATCTGACAGCACAAAAACCACCGACCAATTCTCTCATCCAAACACACACACACACATACACACAAATGAAATAGTACTTGCACTTCTCAACTTTAAATCCACAAATTAAGGTCTGACTGGTCTAATGAGTCTGTTGTTAAATTTGTTGGTATGTGGAGTGAAACGCTAGTTTTTCAGTTAACATACATTTATTTCCAACAGTGTGTGTGTGTGTGTGTGTGTGTGTATCCGTTATTACAAGCAGCTCTCCTGTGAGTGATCTAATGCACGTCCGAGGACAGCCAGCCACCCTGAGCTCTGACACAACCAATCACAGCAAAGCCATCATGATCGCCCTGGCAACCCCTGTCACCACATAGTTTATCTGGAGCGTCCTCCAATCAGGAAGCACCACAGCCTCTCCAAGCTCCTCCCGTAGGGGATGGGGAGGTGGTGCTCAACGTTGGTGCAGAGCCTGCTGCATGAGCGGATGCGCTAATCTGGATCCAGTGAGGAGAGGATCACTAATCCCAGATTATGTCTCTCTGGGATTAAGACATGCTGATGCACAGGTTTGCACTCACCTCCAATCCCCAAACCTCTCAATCTGGCTCTCTGCTCTGAACCTCAAACCTCAGCCAGAGAAGTCTATTAAAGTAAAGTTGTGGCAACGGTGTTAGTGCTTGAAATGAGATGTCTTGTTAAAGGTGTTGGCATGCTGGTCTGAATGATTCAGAGCTCTCCTACTGTCTGTCTTTGGATGTTTCTCAGCAGTTTGATGTTATAGTACAAGTGTACAGAATGATTTGTGGTGTGTGGATGCTCTGAACTGTCTGCACACTGAAAGCAACGGGTTAGCGGAAATGAAAGTTTCTCTCTGTCATCACTATTTGACTGAGCGCAAGTAATGGGGACGTAAGGGAGAGAGGAAAACAAAGCGGAGAAGACACTCCATCTCTTCGGGATAGCAAATCCCCATGCTGATTCCTGCTACATGTCATACAGAATGAAAGTGGGGACAACACAAAGCAGCTCAGGCAAAATGAACACAAAACTTCATGAAAATGTTTTCTTCCTGCCACTCACGAAAAATTCAATCTCTTCTGACAACAATTCTCAAAAGTGTTTTCTTTCATTCAATAACAAAAATGCTTTTGAGTGAAGGTAACCGAGTAGAAACCAGAAACTTTGTGCCAGCAGTAGAGAGGGACACATCTGTACGGAGCAGAATTCCCTCAGCTGGCAGACTTTGATTTATAAGTGACAATCTTGGAGATTAAAGCCTCTGCTACATGAGTTTATCATGAGGCCAAATTATTGGTGCACACAGAGAAATGTCGGGAGAGCGAGGCGGGAGACAAAGAGAGGAATGGAGAAGAAAAATGGTGGCAGGACGAAGAAATAACTGTTCAAATATTGTTCATTACAATAATTCATGCATCACACAGTGACGTGTAAATTAGGACCTTGGAGTCAACACACGTACAAATAATTACGTTGAAATATTAATGATAAAATGTCCTCACAAGTGTGCAGCTCATGATCAATTTGGGGTTAATGAGTCATTTATCTCCATCCAATCCCTGCTCTTCCTCCTGCCAGTGCTGTGCTGCTGGGGCAGTACACATGGCAAGGTCCTCCATATAGCACAGATAAATGTGCAAATGATCACCTAAACAAAAGCTATTTATCCTGCGCAATTGTTTTTATATAGGCCTGAAGAAAATGGAGACAGTGAGCGTGGACAGGAAGCCAAGTGGAATGCTGGTGCAGGAGTGTGCATCTAAAGGCCGTGATGGGCAGCCATGTGCTATATCAGGGGAGAGCGAGCAGGTGGTCCTTCCAAGTTAAAACTACAAAGGGTGTTTTCAATGGACGGCTCCGCTACTCTGTCTGAAGTTGAGTTTTCACTGAAACTGTTTGGTATAGACTAAAAACCTGCACATCCCCAGATATCAACTCTTCTTCATTTTCAGAGGGGTTGAGTCCAAAGTGCTGCCCCTGCCTGAAAGCTCAAAATGGTCTGACTGAACAGAACGATTGTGCATTAGTTGCTTTGTTTTTATTTTCAGCAGTGGATGATTTGTCTCCATGCTGACTCAGTAACTACACTGTGCCTGCCGTAGGGCTCTGGTGTTGTTTGTGTGTGACATGATGCCAGTTTATAGCGGACACCGGTCACGTCCCTCCATCTTTCTCTCTTTTACTCGTCGGGGACCTTCGTTGTCTTCTGAAGCTGATTAGTCCTGACCTGAGCAACCTAGTGCTGCTATATCCAATCAGCCTAAGCACTCAAACTATTGTCCCCCCACCCCTTCTTTACGCTAATGGGCTTTCCCTGCTCTGGTGATTTAGCACTTAAGAGGTAGGGGGGTCACTACTTCAGGAAAACGCTGTTGAAACTTCTTAACTAAGCTGGGGCTGTCCTTCATTTTGTAGGCAGCTCGAGTATTAAGGCAGAAATAACCGGTGCCATTCATAGTTACCCTTATTTACTCATATGAGTGGTGGATAACCCAGTTGCCAGCATGCCTTTGTATGAATTTGCATCACCTCCCAAAGGGCAGACAAATTAATGAATATTCACACTTAATCTATAGCCCCTGGCAGGCTTGCATTATTCATGAGTTGTTGCTGTTTTTGTGGTAGCATGCACACATCTTAGTTTTGTCATCGCAAATCATAATTTCATTTTCTCCTCACTTGATTTTCTGCCATGTGCAAGTGATGGCTGCACTTGTTAAAGGCATACAGCAAATCACTGTGCTGAATGAATGACTAGTGTCTTTAGCACCCCACTGTTTTTAACGTCTAATATAGAGTCCTGTTCTTAACAGGGAGACGCACGCTTCTGAACAACAACGCTGCTAATCTCAGATTCTGCGTCTGTTCCTCATTGGGCTTGCTTGTCAGTGAGGACTCAAGCTGTCACGAAACTGCAGAAGCCTCAGAGCAGCAGCAGTAAAGACATCAGTAAGACAGGTGCCATCTTGAATCATGGCAGTTTGTCGACGCGCAAACTAGAGTTGGAGTCTTGGTATGGTATGGGTGTATGCATCAAACCCCTCATGTTTACCATTTCAGACTGTGTCTCATGCATGCAGATACACATACATCCCTGAAAACCGACACAGCCAATCAGATATTAGACAACCAAAAAACTCAGTCGCAGAAATCAGAATCGGGTAACAACATTCACACTCCATTGTCCAAGCTCGCTAAGAGGACCTCTAAAAGGTTTCTGTATGAAGGAAGGAAAGAGCGAGGTGACAGTTTAAAAGCCTTCCTTGACACTCAGTGAAATGGGCCTACCTTTTTCCACACAATTGCACAGGCAAGTCAAATTGCATTAGTGATGCACAATATTTTCACATGGAAAAGAGAGAGGAAAAAAAAAAAATCACAATGGAACTGAAATATGGTTCATTGTATTGAGTCAATGTTTGGGGGTTGCTCCTTTTTCATAGGGAAATATTGCAGGACTCTGACTTTACCTTTCACAACAAAATAAAATTGACACTACAGCTGGCAAAAAGCCTGACTGAAATAGCTTGCAGAGAGAAAAAAATATTAATAAAGCCACTCAATATGAATTCACACAAATTCATTTTCTTTAGTGGTGTAATCAAAATAGACTTTCAACAATCAGTCAAAATTAAGTGTCTTTGTTAAACATGAACCAACTCTTGACATCGAGAGTTACCTCTTTGTTCTTGAATTACATAAAACTGTCAAAGAGTCTCAGAGAGATAATTTCTCAAAAGTAGTGCACCCAGTAACATCGACGCAAAGGAAAAATAATTGTGCTACTTTTCGGCCAAACATGAATATTCAAAATCCCTGAATTTGATGTGAGAAAATAATTAGGGGTGTATTAGCATTTGTTTATTTGTCCATGCATAAAACCTCTTAATGAGAATGTATTAACAAGCTCTTGACTCTGGGGAGGTAAATTCTCAGCATTAAGAATGCCTTCCATCTTTAGAAGGGGTACACTACAGAAAAAAAAACATATTTTTTATTCCATGGACAGCTAAATTAACTGCACGTCTACCGTAGTATGACACTTCCTTAGCCCACCTCATCGAGCAGGATTTGCTCCATGCATTGAAACGTAAAGAGGAGGAAAATACCAACTCAGAGTAATTATAACACATACAGTGACTTGACATTTAGGGCACAGTGTAGAGAGGAGAGATAGTTGGCCTTATCAGAAGCTATAATGAAAGGTCAATGGCCTCCTCAGTGTTTACCTCCAATAATGTGGTCTGAAGAAGCTCCTTCAGTCTCTATTCAAAGAGCAGCGGTCTGGTTGGAAGATAACAGCTTTGTTGACTGCAGGTGAAACAAACACAGACACTGTTTCTTTTTTTTTCTGAACTCAGTTTTGATTCTGTAGCGCTAACAAAGGAAATGATTTGATTTGAGGGTTAATTATGGAGCAAAGGAGAGAAAAAAAAAAAAATCAAGCTGCAGTTAATTTCACAATAAGCTATGATGTTGGACTGACCACTGACACAGCCAATGTGTATCGTGCCGTCGTCACACCTGTTTTTTTTTTTCCACACATCTTATGCTGCTCTTGTACTCTACTTAAATGAAAACTGAGTCTCTCTCGCTCTCTCTCTCTCTCTCTGTGTATCTTTTTGGTTCAGTCTCGGTTAGTGGAAGGAAAAAGCTGCATTGATAAATAGGTCAGAGAGCTCTTCCACCCCCCAATGGTTTCAGGCCCAGCTTGGCAAATTGAACATAATTAAGGCCCAAGGCAAAGGTTGCACTTTCCTTGAAATAGCGGGAGGAGTGGTGCAGGAGGTAGTTTGCTACAGGAGGAGTTCAAGTACAGCATGTTTGGGTACAGAAAAACCACAGAGCTGCAGTCGTGTGATTTGGGAGGCAGGAGGGTTAGTGAGAGAAAGAGAGGGAGGGAGAGAGAATGGCAGCCATTACAGAGCCAGGAAAATTCTCAGTACTGTACATGTCTGTCTACACTCGTCTGCTTCTTCCTTTCTGTGAAAGCAGTAGTTCCACGTTTTGAATACTTCTTCCCTTTGCTGTCCAGAGTCAAAATCTGAAGTTAGATCGATACCAGTATCAAATCTCTCTTGTTAAATATGAAGCTGGAGTAAGTTAGCATTGCTTAGCAATAAGACTTGTATTATAGGGAAACAGCTAGCCTGACTGCACCCAGAGGGTTTAAAAATGATTGATTAACATGTTACACTTGGTTTTCTAATCCATAGTACAACCAAAGTGTCAAAATAATACCTTTTGGGTTTATTGGGGGCTTAATTAGCTGCATTATAAGAATTCAGTTGACCTGACCAGAAATGGTATTCCCCCTCTATGCTAAAAAAGAAAAAAATATCTGTCTGTATTATAGTTTCATTCTTACAATCTCACAAGAGTGGTCAAAGTTAAGTTGCAAAATAATAGGCCCAGAGGTACTCCCCCTATTCTTCAGCCTATTTACATTTCATTCCAAAATCTCACAACAACCTCACAGATCAGTTTCAGTTATTTCAACTTTCTTCATAATACATAATGCTCTCTAAATTTCATTTTGCCCTGACAGAAAACCAACAAGTCCAATGCTAATGAAAGTATTCTTTTCTTTTTGATTCTTTAACAGTTTCTTACAGTTCTTATAGTTCCTAATCTGTAAACAGATCATTCTGACCATATGGAACGTCCTGTTTTTAGTCACTATACTTTGTTCTTCACATTATTCCACCTCATCTTTGTGTGTCATTATAGCGTTTCAATGCTTCACACTTTTATCCCTGCTAACCTTCCAAAGATGCTGTTAGTGAGCTGGCATGCCAAGCTCCATTAGTGTCCCAGCATCCACCGCTCTAAGGGCTTCACCTTGGCAGGGAGGAGACACAGCCGAGCAGAACTGCATGGGGGTTGCACAGCTTGAGGACGAGGAGGCGGAGGCCTGTCCGTAGGTGAGATAAGGATTCAGCCACATTACCTGGCTGCATGGTCGAGCTGTGCTGGTCAAAGGAGATTAGACTGAGCTGGCAGCGCATTACTGGTCAGTCTTGTTACACACCACAGCACCATCTCTATTAATGAGACCTGATGGAGAGCAAGGACTCCCTGCAGGAGCTCTACATGGCATTATCTTTGGCTAAGACCGCCACCTTCCTGCATTAGCTTTCTCATTAGCTTTCTTATTAGCTCACACATTATTCCTTTACAGCTTGGAAGCTTTTTGGTATGAAGCTTCATGATGGCATTAGAAGAACAGGACACAAAAAAGTTTTTTCTTTAGACTGAAGAAGAAATGAATTAGCAGATAGAAAGATTTGAATTATAAGAATGTTTGTGAGGAACAGATTTGCTGAAGTGTAAGGACTTAATAATTCAAAAAGTATAATATATGACTATATATTTTTACAGGACACTGTATGTATTAGCATAATGTAAACAATGAATATTGAAAGATGATTTAAAAGGCTTGCGTTTCCACGAATAATGTACACACCACTCTTTAATTGAATGATTACACTGAACTGTTGAATCTCTGCTGCGCCTTTAGTTTAAATCATTCAAACAAAAAATTTGTTTTTATTCTCTCATGAAAAATAAAAAGAAAGATCTTTTACTTTAAGATGGGTGTTTTGACTTGATTTAAATTACTCACACTGAGCCTTTTCCTAAAGAGCATTGAGAATTTTGTCAGTAGCTAAAAGGGCAAAATAACAACATCCCACTTGCTCAATGCAAAATGTCATGATAGTGAAGGCAATTTTCCTATTATCATGCAGGCTTTTTATTACTGAATAAATTGCACAAATAGAATTATTTAAGAAAGGCTGTTATATCTTGCACAAAGTAAGAACAATTTTTATTTTAACGACATTGATGGAATAAGTAGAAAACATTTAATGTAGTTTCTTTCATTTTTATACAGTACATTCACAACATTAGAGACATGAATTTCAGTCCATACTGATTCTTGGAATTTTTACCTATTTCATTCTTAAATGGATGTGCAGCAGCGTCATACCAGGCATATTGCCTTTCCTCCCCCACCCCAGACGCCCAGTGTGACCGGACGCCATATGGTGAAAAATTTACTATGGCGACACGGCAAAGAGGCTCTAACTCGAACCTTCATCAGAATGTCAAGGAATGTCAGATAGAGAGAAGAGAAGAGAGGAAATACAGTAGCATTTTTCCCCAAGCACAGCAGGCTCAGCTGGCCTTAACAGTCCCAGTCCCTTCAGCCTCGTAAGACTAATGGCGGAAAATCACAACCTGGGGGGTTTGAATCTCTGAAGGCCCTCTGAGACCTGATTAATATGCAGCTTTTCCGTGTGCAACACAGACAAATACTTGCGCTGAAATGTGTGTTGCATGTGCTCAGAGTTGCACAGGGATGTGAACAAAAGCAGAGCATACACTCGCCTGCGTGTAGGTACGATATTCACCAGGCTGCTGAGTGCAGCGCACAAAGACATGCACACACACACACACACACACACTGCGGTCACACGTGCGCCATGAATCCCTCGCAAAAGAAGTGTGAGCAATAAAAATTCTCAGCTGATGGCTCCCTGGCTGCACAGTTAAAGTAAGAAAACCAGACAGGCACTACCTTCCTGTCCTGCGTGGTATATCTGAATATGCTGTGCAGGCATTTTCACCATCTCCCTTCTCTATGTATGGCTTCCCCTCCCCCCACCTTCTCCATCATACTGTATACTGCTAACCCACACAGCAGGCTCCCCTCCCCCACCATGCTCTCACCACCCCCTAGGAGGATGGAGCAACCAGAGAGAAATTAATTGAAATCTAAACCCCGATGCAGGATTAACTAAGTAGGTGAATTCCAGTTGTCACATAATCAGGGCTAGTGTACTATTTGACTTTTATCAAATGGGGCTGACTGAAACAGCAACCAGGGATAATGACAGGAAAAAAGGAGCCAGCTGCTGCCCCCCCCCCTCTCCATCCCATCTCACACCTTCCCCCTCTCCTCAGCATTGCTCCATCCATTCCTGCTTCCTAACCTCAGATGTGAATTTTGGATCTTTCCTGTGGCCAATGTGCCAGTGCTGCATACAGAGATCTCAGCGGTGTTAGATCTGCTGTCGTATTTTTTGACCTCCTTCCCTCCTGCATACACACTTCTGATATGGTGATGGGTAACCAACGGTAACACACACCTGCTGAAAATTTATCATCCTTTATCATCGCACTGTTGCCACAGGTAATGGAAATATTTTATCAAACACAAGCACATAGAGGCTGATGTCTACAGGCAAAGAGCTGAGTGAGGAACATGAATTACTGTATTTATTTAACTGTCACAAAACACACAAAGCATTAGAAAATATTCAATGTTATATTTACTATATACATATTTGGAGCAAGTTAGGGAAAACACTCCTGTTCTTTCCTGAGTATTGTAAATGCACCATGGTATTTGGTTTTCTTTGAGACAATGGTGGATGAGATGTTGAAGTAAAGTGGGTCAAACAGCATGCCGCTCTGATGAAGCATGACTTGCCATAAGAAAAAAAAAAAAAAAAAAGCGAGAGAGCGCATGTCAGAAGATTTTTCTTTCACTTTGAAAAGATGATGTAGATAGAGCAACATGATGTGCTGCCATGCAGAGGCACTTGATCTATTTTGAACACCAAATAATACCTCAGTTGGATCTCACACTGTATTATATGAAGGTAATTATTGACTAGATATTGATTCAAAAATGCAATTAAACGATGTATCTGAGCTGAAACTACAATAGAGACATACAGCGATAACACACAGGTTGTTGCTTTCACAGAATAAAAATGCTGTATGTAATTTTAAATGCTACAATTAAAATGAATAGTGCATCTCCTGTCCTCCTTTTATGTCTAAATATCCATACAAATCAAATGAAGAGAACACATTGCCATTTTCAAAGCAGTTTTGAGTGTTTAAATTGTTCTGAGAGTTTGAATGCAGTGCTACTGCTACCAGCAATAAAACCATTAAATTTCTTTACAATTTTATGCTGTTTAAAAATCAATATTTCAGCAAGCTGTGTATATCTGTCTGTGTGTATGTGTGTGTCTAGGTGTGGAAAACAGTGGGTGTGGGTAGTGGCGTCAATAAAGCAGGAGCAAGCTGCCAGCCAGCTAGTTAATCATATAGCTTGGGCTGATGCCCAGGGAGGTTGACCTTAGCCTGTTGGCTTGCAATGTCATTTACCACCTGCCATGCACACTCACAAATATACAAACAAACACACACACACACACACGCACAGACTGACAATACTACTATATCTCCGGCTTAAGCTCCACCTCTACGTCTCTTGGTCTCTCTGCAAATATATGCATACATATACAGGCATTTCCCTCAGCAGTGAGAGGGCTTGCCCAGGCCAGCGGGAACCTGTGTGACATACTAATATATACTCGACAAGTAAGTGTGTGTATGTTTGTGAGTGTGTGTGTGTGTGTGTGTGTGTGTGTGTGTGTGTGTGTGTCTAGATTTGAAATAATAATCACAGAAGGGGTGGATGAAACAGTATGGGGATGAAGCTAACCTCTTGAGAGAACACTGTCTTACACACTTCCATTTCTGAGAATTTAGAGCACAGATAAAGAACAACAAAAATCAGACAAAAACAGACGCAAACACACACACAGCTATACGTGCAAATTCAGATACGTCGACAGAGCTGCGGGGCAAAGGCATGCGGAGCAGGATACCTGGACAGATGGCAGACAGTCATCCCTGTTGGACCTGCCATGAGAGCGCTGCCTGAGAGGAAGAGGAGAACAGACAGTTTCATCTGCTCCCCCCTCTCTCTCTCTCTCTTACACACACACACACACACACACACACACACACACACACACACTTAAGATCTATGTGAACAATGAAAACACACTTTATGAAATGTCTGTCTCTGCATTTTGGTCTATGAACCAAGTGTGAACGGCTAACACAGCACACATTTGTATAAATATGTCAAAGTATGTGAACACTGGCTGCAGGCTACTGTACTATTTTACAGTCTGTAAAATAACCCTGTTAACACAATTTAAACGCACTTGGATATAAAGTGATTGTTTACACACAAGACTATCACCAGCATTGCCTTATTTAAACTCACAGATAAATCACGTTACAAATCCAGGGAGCAGGCAACTTGGTTTATTAGCATCAGCTTGAACTCTGACACCTGGATTCATTTCATCCGATCTAATTACCATTGATCTTTGTTCAGTCAAACGTTTTACTGTGGCTGTGGTTGTTGCACGAATGCTGTGGTGAGTGACTCTGAGAAAAGAAAAAAAAAAAAAAAAAAAAAAAAAACCCAACCCTGCCTGTGATTGTGATGCACTCCGTTACAGGGAGGAGCGATGGATAAAGTAGCTAACAGACTACCAAAACCCACTACTCCAGCCTAAATCACATTTCAAAGCATAGAGGAGTCTATTACAGGAAATTAGAAAGGCCTTAGATCTCAACAAGCCTATCCTTCAATTTTATTGAGTCTTCTCAGTAGCCCTTGGTGTATTGCGTATACTTGTCAATAGTAATTCGTCTAAATGTGCTGTGTTGACAAACAGTAGTAAGCATGTATGTGCGGCTCACAATGGTATACACGTGTGTAAATGCAAGTGCGCGCACGCACACACACACTGGTTAGACTTGTCTCCTTGATAGTGCCCTTGGGAACACTAGGAGGGAAAGGTATGAAATGGTTTTAGGTTCATGGTGACGTTCAGACAAACAAATTTACATTCCAGATTTTCAAAACTCCAACCACAAATTCAACACCACAAGTTTGAAACACTTCCTACAATATATGGAGCCTTTTTAGAATATACTTTTATGAAATGATAAGGACAGTAACAATGATAGGAAACCTGAAATGGAGTCACCAGTTAGAGAATCAAAGAAATTAAAGGCAAAGCCATGCTGATGTGGTGTACATGTTAGCAGGAGATATGAGTCTCTGCTGTTAATATTATCTAGCCTGAATGAAGTCAAGTGAATTGGATGTGTACTTTCCCTCAATTATTGCTACTTTCATTTCCCACATGTCCTATAAAGGCAGAAATAATGGTACTTTCTTTTCTTACATCTTACATCGAAATGGCCTGCAGTTTAAATGCAAACAGGACCAACTCCATAGGCTCTTCTTTCATTTGCACGAAATGTAAGCGATAAAGACTCCAGATCTTCTTCCATGTATTCACGCTCCAAACTTAGGCTTCAAACATATCCAGACCCCCACTAAATCCCCTTAGCATTATCAGTGTCTGTCTGTGCATGTAAAGAGCCACTGCTCACAATCCATGTGCATCATGTCAGATGATTTTGTGGTGGCAAATCAATAATGCAACCATAAATTTCATTTAAATAAACATTAGTGGCCTCCTTAATTAAAGAAACCTCATCTGCAATTTGTCAGTGTAAAGAGTGCTGACGCCTTTGATGTTGGTATGAATATTCCTTTTCAGAAAATGAGGCTCTCGCACGATTAGTGCTTATTGTGGCGTTAGCCTTTTCCTATATCCTGTGCAGTTGCCTGAATTTGCAGAGAGCTTGTTGAAAGTACACAGCCTCACCAGATTAAAATCATCTACTGTGCACTGAGGACAATGAGAGGCCATAAAACGAATATGGGGAAACATCATGAAAAATAGCAGGGGGAATATCTAATGAATCTAATCTACATACAAGCAACCTGATCAAATGCTTGAGCAATTTCAAAGGCCATATATCAAACAGTACATGACATTAACATCAAATCAATATCTGGGAGGTTCACACCCATAAGCAATAACACTGAGTATTAATAACCAGCAAGGACATGAGAGATAAATAATAGGCAGAAATATAAAACAACACACCATCATAAAGTGCGATCAGGATCTGACCTGTCCTTGTCAGTGTGCAGCGAACAGCTGCTCATGACCCAATTTCACTCAGATACATAATTCATTTGTAAGCTATATGACTTCCACGCCACTATGAAAATATTCATCAAAACAAGTTAGCAAATCTACTTCAGCAGACTTGCTTACGAGCTATCGTTTCAACATTACAACTGCTTCATTAGTTGGAAGAACAACTCATAAAGGCTTCTCTGACCTAAATAAGTCAAGCTGATCAACACATCGCCCAAGTTGACAGGTTTAAAAGATTCAAGATGGTATAAAAGCTTGACTCATTAACCATGAAGCTAAAACTGACAGAGTGGCAGCAGCTCAACTAATACAAAAAGTAATACAACCTTGTCAGCTAAAATACTTTGAAAATGATATTTCACCTTCAGCCTATCAATCAAACGATGCCAAAACTCCTAAAGAACAGTGAACTGGAAATGTGAAATGGAAATGTTCAACCCTACAAATTAAAGGAAAACTTGAAACTAGACACATTTCAACCAAATATTATTTTCAGGGTTTGTTTCCAACTTCTCACTTAATAAAGCAAGAACACATCAGGTGTGAGTAAAACATTAAGAGTGAACTGTGTTTTACTACCTCAAACTTTTAAAAACTTTTAATGTTTTGGGGTAAAGTCCAAGGGTCTGTCTAACAACTCAATCCGATTCATCTATTCAAAGCTCGAAGGAAATAATAATAATAGAAAATACGTGTTCTCTTCTATGACAAAGAAACCTTAAATGTTATACAAAGAGCAGAGTGAATAAATATATGTGCAGAGTGTAGTGAATAAATTTACATTTACTGAAACACTTTGTATGCAACCGCTTGCATCAACTGAGTACATCTATTCCACAGGAGAAAGCACACCCTGTTCATTCATTTTCACCAAAAACCAGGTTACAGTACAGAGGCAAAAACTGATTAAAGCTCAAGGTATGAAGAAGATAGAATAAGGAAAGCGGAGATCACCCCCATCCCTTATTTGGGACACCTGAAATAGGCCAGAGGCTGATTTCTTCCTATCAGAGGAGTCCCGGGAAGCCTGGGAGACTGGAGGGAAAAGAGGAGAGGAAGGAGGTGGAGGGATGATGGCGGCAGTGGGGGGATTCAGTAGGGGCCTTAAGTGTGCTATCATAGGCGTCTCTTGTGCCTGCCTGCTTTATTTGCAGTAGTCAGGTTAATGAGTCCACCAGCCCACTTGATGTTGAGAGGCCTGCCACAAAGAGCTGCCTCATTAGAGCTTGCCTGGCACACTGCTCTGAGACAAAGGGACATTCACACTACTGAATGCCTTTACGCTCCTCAATGCTGCCAGCCTGCAAGGGCCAACACCATGGCATAGCCCCCTGCACACGTCCTGGCACTCGGCCAGCCACCCCACGACCCTCAGTCTGCCTGGCTGGCTGGACCTGAAGGCTGCCATAGCGCTAGAAAGTGCAACAGTGAAGGAAGACTTCACCAGCCGCAGCCTGCTGTGTGTCAGCGTGTGTGATTTGAAAGGAGCAGGGTGTGTGCAGAAGCCACTGCAGGAAGCCGGCGGACATGCTGCATTATCGATGAATGCGATTGGTTCTCTCGCTCTCAGGGATGTGTGCGCCTGAGCTATTTCCCACTTTGCTTTATCTTTGCATTAGCCACCTGGTCACATTCCTCACTTTGTGAGCAAACAGCCCTCTTCAAAAAACCCATAGCTAACAAGGCAAAACATACGGTACATTCACAAATCATAGTTAAGCACAAATGCTGTCCTGGCCACAAGTATCCAATTAGTCTGACACAATGAATGAAGTACAGTTACTTCAGAGACACGGATCCTCTCACCAGGAGGATCCGTGTCTTGGATACATGCTGCTTTATCAGTCAAGGTGCAGGTCTGACCTATTTAATAAGAGCTAGCAAGGTATTCAAATGTCACTGCTCTGTGCAATTTCATGCTTCACAACCGGAGGCTGCAACATCTGTTTCTATAGGAAAACACGATTGTCGCCATAAATAAAGTAGTTGAACAAATCATATATTTTAGGGAGAAATTCCATGTAGAAAAATCTTGAGTACACTAATAAAGTCATGTAAAATGCAACAGAGCAATTAAGTGATGTCAACAATAAATAAGAAGAACTATAAAATCTGTAGTGTGGCACAACAATGCTGTTAAAGTGTACATGCCAAACTCTATACTTTACTGTTATACATGAAAAAGCTGTGAAATACTTATATCCAAATTGTGAATCTTTTATCCTTCAAATCCTTTCTGTCTCTGTATTTCAAAGCTTAGTCAATGATCATAAATTCACCACAGAGCACAAGATAATACATCACACTTTGCAAAAACACTGTGCAAGGACTCAGGCATACAACCATAAGGTGAGCATGAACAAACACCCATATTTCATGATTGATGCACTGGCAGAGCTCCAGTTCACCACTTCCATGGAAGAAAAAAAAAAGTCGATCTCTCAAGGCTCGGGGTCAGGAGTTAAATATTTTCTGCATACGCAATCCGCTCTTTCTGCCACACTATTTATAGTGCAGGCAGAAACAGCTGAGCTGACTGCAGTGATGTCACTTGTGCTGATGGAATGCTTTGTTCCACAGCGTGTGCGCATGCCACCTGGGTCCGTGCGAGCGGCACGGGGAGGCTTGATGTAGGAGCCAAGATGGCTGACAGTTGTCCCATTTTTCAAGTGTAAAAAACCATCACTATCTTCTTCAACCAGGCTCCCCACAGCCCCAAATACTCCACATAACCTTATAGAAGCATTCATCCCTCTGTCATGGCTCTGTCTATTAGTGTCATGAAAGATATCAGTATTTGTGGCTGCCATTGAGAGCTGAGCACTCATGCTGGAGTTGGGTAGCATCAGGGTAACCACACACTGCAGCTGAATGGGAGAAAATGACAGAAAGGGACTTAAGGCATTTAACTGTTGTCGCTCTGTGCATAACATGCATATGGCTGAGGCATTGAAGAAGTGCTATACCCATATATATTTTTAGCAAGCCTTTGGGCTTCTTTCAGTGTCCCTAAAAGAGCCTGGTTGCCTGGCAACCATTATTGTTGCCATGGAGATTCAGTGTTGGCAGCTGCTGCAATCAGCATTAACTCAAGGCACATATTCTCATTCCGATAGTCAGGCGATGGGAAGGCAACTAGGACACACAGTCAGAGAGGGATAGTAATCAGAGTGAAACATATGCTCATCCATTACTCGCTGCATTAATACAATTATATCAAAAGAAATTTATGGCTCTGCTTTGGTGCAATGATCACATTGCAGGCGGAGGCATAAAATTCCACCTCATAACAGATCCCCACTTTCATTTCATAAATGGCAGCAGGTTGTAACACAATGGAAGACAATGCCATTTTGCCTCTGACATAAACATACCTGTTAAAAACTGTGTTTATTTATAGTCACATTAGAAAGCAGACATTTGTCTCAGTTTTCTTTGACAAAATTAGGGAGAAAAAAATATGTGAGAAGATGTGTACACACTCCCATTGTAAGGGATAATAATAGCTAATAATACAATAGTGCCCTGCTGTGAAATGTAGAAATAGGACATTTAACAATGCTGTTTACATATTAAATCAGTTCTTGGGGGACCTTATTGCACAGTGAACTGCACACCATCTGGGAGACAGTAAGGGATATATTTAGTTATGAATTTTAGATCAAACTGCATTTGCAGAAGCTCTCTTCATTTTGACCTGTTGGGGGGGATAAGTGATATTTACCTCTTTTAACTCTACATATGGGTATGTGTCCGTGCCCAGTGGAACAGTTGCAGCCCTGCTGAGAGTAGGCACACACAGAGATCATAATAGCAGTTATTTCCTCTCTGGGTTTTTCCAGGACCCAGCTCTCTCCTTCACATCACTGTTGACATCACAGAGATATGTGGGGATAAAGAGGCAGAGAAAAACAATAACAGACCCATTGACCCCCATTTCATAAATTTTGGAGGTATGGGAGAAATCCACTTAGGAGCCAGGAAAAGACCTGCTGATTTGGCCTGAATAGGCTTTTTATGAGGGAACAGTGGAAGTGCAGCAAAAGGTCCTGACTTCTGCCATTTCTGAGCGTGGATACTTCTCCAACTGATAGTGCAGATTTACATCTAACCTCTTCTGCTCCTTGGCTGCAATGCAATGCAGAACTCTATCTCAAATCAGAGCCAACTGGATAAGTCTTGAATGCAACTACTGAACAACACATGAGTCTACAGCACCTTGAAAAATCTGCCATTTGATCATATCATTCCTGCTTCACCTATTTTACAGAAAACTAACCATGACTAAGCAATGCAAGGCAGTGGCACCACAAGTTATTAGAGCAAAATTATTTGTAAAGGCATGAGCACCTGCGCGCAGAATAAATTCATTGATTTGTTTCACACAATAATCACTTAATGTGCACACAAGAAGAATAGGAGTTTTTAAAAAGTTTCAAAAGGGCTGTAAATACATCTTTCACAAATCTAGCTCAATCTGTTGATCTTTTAAGCTATTTTAAAGGCAACAGGTTTTCTTACGACAACCTTTAGAACGCATACTCAGTTAAAACTAAAAAATTCCTTGGGTTAATAGTTCTGTGAATTTCCTCTCTCTTCCAGCTTAATTGCCCTACATGAGCGAAACATGGCTTTGGGAGTCAGACATGATGATCTCCTGGCATAAGCATTAGAATGGAGGCTCACCTTGCTTTCTCTGGATGCTGCTGGTTGACATTTAACATCACAGAGAGAGGGGAGGTGGAGAGCCAGGTGCCCTACATGCACATTTGACCCCCTGCTAATGTCAGAGGGGGAAGGTCCCACACGCTCATCCTTGCTTCGCTCACACAAAACACTACAAGGGTGCAAAGAACAGAGTATCAATCTCAGCGGTTGCAGAAAAGGATGCAGTTTTCCTGAGAAAAAATATTTATGTTGTGAGATGCAAAAGGCATCCAAGATATCATAATCATTAACAACACATCCTTTTTTTTTTTTTTTTAGTGGACAGGGATTTAGGATAAGGTCTCTGCTGTATGATGTACAGTCAAGTTTGCATTGGACTTGGAAAAAATAAATTGCTGCATAATCCTTAAAAACATTGGTCAAAAAATATTTGTGATATCTCAATGTAATTTTGGAATGTTGCAATGCCTAAATGTACCTTAACCAAGTCAAATTACAAACTGCCTGCACAAAAATCATCACAAGAGATTCCTGTTTTCAACAGTTCATACATTCTTCTATGAAATTACAGATGGCGTTGAATGTGTAAATTTAACAGCAATTAAGGCAAAGAGATTGGAGTAAAGGGGATTTTATGCTGAGCGGAAAAGAAAACGTCTGTGGAATGAGAGAAGATGCACACTGGAGGACACTAAAAAAAAAAAAAAAAAAAAACAGCTAGCAGGCCTGTAACCCGGTGCAGATGACCTGGTTTTGCTTGCACGCAACCATGAAAAAACAACTGCTGTTTGGTGTTCGATGTTAGCTTGGGGAGCGTGCTGTCCCTGCTCAGCCTAAACAGGCACACGTTAGCATCAGGAATAGTTTGACAAAAAAATAAGAAAGAAACAAAATTGCAATGAGGTCATATCATGAAAGAAAGCAGAATCAACATCTACTGGGTTGTCCCCTAATTCTGATGTCTATTCACTGCAGGTCAGGACTCAAGGCACATATAACAGAACCCGCATAATCATCTTTTAGGAATACAGATTACACAGGATGTAATTTTGCAGTTGAATGCCTAAAATCTTGTATAATTCCAGTTATAGAGGTGTAGGAATATAAATTTGAGTATTAATAAAGAACAAAATGCAAAAAATAATAAAAGAAGATGCCTAACTACCTGAATAAACAACAACTTATTGCTGACAGCTATTGCTATTGTGGTGTCATCGTTCTAATGACAACCACATGTGCTTTGTTGTACATGTGATGTTTTATATATTACATTTTAAAGACTGACATAGGTTTGGAATTGATTTGCCTCTAAAAGCAATTTCACTCCCTGACAAAACACCAATAATGATAGAACGAACAGTTTTTTAATTAAAATAATTATTTATGAAAATGGCTGGGCATTGATACATGCAGAGGTTGCATTATGATATATGCGATGTTAATTATACATGAACATAAAACAATCAGACAAAATTATGAGAGAAAACTTCTAAATATTCCACTGCTTAATGTTGACAGTAAAATCATAATATCTCTGTTTAAACTGTGGAAATACACATCAAGACCTCTCGCTCTGCAAGTATGTTTACCTGTCTGTGTTGCTGATGCATCAATAGATTGAGCACCTTTTGATTTCAGCCATTCAGCCTTTTTTAACTTCCCAACAAGCGTATTCAGGAAGGATTACTGATTTTTACCAAACTGTGGATGAGTTTGGTAGAAATTCGTAATCAACTAAACACAACACAGGAGGGGGAGAAAACCCCCAATGCTGGTAATGTTGCTGCTTTGTTTACATACATGGATAAAATACTCAACATACATAAACTTCAGTAAAAAAAAAAATAAAATAAATAACAATAATAATAATAATAATAATAACTAAATAAAAATCCTATATTTGAATCAAATTATGATTAGAGGAATTTTGTTTTAAAAAAATTTAATCATACTAATTACTGGAAGATTTCATAGAAATGTATTTCAATTTTTGACAAATTACTGATAAGCTAAAATTCTTATAATAATAATTATTATTATTATTATCATCTTCTTAAAACAGCATACAGGTACATTTTATGTTGAACGTAAACATAGTACAAAGAGGAAGACCGTTTAGGTTGTGTGGGGTTGGGGGGGGAAGGCCTGCAACATGATGCAAAATAAAAAAATATATAAATAAATGAAAGGGGGCTGATAGAAAGGCTGCGGTTATTAAAGCATCTCGTTGTTTAAACCGATCTAACTGCCGCAGTCACCAGCCTGTAGCAGCATGGACACATTTCCCTACAAGCTCATGCATTTTCCTTTCGATTCTGCTCCCCAATTCGTAACACCTACCCTCAAAAAGACAAACACCGATGCTTGTTAGGGATCTTTAATGCCCACAAGTAGCTTTTCAAAAGAAATCCACGCAGCTCATTTTCGCTGGTGGCTTGTGTAACATGAAGGTGATGTGTGTTAATTGTGCAGTGGGTCTGTTTCATGTGGCCAAGCTGCTGGAGAAGGCCCGCTTTAGGATTTTCTTGTCACCAGAATCCCTGAATAGCTCCTGTAAGAAATGCACATGGACACTGGACAGCGTTTCGATGTCGCCTCACTCCTGGCTTTGCACTTGTTCGCAGAGATTCCGCGCAAATGAAGGGCGTTTCGTTTCCAGCAGCCTCGGAGCGTTTCGATGTTAGATAGTGCGCCGACATGATTTTCTGCAGTTTGGTCAGATGTGTTGAGTCGCTGTGCAGGCGGTTTACCCCCCTTTTATTTGTCCTCTGTCCAACGTGTCATCGTGCGGCAGAAATCCCATCCCGGATATATTTTGTTTTTGTTTGTTTTTTTTTTCCAAAAGAAGAGCCCAACAGATGGACGAGGTGCAGTTTAATAATAAGTCCACACAGTCCTGCGTGTTTCCATCCGCCGGCTGACTGAAGCTCACAGCCCTCAACTTTCCCCATTAGGCTGCAACTTTTACAAACTTCCACCTCTGCCTCAATGATGGAATTTGCCTCAGCAGCCACTAGTTATTTCTTTCTCTCTCCCCACTTGGTTTCCCCCTTTCACGTTCCCCACGCTCACCCCAGGTTTCCTCCAGCGGAGGGGCACGGTGGCTGCCCCTTGATTAATAAATGTTTATGTGTTTTGAAGTGCGGGACAAAAGGGGGGTGGCCTGTGACCTCTAGGAGCCCCGACCTTGTGCGGGTTCATTGTGAGGCTCTGGGAAAGAGGCTTTGGGACGGAGACCCCGGGCCACTGACCCACACACATCCCGTAGTCCTGCCATTCATTTGCGCACCGCTGCATGTCGCCCCGCAGCTCCCATTGTTTCAGGGGGGAACAATAGCGTCTCCCCCACCACCCCTCACCCGCCCCCCAGAGAAAAAGCAGCTTTGAAACTTCCCTCTATATGAAGCCTGATGCAAACCCCGACAGACTTTCTCTCCAACCCCTTTAAATGAAGAATTACAATGTTGACAAAACGCTAACACTGTTAGTGGTGTGTTCACCCACGTTGCATCACACACCGAGGTTGCATCATGGCACTGACTGGGTTCTCGCAGCCGTTAAAGGCCACAACTGCAACAGAGTGAAACAATAAAACTGTGAAACTGTCAAAGAGACACTGGGATGGGCTGAGAGAAGGAGAGGACCCGGGGAAAAAAGTAGACCGTGAATAACACCTACAGGCTATTTCTGATGCTGGAATCTGATATGTATTAATAGACTGGAGGTAAGCAGGCTTTAGGAGACCTGAATGTTCCGCCTTGACTACAGGGTTAGTGAGGTTACTCAAATGACATCATCCGTGGGGCCCTGGTTCAGATTGGATCTTTGCCTGGGAGTCAGTCACTGCAGGAAGTGGAGGGGATACAAACGAGCAGTGCGGGACTGCCACTTGCTTCAATCAATTACTGCCTCAGTGTTGAACACCCGACCAAGATTCTCTGAACTACAGAGCCTCGGTCCTCCTGCATGTTAAAACCGGCGGAGCAGAAAGAGCTTAAATGTCAGAGAAGTGTGCGGGCAGAAATACAAAATGTTTAACAGGAAAAAAGGAAAGAACGTGAGCGCTTTAAAGAATAGGCGCAGGCCCGTGACTCCATACAAAGCAGAGAAACCCAGAAACCTCAGCTTTGCTGCTCCGTTTATCTGGGCAGCCTTCACATACAATGAGACCAACATCCTACAGAAAGTGAGCAGGAATCCAGCAGCCCGCTGCTTGAAACTGCAACGCGTTAATGGACCTTTCAAGACAAACGGCATTAAACATGATTAATTGTGGCCGACAAGGCGACGATCCAACTGCACATATTATCCTAATGTAGAGCTGCACTAGATTATAGAATAGTTATTGCTGCACATATAAACTACGGCAGCCCCGCAGTAGCTGTGGCATTGGACTGCGCACCGAGAGTCACAGTAGCAGCTACAACGCGCATGAAATAATCATAAAGCTGTAACAATAATATAATAAATACTTCGGATTTTTCCAGAGCGCGTATTTGCGCGTCCGCTGCGAGCGAGCGCGCATTTGTATGTATAAATGCTCGTGTGCGCGCGTGAGCGTGCGAGGAGAGAGAGAAAGAGAGAGAGTGCGCGCGCGAGAGAGATTTTACTCATTGTAATGCACAGAACGACCTGCCCTCTTTTGAAAAAAAAAAAAAAAAAAAAAAAAAGGCGAGAAAGCGCAGCCATGCTTTGCAGAGGCTACAGCATCGCTCTCATTGGTGCTATCAGCTTCTCGCCAAACGGACTCTTTGCTCGTCCGCCGAAAAGGACCCGGGAATACAAGCGACTGCCTCCATGATGTAAACATCTGCAGTGAACTAACGCCGGGAGAATGAAGTGAGGACGGATAAATATAAGCGGAGCTCGGTGCACCATATGGCGGGGACCGTGTCACGGTGAGTATCTGTTTGCTTTCTGTTCCGAGTCCTCAGTTAGACCCGTATTGTGTTTGACTTCAGCTTAGGCCTATTTGAGCACATCTGAAGAGGGCAGTGATCGGTTTGTGTGTTTAGGTGAACGGGGCAGCTCGCTTCCCCGGTGCTCTCTGCACTTGCCATTGTTAATTGCGAGCTTTAGGGAATAACCCCCCCTACCCCCCACCCCCCGGTAGGAGAGCGAACAAAAAAGGCGACAGGAGCAAACCTCGCGTTTTATGTCGACGTTTGCACGATCAGTAAGAAGGATAAGGAGGACGGTGCGCTTCTGAGCCGCGTCGTTTGTCCGTTGCGCGGTGCTTCAGGACAATGGGGGTCGTGTTGCTGTTGGCAGCACAGAGAGAGCACAGAGGGACCCGAAATATGGTGACGTCTTGCACCGCACGGGATGAAACGATGGCCGAGGCGAGATCTCGCCCGGTTTTAAGGGATGGGGACGTTTCGGTCTAAAATGGCGATTCCCTTTGTTTCTACATCTCCTCTCCTCCAGATTCTAGCGAGTGGGCAATGCACCGTGATTACCATATCTGCAGCCCGCGCCTCTTCGTTCCCAAAGCCTGCTTTCACACGGGGGGTGTTTTTGCGCTTTAATGGTTAAACAGGGCTATCAGATGCAGAATGGGCTCCGGTACGGTGAGCTCAGGAGCTCCGTCAGGCTCAGATTGAAGGCAGGTATGCGCCTCCTCATAGATTAGACAGCACTGACTTCATTTCGACTGAAGCAGTTTTAGGCTGCATTAGTAGATATGCTAATCAATAGATTCTCTCCAGTCTGCATCACTGCACTTTTAACTGGGTTAGAATTACATTGATCTCGGATCTGTGTCAGTCCCCAATACAGTAAGATAATGACATGGAAGTAATTTAATCGAAAAATGCAAATCCAACCACAAAATGTCCTGCACTCTGCCATCATTTAGTGTTTACGTTATTTAAACCCGAGATGACACTTACAGTCCAACAGTTTACTGGGTGTCACTGACTTAAACTCTCGTTTGAAGGATTAAAACGAGTTGCAGCAAAATACAGTATCTGTGCACTCACATCGAACAGCAGGTTCAGGATGACAGAAGCATCCCTCCCTCATCCCTGTGAGTGTGTGTGTGTGTGTGTGTGTGTGAGTTTGTCAATGTGTGCAGGGGAGGGTGCATGTGCGTATGCCCGTGCATGAGTGTGAGTCTGTATTTGTAAGTGTGTGTAGTGTTCTATCTCTCTCCCTCTTTTTTCTTTTTTTTTTTGAATAGTGCAATGTTGCATAACCGTTCACAGCCAATGCCAAATTTAGGGCTTCACAATTTGCGGGGCCATTGTTGGCATTTCCTCCGCGGCCCGTGTTAGGCTACACACACACACACAAATGTATACATACATACATACATACATATACATACACATATATATATATATATATATATATAGAGAGAGAGAGAGAGAGTGAAGGGGGAGAGAGAGAGAGAAGGAGACCGGGTTCAGCAGTCAACTGCAGAACTATTAACACATTTCGGCGACAATCTTTAATTCACTGGGAAGCCGTCAATTTCCCTTCCTAGTTTCAAGGACACAGGGTAGTGATCCAGGAGGACGCTGGGTAATATAGAGGAACATCTGTTTGCCTGGTGACGTCAGCATCCCCAACCCTCCCTCCCAACCCCCCTCATCCCAATCCTCTTGTGCTGAAGGCAGATGCCTCATTTGTTTGGCTGGAGCACCATTAATCCCAAAGTCAGAGGAAAAGACTGGACGGAGAGATATCGGTCCCATTTAGGCGGTGTCGGTGCTGGGCTCCGGTTTCGGTGTCAGTTTGCTGCTCCTGGACGCATAGAGGCTGTAAGGCAGAGCCCCGCTGTGCTCAGGACACCCGCAGTTTACCGAGGCTCTTCGACTACCCCATTTGCGATTTGCGGCAGTTTTAACCTGTGACCCGCAAGTAGAGGCTGCAGGCTTGTGTGGCTCTGTTTGTGTGTATGTGCTGGGAGAGAAAAAAAAACTCCGTGCGTTATGAGACTAAGAAAATCAATAATTTGGACGTGGACAGTGACTTTTTTCTGTTTCGCCGATGAACACATCAGTGTGGAATATTTGATTGTCATCTGCAGCCCAATAACCAGTGAAGTTCATGACGCATTTTTCTCTTTTCTTTTCCTATAGGTGCATTATGGGATAATGGAGGACTTTTAAGCTTTCTGCAGTTTTTGGACAAAGCAGTCGACGGACACAAATCAAACGGAGTCCTTTTTCGGGACGTATACTCGTTTTACCCGCAAAGCTACCTGCTGGCATTATTTTGCGTTTAAGTCCTTCCTATAAGTTAACCAGCTCTTCTCCAATTCTGTGTTTTTTGTGGGGGTTTTTGTTGTTGTTGGGTTTTTTTTTTATTTATGTATATTAAAAAAAAATATATATATATATATATAAGGTAGGCCTGCACAACAACCAGGAGAGGATTTGATCTCTTTGGACCCTGCGAGAAGCTTGGGATTTTTTTTTTTTAATTTCCATTTCTGGTTAAAGCCGCCATCCCTAAACCGTTTTAGTCACACAACACAGGCCTCCAACAGAGGCTACAAAAATAATCCGGTTTTCATAATCACACTTTTTAGGAAAAGGTTGCAGGTGTTGGCCGTTTCCAACTGTAGAGTGAACGCAGTTGGTGAACGGAAACGCATATCCGTACACACAAGTGCACTCACAAGCGCGCACACGCGCACACTTACACGCATACAAACCACACACACGAGCGGGCTGTGTCTCTCCGTGTTCACAGCGGACCTTGATTTAATGTCTTACAATTAAGGCACGCGGTGAATGCCAAGAGATGATCCCTCTTTCTTCAGATCTCTACACACCACGTCGCTTTACTGTTGTCACACTGAAAAACACTACTGCTGTCGCCCTCAGTCCGGGTTTGCTTCTGTCGTTTCCAACTGTATTGTATAAATAACTGTTTCTTTCTCATAATTTCCAGGAAATAAAATAAATAACACAACGATTTTTAAAATTCTGTTTTTTATGTGAACATGCATGTGATGGCTTCTGTGTCAGTGCGCGCTTAAGTGTGTCTATTGAGGTGTGTGTGTGTGTGTGTGTGTGTGTGTGTGTGTCGGTGGGAGCTGTCCATCCACGCACAGGCTGCCCGGAGCGCTGTCCACCTTCTGTGGTGCTGAAATTTACGCACCACCAATGAACCTTTTGTTTCACTCATCTGCAGCGCAGGAGCAGAAATAGCTCGACTATATCTTTGAAGTGCAGGAATGCAGCTCAGCTCCTCGACAAATGATATATATATATATATATATATATATGTACGGATATGTAGGCGAGGATGTTGGAAGACAGAATGGGAAAAAAACACCCTACTTTAAAGCAGCTACTGCATATGGCAGTTAAAACCCAAAAGAATCTGCAAATGGGCTGACAGTATATCTGCACTCCACTGTGGTTCAACTCGTTGAGTTTTATTTTATACTAATACAGGCAACTAATAAAAGGGAAAGACTGCTCTGATAACATCTAAATGATTCTTGTTTGGACTGTTGAGCAGATCTCTGGAAACATGTGAACATCTCGCAGAAATAATCAAGTGTTCATGTTCGCCGTGAAGCAGCTCTATTTTCACCTTTTTGCAATAAGCTAAAAAGCCTGTGCACGATGAGGGTAACAAATTTGATTTGATTAGCGTCATAGACTGGGTAACTCTGAAGGTACGAGCTCATATGTCCGACTAAATTAATGTGGAGATTTGTTAATGTACAAAAAAGAAAAACCCTGATGACTAGAGTCCAGTAGAGTGTTGTGGCATTTTCTCCAGCAGAAACAGCACAGACCTGTCATAGTGCGCCTCCTAGTGGCCCCAGTTGGCACTGCATCTCCTATCATGGAGGAGAAGGTTGAGTTTGGGACATGACAGAAACTGTCAGACTTTGAAACCTCTCACCAGCTAAGCTATGATTTATATTTAATTCATTGCATTTGTTTATCTTGTCATCCAGCACTGCACATTTGTTTGTATTACACGGAGAAATACATAGCTTCCATTTTGCACAAGCTGACAGCGCACAATAATCAGATCGTGATTTATGCCACGACTCTGTGCATATTATTGTTGATAATGACAAGGGTAGTGACGGATGAGGGGAGAAGAGCCTGATGGGGGTGGGCGATTTCAACCTCTCATATATTTTGATTTCCTTGGATCTTTCAAATTAGCAACATGAAAAATCAAAAAACAACGATGGCAACAGGGTGAAGAGTTCAGATGTGTGAATATAATTAATATATTCAAATTCTGTTAAGTACTAACTATACAGACTGTGAGAAAAAAAATCCATATACAATCCCGTTGATAAAATGTTTTTTTATGACGATAGATGACTATTGATTGACAGCTACAGCAGTGCAATCATTTACACCCCTGACTTTATAAGTGTTGGAGCGAACTTTTTAAAAATGAAGCTTGTTTGCCTGCAGAATAACTGGATCGGTCCCGCATGTCATGTTATGAATATTGTAGACTGGTGGGTCTCGATGTAGGGCACCACATGACCAAATTGAAATTTCATATCACGACTTTACAGCCAGAGAGTCTGGCATCCACTGATAACCAAAATCTTCAAAGTTGAATGAAATCCACAAGGCTGCCTCGCCTGCCATAGCGCATGTTCATCATGCTCATAGCTCTGCCCTCAGCTCCCCGAGCGGGAACTGCAGGGACTCCACATTGCAAGTCACTGACTGCCCTCTAGTGGTAGTGGAGTCATGGTAATGGTTATGTTGTCTTGGGAATACCTTCCTAAAGGACTGTGAATGAATTGAGCACTGAAATACTCAACATGCAGTAAGATCCTGTCCAGCAAAATCCAACACACTGTAGTTAATGTTTTTGTGGGACTATGTTTGTCTGGTGTGGTCTGAAAAGATTCATGCCCCTATATAGTATAAATCCTACTGTGTTCGGAGGTTTAATTCATGGTTAGGCTGTATAAAGCACTACCTGACAAGCTCCTATGTCTGAATTTCTTTTACCGCAACCTCAATTGATGCATGCTTTTTTTTCTCTCACAATTTTGCCTTCATGGTCTCTTTATTACCAAAGTGCTGACGGACTGTGGTTGTAATGGCTGAGGCACTGTCCTGGCCCATCTTGTCTCATTAGCTGGACCTGATTGGCCATGAAGGTGTTCTCTTGCTGTCTCAGGATAAAGTGACTGTCTCTGCCACTCGTTAGATCATAACTTCTCAAGTATGCTGCCCCTGATGGCCTCTCATGGAGCCGGAGCAGAGAGACTGAACATACGCTAATTGAAATATGCTCGAAAAGGGGTAAAACAATGACCTTGACTGTGTCGAACAAAGTGCTGGAGTGCTTGTGATTCAGCTGTGAAAATCTATTTGATTCTAATATTGAGGACCAAGAAGGTAAACTTAAACTTGAAGACACATACGCTTTGCTTCCTCCTGGTTTGCTTCAGCCTTTTGCTGATTTTGCATCTCTTTGAGTATTTGTGGGGTTTTTAATCTTTTTTTGTGTTCTTTTTGTGTTCCCTAGAGGGAAACATAGAGCAGAAGCAAGGTAAGGGCTATGATATATAATAAAAGTGATCAAAAGTTTTGATAATGTTAACCATGTAACTATAGTGTCCCATTTTTGGACCTTAACCTTTTGCTAACAATTGCCACATTCCCAATTTCTTCATACTTGCTTTCATTTGGTGTCTTGTCGTGGTTGTTTTGCATCACTTTGTATGCATTTGATTAGTATTCCATACAAATTAATGTCTGTTCTTGAAAATTTTGTGGATACATCCATATATGTTGTAAGAAAAACAGTAGGTAGGGAATGTTGGAATTGTAAAAGACCCAAGGTGAAAGGTCACCTTGGGCCCCTGTGGCAGTGCTCAACGGGCCCAGTGAGTATCCTTTCATGTCATTTTTGAAAACCAATACATGAGGGAGAAGGAACTTAATTTTAAATAATATAATTTATTAATGTTAGCGATTATTTAATTCTTATCAGAAAATATTTTTCTCTATCCAGAGAGCTGATTCAAAATCACAAATAAGTCAATACTGTTTGTTATTCAGGTACAATCTGACTGACTGAACTTCTGTGTTTGAAGACGCAGGTCATGAACTCTTGACATGAAGATAATTAAATAAAGATGTCTAGACTTAATTTTCCAAGATACAATAATTTTACAGAATGTCACAAATCTTGTGATCTCCATTGGGTAGTTTGACACAACGGAGGAGATGGTCCAGACCACGGATGACTATGTTCCATTCCTGCTAAATAATATATATTTAATATGTCCCCCAAGGTACCCTCTCAATGGGTGAAAAAAAACCATGGCATATTCAATTGGCAGGGTTCAGTCATAATCATGGATAAAAATTCCCTTTATGTAGGTAGCACATGCTGTGGTAACTGGCCCCGGTAACTTTATAGGAAGTGGAGGGAGACATTTGTCACCAATATTCTGCAGTTAGTGCCCACAAATGGCTTCAAAGGAAGAGTAATTACCACAATGGCATTTTGTGTAGAGACTCAAGTTTCTGAGGTGAAGAAGACAATGTCAGTTAAATAGTCTGTGACACTGAAGTGTTGTGTGCTGTTGAGTTCCCTGGGCTATGGTGAATTTAAGTGATACCTATGGAGATATGTTATTACTCTTCTAGAGCAGCTCAGAGGTAAAACTTTAAAGCCCACAGCTTGTTCCCCACAGACGGCTCTGCTTCCTGCCAACTGTTCACCTCTTATGAACCAGTCTAACCCAGACTTTTTCTATTTTTCTTATGAAGGTTCACTTTGGTGTTATCATTTAGGATTGTTCAGCGATTTGCCAGAGATTGGCTGAAAAACCAAACAGTTTTATATGTCAAGCTCCAAATACACTTAAAAATAACAATAATAATAATCATGTATCGTGAATAGCTGTCTTCAAAACTTAATGGATGTAGTTTGAAAGTGAAATTTATGTGAACATGCAAAGCCAGTTTTAACAGGCTGAGGCAAATTCCTGACAAAGAGTAAAACTAATTTTTTACTTCTATGCTCACTCCAGCAATTACATGAAGCTTTATCATGCTTTTTTTTAGATATATATATTGTTTAGAGTTGTCTTAGGAAGGAAGACTTTCAATGTTTTGCCTTGATTGGGAAAACAACATGCATCTGGTAATTATGGAATGCCAAAGACGTGATGGGGTAAAAAAAAAAAAAAAAAGGGAGGAAATTGCACTTGGTTGTTGACTGATGAGGTTTGACTTTCGGTTATAGCTGCGCTACACCATTCAACCCAGTAGATGGCAATATGAGCCATCTTATCGGTAATATTTGGGAAACTATTACTGGACCTCAGATTTTAAGTACAATGGTGATACATACAATTTCACGTTTTAACTTTAAGCCATTCCGAGGGACGATTTACATAAACCCAAAAGCTGTAAGCAGGAAATCTGAAATAAATATTATTTACGTTATATCAGCAACTCAGGTCTGTGAATGTCTCCTCACAAGTTCGTAACAGTGTTCCTGGTGAAAGTTTGGTGTCATAGTGAAGAATGGGGCTGACAAGAAGAGACAAAAAGAAACAAAAGCTACTGAGCAAACAAAGCAGATAGCTGATATGACCTGAGATGATTATCTCCTAATATGGAAATAGTCCGACGAAACTCAAATGTTTCTATGATTCAAAATGTTTTTCTTGAGACACACAAAAGTTAATCACACAGACACAGATGGGTGAAGCTGGCCATTTGAGGATCTGAAGGATTTCACATCCCAACATTATTGAGGTTCAACCACACGCGCGCACACACACACACACACGGAGAGATCAAGTGCACACGGTATTGTTTGTCATCGTTTAAATGCCATTAATTAAAGCGTTAACCTGATTGGGTGGAGAGTGAAGGGTGGTGGTGGGGAGGGGGGGCTGCTCTGTCCCAATAGGCAATCCTTTTTAATAACCCGCCTCGAGATAATGATGTAAAAAGACTCAGGCGTCTTGTGCGTAACGAGGATGATCGTGGAGACTCAGTGAAGGTGAATCAGACAGAGAGAGAGAGGCAGGAGGGAGCAGCACTTATTACTGAGGCTCCTGCTCGTCTCCGCACCTCACTGACAAGTCCGGCCATCCCGCAACTTCACCGCAGACACGCAACTCCAGCCGCAAAGGACGAACAGAGGAAGAAACTCTCCAGAGTTTCCTGAAGGGACCGTAGCGGAACCCGCAAGACTATGGACAGGAGGATGAACTTGAACGGCGGCGCAGCGGACATTTTTCACAAAACTCTGAGCGCCGTGTCCACCAAAAAAATGGACCCTTTCAGGTCGTCAGCCGGCATCGAACTGCCAGCCAGAGACCGCCAGTCACCCATCAGCTGCTTCGACCAGGCCGATCCAGACCCGATTCAGCCGGGAGGACTGGCGGGAGGTAGAGGGGGGCCCCTGGGTCTGCCGACCGGATCTTTGTGCGTCAAGTACGGCGAGAGCGCCAACAGGACCTCGGCGGCGGAGAGCAGCGGCGGAGAGCAAAGCCCCGACGATGACAGTGACGGCAGGTGTGACATGGTCCTGCTGACCGACGGGCGGACGGTGGCCGCGGGGAAAGCAGAAGGAGGTAAGAAAACCAAAGAGCAGAAATTACTGAGGCTAAACATCAATGCCAGAGAAAGACGACGGATGCACGATCTAAATGACGCGCTGGACGAGCTCAGGGCGGTCATCCCCTACGCGCACAGCCCGTCAGTGCGGAAACTCTCCAAAATTGCCACTTTGCTGCTCGCCAAAAACTACATCCTCATGCAGGCGCAAGCGCTGGAGGAGATGAGAAGGCTGGTGGCGTATCTCAACCAGGGCCAAGCCATCTCTGCCGCCTCGATACCGGCCACCACTGCCCTCGCAGCTCCCGGCTTAGGCGCATACGAGCAGCCGCCTGGATATCCCTTCTCCACCGGGGTGGCCGCGTCCTCCTGTCCCGATAAATGTGCCCTATTCAACAACGCCACCTCCAGCCTCTGCAAACAGTGCACTGACAAGCCTTAACTGCGACGACAGAGACTCGGGGAAGCACACGAGAGAACCGAAACCACTTTTCAGAACACTTTTGGAGAGGAAACCCTGCGAGGCCACTGTTGGCGAAGGCAGTAGGCTTAGAGACAAAGAAGTAATGCCGACGAATACTTTTATAATATTTAGCCTACTAAATGCATTCAAAACGCTTTTTGTTCAAACAATACTTGATTGTGTATATAAAATCATCCTTAAAGTGCTGGTATGAATGACAGTGAAGACCAAACAGAGTCCAGTCGGCCTGTAAGAGTGGCTGCAAGTCCTGAGCGAGTTGGTGATCACTTGCTCTGTTAAAGACCCTTTTGGAGATTTTGGTGACCTGATAACTTGCGACCTTTTCACTCGAATAGATGGACACCTTCCTGGAGAGTTAGTCCAACCTCACTTTCTGCTGCTTCCACATTCATTTGCGATTTTGTTTTCTTTCATTCACCTCAGAGACATTTTATACTTTTTTTTTTTTTTGGCTTACTGGCCCATGGCCTGTTTTCATTTCAACTTCTCTCTTGAGCACGTGGAATGTCATGAACAAGGCAAAGTGAAATGATGTCAGATGACAAGTTAAGTGGTTTAATCAGTCCAATATTTATGTGTTAATGCAGACACTTGTTAAAAGTTGCGTGCGCACATTTTTTGGGGAGGGGGTCACTGTGATATAATAAAATATCAGAAAAATTTAGACAACCTGAATCAAGGTTCATCAGGTCTTTCGGTGTGTCTTTTGTAATTTATTAATTTGGATATTTATATGGGATATTTTGTTTGCTTGCATTGCACATTGTAGTTCTTCCTCAGTTGCTGTTTGAGCTTTTCCTTCTCTCACAAAATGATCGAGGTCTTCAGATTAATGCGTTGTCAGGTCAAGCCGTGGATTATTGTAGATACCTTAGTTGTTATATGAGCAAAGAGGGCCATTTGTATGTATTTCAGTGTTGAAAAGCTTTATTAAAATATTTTGAACAACAGAAACACTTCTGATTATTCATCTGATGTTGAAGTGTTGTGGAGGTGAAATCAGAGGAAACTGCTAGGAAATTTGATGTTAAATGAAAGCACTCATTAAAAAAAAAAAATTAACCTGAATTTCACATTTGATTGTGACTTAAAGTAATTATTTATTTAACTCTAAAACCAGCGACTTTAATAAAATCAGACCTCGTCGTTACTGGGGTTGTTGTGTAGATTGTGCCTCTTAGTGTCGGGCTCTCATCAGGTGTCAAATGAGAATCGTTCAAAACGCTCTGCGCAGTTAAAACCGAAATTTCTTTTTTCTTTCTTGGGGTTTTGGGATCGGAGGCCAGAGGAAGGCGAGAGTTGCGTTAAAGCAGCGAGAATGGGGAAAACTCAGGCGACCTTTATTGTGATGATCAAAATAATTTCCATGACGGTGGGTAATATGTTAATTCGAAAACAAGTGTGTATGAAAACTGTCGACTGTAATACCTGGCTTCACATAATCAAACACGTCATTAAGGCAATTAGAGCTCCAGAATGTGATTAAGCAATGTAATTATGACACTGCTCACTGCCGTAATTTGGCGTCTTTAATCACAACGCAGCCATCAGCTGTAGTCCCACCGCCTCGCCCTTTGTCCCCCTCATTGTGCTGTCCACACCAAACCCAGAACAAGTTACAAATACTGCTGCCTATCTCGAATTATCGAGTTCAATATGCAGCATTTTAGAGACAACGTGGATATTTTGAAACAGTTGTGAGCTCGTTAAACACTTAGGCCAAACTGTGGGAACATTGTGTTTCATATTCCGGCAGGTTGGACGAAAACAGACTTAAGACACAATCTAAGGGAAACATATATCTACATAATTGTTAAAAGAACAGTTTAATTGAGGTGTAAATTGCTCCTTAACACTTTGTCAGATAACAAAATCAAGTGTGTGGGTTCCTGGGACTTCAGCACCTTGGACAGAGGCGGCAGATTTTTAAAGGAAATGAAATATTTCTTCATGAATTCACACATTTTTAGAGTATTTGAAACTGCTCAGTCTCCTGGAAGACTGCTTCAATGATATAGAGCAAATGGTCACTTTATGCAATACACTCAGGAGCTTTTATGCAAGCAGGCAGTTGATCTCCAAAGAATTTTCAGATGCACAATAAGCTATTGTGTTTTTTCCAACACATCCTTTTCTAGTAGCATTAAAAGTTTAGAGCTAGATAAGAGCAATTCAGAATTTATTCGAATTTCAAAGATTTGAACTGACGATAGCTGGCACAGTAAATAAATAAAAGCTATTCATTAGAAATATATTACAAGAACATTTGACCAATGTTCTCAAAATGATTTAGACAAAAAGCACAAGACCTTTCTGTCTCCTTCCTCATAAAAGTGAACAATGAGGATGATATTCTTAGTTTTAGTGGTTCTGATTTTCGTCAGCCTCCGATCTCAGAATTGTGTCTGTATGATGAAGCATTTCGACAACAGGGTCATTACAGTGTCTGCTTTAATCCCATCACGCTTCTGAATGCCTTGAATCTTCTCAGAACTACCCATAATCAAGAATGGAGATAATCAGGCAACATGAAAACAGCTCTGGCATAACAATCCTGTCAGTGATCGTTGTTGGGCTTCATCTTCCTCCTGGAGTTAACTGGTTGTTTTTTTTTTTTAAGTTGTGTGACAAACACAAAAATCTTTAATTCTCTTCTTCTGTTGGAAACCGACAGTTCAAAAAAGCTCAATTATGCAATATGCATTAATACACAAATGACTGGAGCATTTAACCCATACTAATATTCACATTAGCCCAGAAGAGGCTATTCCCCAGGGATGAGACAGAGCCATATGCATGTTGAAAACAGAACACAGCATCCAGAAGAAAGCAGAGCACATCACAAAAACCAGTTCAAAGGCAGGGAATATTTTACAACTACCAGAGGGATGACAGCATGTAGGTGAAGCAAGACCTTCAAAAGTCATCATATTCCACTTGATGTTGGGACTGCCAGATAGTCACTGCTATTTCTGCCATCGTTCCAAGCTGGTGAAATGCCATGTACACACAGTCTGTGCAATGTTATGATGTGGGTTGAACTGGGTGACAACGCAGCACTCAAAAGTCTCATGGAAAGAGAAAAACCAGGATGCTCAAGCTTTCTCCAATGGCCACAAACCACAAGCAGTTGTCATAGTAAGGGGCATCGTTTTTTTTATTCATGAGTCTAATAAAGCTGAATCTGTCTTAAAGGCGTTTACAGCGAGAATCAGGCTCATGAATAAAAGTGGAAGATAAAAAAAACCACCCCTTTTCATAAACCATAAAATGTCCAATTTACCATATCAAGGGCCAGCAGGGTGCCTATTCATAACACGGCTGTGATGTATGCTAAGGATGATAAACATGAAAGTCAAAATATACATAAGCGTGTTGAATTGAAATGTCCCTTTCATATCAGTAACAGGCAAAACTCTGGCAATGGATTCATCCATGCTGTGTCATACTGTGTATAAAGATATATGTGCTGCACTGGCTGAGGCACCAAATCAACTGCTGGGTGGTAATTCACTTTTGTCAGGGCACTGATAGCAATGCATAATGTTGTCTTTGTGTTGTCCACACACAGGGCAGGCTAATGCCAGTGCACGACTAAAAGCATCAGTTTTGGTTTGGTTAAGTAAATAATTATTAAAGTTTTGTGTTGTAAAGTGTTCACCCTTTACATTCAGCTGCAGAGGCTTAATCATGTTAAAAAAAAAAGGCTATTAATAGATGATTTCACCAGATTTGTTGCTTTGTTTAAGATAAAGTTTCTCTCTTTCGTGGCATTTTTACAAGCATACCTTTGAATTTTTTGATTTCTCAGCCAGAGAAGTAATACATTTCATACAATCCGGTTTTAGAGTTAATTACATTTTCTAACATGGTATGTGTCATGAAGTGAAGATCATTCTTCAGTTCCTTTGCTGTTATGGCGCTGTGTTTAATGTTTGGAGCTCAATTTTCAAAACGCAAACAGATTGTAGAATTGTTATATTTGCCATCTCAGGCAAGAATAGCAACTTACTGAGGTCAGATGTGTTTACAACTTTTGTGACACTGAAGTCGGGTGATGTTAGTGATCTGAAAAAGCCCACAATCCCCTAGTGATGCTTTCAGGGAAGTTATGCAACATTTTGAAAATGACATAGTGGTGAACTATGCTCACACTTGGCCCCCCTAAAGTCTCTTAAAATGGACATTGATCATCTTACGTACTTTAACTAAACTTAAAAGACGAGCCCTCCCCACCCCCTTTCTGTTGTTCTGCTGTTGTAACGTCACGTCTATGTCTCCCTCCCTGCATAATTTTGTTTGATATTGGTGTTATACAAACACACCCTATTGTTTATTTATATAATTCTAATCAAGATTATTATATATTGGTGATTTCATCGTGCCATTGCTTAGTACTGTATAATACTGTATCCTTTAAAAAAAAGATTTGGACAGTGTTCATCAAGACAAAGGAAATCCACTGTAGGAAATTTTTTATTTTCTACCATGAGTTTGGGAAAGTTGATTTGGTCATTCCTGGAATGTGAAATACAATCGGATTTCCAACTGTATGTTTCCCTGTTTGCCTAATGAGCTCCTAATTCATTATAGTGGGAATGTTTTTTTCTCTGAGGCAGCCTTGAGGTCAGGTAAACATATGGTGGCGTGTTTAGCTCTGAAAGCTCTAACAGGGTACAATAAATGACATAGTAAAATGTGATTATCCTCTCATCTGGAATACAATTGAGTAACATCTCTAATATTCCAACTCCCTTCATATTAATCAGGTTAAAATCCAAATCCCCTAAGCCCTGTTTACCAATGGCTCTGCTTTTGTGCCATAATCTGATGTTCTTTTATTTCTCTGGGATTAAAATGCGTCATGGGAGAGGGCACTAATTTGTGGTGTTGTTGTGGACATAGTGGGTTGTATTGTCACAGAGGTTTGGATTTTTTCCCCCCTATAATTACATTTTCACTGTTTATTTCAGAATACAATAATAGGTTCAATGAAATTAAATTCTTTCATTGTGCAAATATTTGCACCAAATAAATCAGATAATGAATGCTGTTGAGACAGAATAAATTTGATTTGTTGACATTTTATACAACTTTGCGTTGTAAAGGAACTTCTGTTATGTTCTTTTTCTATAATTCAAAGTTTGCATGTTGAGAAACTACTTAAACGGTCCAGATCCTGACCAAAATATCAATAATGCTGGTGCCAAGTCATGATACGTCATAAAACCTTACATTACAATGTCACTGCAACATAAACTTTGTGTATATTTGTCTAACCACCAAAATTGTAGAGGACTCAAATCCACAATGTTTCTGTGACCTTAACATTCAGATAATGGCCCACTGAATAATGTGGCTGTGATGCTAACAGTAGCCCACCTGCCTCCGTGGCTTAAACGAACAATTTTAAAATAGCAAAATACTCAACACACATTGAAAACACTACTGCAAACTTCATACACAGGCAAAGATTTAGAGCTGATGAAAACTGAAATAAAGTCAAAAAATTTATTTGGACGAAGTTTAGAATCTAAATCCCAAACTTGAACTGGCTGGAATTTCTGCATTTAGTCCCGCTGTCTCGTTTAGAGTGTGTGTGTGTGTGTGTGTGTGTGTGTGTGTGTGTGTGTGTGTGTGTGTGCGTGTGTGAGAGAGAGTTTCTGTGCGTGAGGGATCACTTGTCCTGATCAATATGCAGATCCTGACCAACTCAGGGTTCATTAAAAACAGTGAGATGGATTTCAGATCCAGTCTCTGATGTTCATTAACTCAGGTTTCCACACTGATATAAAGACATGAGGATGACACAATAACAGTGTGAATCACTCATCGCTCCTTTCACGCATACACACACACACACACACACACACACACTTTCTCTTGTTTCCCCCTCATACACACACAAGACTAATGAAAGGCCTGACCAACAGAGAGGGTTGTGGGTAAAGCCATTAAGAAGCTTCTGTCTAATACAGCCTGAATTGTGTGTTGTGATACTGACAGCTACTTGTTTACGTGCTGTATATTACCTGATTGGACAGGTTTCTGATTTGAATGTAATCTGAAGATTAAGATGTACTACGAACAAGGTCAAGTACACATAAACAGAGTCATAAAAACAACACTGACTGGATTTGAGGTCATTCAGGCGACAGAATCAAAATCAATCACATCCTCTCAAGGAATGTAAAAGGATTTATCAAGTGGATTTCTATCTAAAATGTGAAAAAGAAAAAGGAGGCGCTCTGCTTCCCTCCACTGAAAATCTGTCACGTTCCGAGAGTATGATACCCCGGCCGTTAGTGTAACACTTGCTTGGCTGATCTTCCTGATGTGCTGAGTGCTACTCAAGGCTTCAGTGTATCTGTCTAAGCAGAGGTCTTTAACAGCCATGAATGCCAAGCATGGGGGAGGCAGACCAGGCCAAGCGTAACCACGGCGGTCCAATGTCCTTGGCTCCTCGGCGGCCTTCACCTCACACTCCCTGCACAGTGAATTTTATGGCTAATTTCCGGCAATTTATCCTGGCACTTTCAGAAGAGAAATTCCTGCGGGAATAATGTGCATAATTTGCATAAATCATCCTGATAGAATGCACATCAGCATGTAACCCCCCTGTCTGATGCTGCAGCGTTTACTTTGTAATCAAAACTGACTCTTTTCCACCGGCGGATGTTTAAGAGCCATGAGAATGGGGTCTGAGTTTAGGCGAGTAATTACAAAGGAATGATACACAAAAAGAGACAAACACACAAAAAAGCTTCATTAACAAAAATCACTGTGAAAAAACATGTAGATACTTTTATTTGCTATCCTATGGAATAATTAGATTTAACATTAAAATACCTTCTAGAGACTTATTTGTTTTCACAGAGAGATACAGACTCTTCTCTGCCTCTGTCTGCCTCTTTTATAAAGCTCTCATGCTAAAGCACAAACAATAAAAATCTATTTCCTTTCAACTAGGTCCTGGCTTTTCTCTGTCACACTATCTGGGATCAAGCTCTCTACCAAATCTAAGCCTCTAATTTCCCCTGGTTATCATCCTTTGTCCTGTGAATTGCAGTAGTGAGACATCAGCTACAGTTTGCTCTGTTTTCAAATGTTCCCTCTGTGTCTGAGGAGAAGCGATGGGGGTCAGTGCTCCCCTCTCCCCTCCCCTTATTTTGATCTAATTTGACGTACAGTGAGAAAGTGCATATTCTCTTGGACTGCCTTCGTTACTATAATCAGTCACGGTCAAATCGATTCCGTTGGTCCAGGAGGTGTGAGATGAAAGAGGAAATGTAAAACTGTACAAAGATGAGGTTTCGCGTTTTCAGCACAGTGACACAAAACACGCAGCCTGATGGAAACACTGCACAACATGCATGATGCAGAGTAGCTAGTGGGTTAACTAATCAGAGCAGACACACAGACCAAACATAGCTACAATGGAAAGAGCTTTGCACTCCTTACATGCGTTAGATTTTGTGACTGATGTGAAAGAAGTGGAAGTATGTGCATTTTGTGTGTGCGTGTGTGTGTGTGTGTGCATTTTGAAGACGCTGCCATTATTGCAGTGAGCAGTTTTGTGTTGCTGTACTACCAGGTTCTGCTACTAGCCCTCATCCCAAAGACTCAAGATCTCAGATGGCATCGCTGGTGACAACAGGACAGTCATCCTCTGGGTGGACGTTAATCACAATAATACAAGGCAGGCTAATCACGAATCACTGATCAAGCGCTAAATGACATGCCTGTAACCAGCTCACTGCAGAGGGATTCACACACCAAGACTAGCCCTTTTTGGGGGGAAGGGGACAGTGGTTATGAGGCTGGTGCACAGCCATCCAGACAATAATTACTCGATGACTGTGCTCACATTAGGGATCAGTCAAAGCAGATTAATTTCAACTGATAGCATTGGTTCCTCCTAAATGCTGATTTTGTTAATAAGAGTGAAATTGTGTCGCTGAGAGGGTTAAGGACTGTAAGGTTTGCTAGATGCAGGGGGGTACCCCAGTTACTTATGTGGAGAGACAATGTCTTCTTTTGCATGAATCAGACTGTACTTCTTAATGTGAGTGTAAAATTAGCACGCAAATGTGTTTTTCATGTCGCCTGGCCTGATGTGTGCGTTTATATGCGGAGACCGTATGCACAGGCACAAATGAGCCTGTGTGTGGTATGGTAGGCCTTTCACTAAATACCCAGAGACCCTGAGAATTACCCAGAGCAGAGAGGACAGCATCTGTTTGTGTGCTTGTGCCGAGCAAACAAGGCAATTTAGAGAACACCAAGGGAGCAGCTAATAAACACAACCTTATTCCCCCTTCCTCCTACACCTGGCTCTGAATATTTCAATGCTACAGTAAGGATGCTTATCTGTCTTTGTGTTCTCTATATGCTTGTGTGAGTGATGCAATGCCAAAGCCTGGTTGACCTGAGCAGGAGGGTTGCTTGTACGTTTTTGCAAGTGTACGTGCACAGGAGCATGTGTTTATGTGTCTCATACAGGCCACGAGCAAATGTGTGGCTTGTGTGTGTGACCATTCATCACTCTACAGTGAGAGACATGCCAGCGCTGTTGGGAAATGGCAGGTCTGTATCCCATCACACCCTGGCTTCTTTGTCTACACTGCCAAAACTGTGCCAAAATGTCTGCCCTGGATACCTGGCATAGAAACAGTGCGTTACTGTACACAAAAGGTGTATACATACGGGCCTGGCAGAGACCTGAATTCACTCATGTGGAGTGTAGGCACAATGGCCTAATATCAGCAGTCCTTCCCCATTTTTACAGGCAGACAAAATGGATACTGACATCTGTGTTTTCAAGATGTTACATTTATCATGGGAACAATATGACATAATAATCTAGAAATTGAATTGTGATACCACAACCTGTGCCTTTAAAATTGACATTGGTTCAGGTTTCTCTGGTAGTCTTGCAATTGTTGCCATAAACATGCTCTAATTAGACCTGCAGCTTCACTCACCATCACCACTGACTCTGATATGTAGCCAAAGTGACACCCAGTAAAATCACGCATCAGACCAGACACAAAATGGCCGTCCAGTGCCAAACTCCGCCTTGGCTTTCAGTTCATATCACACCACAGGCTCTGGCTCTGGACTGAGGGCTTTACATGGCACTTATTGAAAACTCACAGCTCTGTCTACTTCTGTTGCTAACAGGTATTTTGCTTACAACAACATAATGAGTCAAATATCTGTGTAAATCTGTGTAGACTTTTGCTGTTGTCGGGTTGTTTTTTTTTTTTTTAAGTCAGATCCACCCTGTGATCCAAGTTCGTCCTTCAACTACGAGCACATCAAGGTCTCCTCACCCTTTTTGTTACATACCTGGCAGGCTCAGAAAAAAGCCCAAGTTCTATCAATCTTTGAGCCAAGAACATCATGGTATAAAAGAGTGGGAGAAAATAAGTGCAAAAGGGGAAATTAATCTGAGTTATTACATTGATTCGATTTCCAGAATGCTAATTAAAAGATGTTAGGACATGGGCCCAGCCAAGAATGAGTAGGAGCTAATGAGGACCAATAGGCCTTTGTAATCTGTGGCATAATGAGAAAGAGGTTTAAATGTAAAGTTTGCAGGGAGAATAGCGAGGAGGTGGATGACTCGATGTGGAAACAGAGTAGCAATCCCAGTCTGCCATTATATAGCCAATAATTGTGAGGATTCACAGCCTCAGCAAAAGGAAAGAAATAAAAAACAAAGCGAGCGAAAGTAGAGAGAAATTCAATTACACTAAAGAGGATTTTCCACAATAAAAACATTTTATTATTAAAGGCAATTAACAGAATAGTTTAATAGCTGAAGGTCACATACCCTCTTGTCTTGTATCCCGATAAAGTCTTTGTAAAGTAATGGGGCAGTATCTTTTAATGGGAAACCAGTTATCCCACCCTGCTGCTACTTTGCTCTTGCTCCTTCAGGTTTTATGATCTCCACATTTAGATTATTTCGAATAAAATAAGAGGGATAACGGTTAAACAAGTTTTAGGTCTAAAAGGTGTTTTAACTTGGATGCTGAAAATTTGACATGCATTATCAGCTAGTTGTTTCACAACTAATCATATGTTCGACTAACAACAAATAAAGGAGGAGGAATAATTGTAAGCATAGTTCAAAAAGAGGAATCTACCTGCACCTAAATGAAATGTGAGAATAATACATACTAGACAGTTAAGGAGTTACCTTAAATTAGAAAGGCCATGATTTATTCAGTAGAGGGTCATTATTAGCAAATGAGCCTTAGTGACAGGTGCACCCCACTCATTTACAAATCACTATAATCATCTTCCTAATTTGTGGCAGATAATGAGTTGTGTGAAAACAAGCTGGTAAATACTCAAAGAGAATATCACCCTAATGGGTCTCACTGTTAACAAGTCCTGATGTGCAGGTACGAGTGTGTTCAAATAAACGTCACGCTATTACATGCATGTTCACACTCGTATGAAAAAATCTCATTCTGTTTCTGTCACCTTTATTGGCTTTTCTGTCTCATACAAATAAGATCAAAGGGGCTAAAATATAACTGGCAAAATTTACAGCTGTGATGACAAAAAGCACAAGGGGACAGGAAGTGGTTAACGGCAGAAGCTGTAAAACCAAGCAGAGCTAGCAGGCTAATAACACCAGTCTGGAAAGTTGTATCATTCAGTGTGTTATGAAACATTTTATTGTCCCGAACCTTTGTCATAGTAGCCAAACAGAATCCCTTCTCCACTGTTTATATTAGTTTGTTGTGTGGTGATGAACATGACTAAGAACAATCAATATTTTCAGATTGACAGTCCAATTCCGCCTCCACGGTCAAACCGACTGGAAATTAGAAAGCATTGCAATTGTGAATGTTCAGTCAGACAATGCAACAGAGATGGATGTATCCCAAGGAATGAATGTGTATACATTAGATTCAAACAATAAAGTCTAAAGAGACAACTGATGGGAGTTGGGGTGTAGAATAATTTCTTTTTGTGTAAGGTAAGGTTGGGGGGGGGGGGGGGGGGGGGGGTCATATAGGGACATTTTTATGAAAAAAATTATAAATATAGTCAACCGCATAATGTAGGGGGGAAAAAAAAATAAAAAAAAATCAGAAGATACTAAAGTCATTTGACTAATTCATGTTGGAACTATGAATGTCTGAACAAAATTGGATCACAATTCATTGACGAGTTCAAATAATCTTGACAATAAGCCTATGTTAAGGTAATCATGGTAAAACCTTGACAGTCTGCAATGCCACTGTAGTCATACTTGGCATTATGATGTACCAGAAATGAGTGAATTGCGTATTTAACTAGGCTAAAACATCCAACCCACGAAAACAGGCTAGAGTGGGGGCTTGACAATACTGATATGTACACAGCTATAAAAACATGTTGCTTAATGTCCCCCCCTGCCAGTGTGGCTCTCTGGTCTTCTCACCATTAAGTCAATTCATCACCAATTCAGGGAGGGCCATGAGAATGATCCAGTCTACCAGTACTGTCTTTAGGATGCAGTTGCTATTGAGACAATCAAGGATCACTGCCACATTAAACAAAGAATTGACTGCTGAGGCCACCGAAAGAACACCCGAGAGCTGCTCAAAACAAGACACTGCTTCATTGAAAATGTAAGTCTGAAAAGTCACAGTAATCATATTAGAAATTAAAATATGAAAACAATGATGTAGCAATAAAGTAAAATTTGGTCTGCCAGTCAAAGCCAGTTGTTTGATCTGTCACTTTTCTAATGACTATTCAAGAAAGGACCCTGGATTTGCATTTTCGGTCCCTGCTCTTGTAATGAAAAAAGGTAGAGCAGAACATATTTCACAAGGCCTGTCAAAGCCACTCACGCCCCTCCGCAAAGCACTCAGGAACTTCATTCCATCGCTGCCTATCCTTACGACTGTGCTATGAAATAGACTATGACAAAATTAGCAAACCTAGACTGTTTGGACACATTCCCAATCTCGTGGCTCTTTCTCTCTCTCCCTTTTTTTTTTTAAATGCAATCAAGCTCTAGAACATCAAAGATGAAGTCTCCTTGGAAGTTGTTCAGTCTTTTCGGCACAAGCACAGCTATATATTTATGTAATCGCGAGAGCTTGTTAGGGAGATTTCTCAGGCCTATTGACAGTGACGTGCACTGTGATTTGGCAGAGGTGACATCTGAGAAGCACTATCCTGCTGCACCACCATGCAAAACCAATTAGAAATCTATATTACCAGACAGGTCTGGACTTTATTCTATGGTGGATGGATACATGTGGTTTAATGTCTTTATTAACATGACAAGCATGTCCCATGCACCGTCTTCAAATGACAATCAAAGAGCCATCGTGGAAAGGGACGGGGGGGTTAGCAATCAGTGAAATCATGCTCCACGGTCAGGAGTGCGTTGACAAGTTGGGAAATCAGAAAGCATTTTCCAAATTGAGCTGTTCTGGGGATAAAAATCTGACAAAGATACAGAAGCAACAACTGAAAATTGTATTATTACTATTATTATTTTAAAGAAGAAGGTAACTGCATTGACACAGAGCAGAGCAGGATGGATCGTTTGAAATGGTTCAGTTTCAGCTGAACAGGCTCTGCTCTGCTTACTCTTCAGCATTAAATGAATCCAAATGGCTTTAGTAATTAGCTCAGTCTATTAATTACTGTAATCACCTAGTATCATGTTGGCCCTCATTTTAACATGTTTCACAGATGTAATGAACCTTTGGCACAGTTGCTTTCAGGGAATATTCTATTTTTCAGTGCTGGTTATTTTGTAATTAAAGACCAAGGCTGGTGTTATTCTAAACTCCTTATTCTCAACAAATCCAATTAAAATATCTAATGCACAATGTGTCGTTTTACTTTTACACTTCTCTACAGCATCTGTGGTACTCAGCACTAGTACCAATGATGGAAATCTTTAAAAACTGCTTGAATCTATTTAAAGTTGTGACACAACTGATTTGTTTCTTCTATGGATTAATACACGAGTAAGTATTTATTGCAGAAGGAGAGTGTATGCGGGCTTGGCTCAAAAACAAGAACAATCACACTGAAATAAAGGAATGTGTCTTCCAGTTCAATAGATTGCCTCGTTTATGTCACTTTAATTACGTTTGCACATAGGACTAACAGGTTTTGGCTTTATAGACTATACTTGTTAGAAGACTAAAACTTTGGGGTTTGGCTGGTAAGAAAATAATTTAAAAAGAAAAATGGCACCCGAAAAAAAAAAAAAAAATAGCAAAAAAACACCAAAGACAAACAAAGTTACCAAATATTTTTCACCATTGTTCTTTAAAAAAAAACATGAAAAAATAAGGCAGCAGGACAGAAGACTAAAGAGACAACCAAGAGATAATAACCAATTATTTTGTCCAATATGTGATAAAAAAATCTGCCAATACATCAGTTATCCTTTTAATCTAGTTTACAATGCCAACCATGCCAACATCACTGGGCTTTGCCGGCGCCTTATATGTCAGTCCCCTGTGAGCTTTGATGAAATGAGGATGGGGTTTGAGGAGATGGAGGTGGAGTGCGGTAAACAAGGCGGTCCTGCTCCCTAGCTGTGAAGGTGACACAGGGATGCTACACGCAGAACAAGCCCTTTTGATTAATCACAGGATATTTACTAGCTCAGATCTAATCAAGGACCACAGGATCACAGGCTACATCATACACGGCCCAGAAATTTACACAGCAGAGTTAACCTGTCATCTGCCACTGCTTTCTTTCTTACATTTATAAAGGCTGTGTGTATAGTTTGGCCGGCAGTTACACACCACAGGCAGGCACCCTAAAACAACTCCAGAGGTGATTGTTTTATTTCCCCAGAAACATTATAACCTGCAGTCAGATACTCAACACATGTCATTTGATATAAAACCTTATGGCAGAGGGGAGAAAGAGCCATTTATTTCAAGGTGGTCGTGGTAATGGGAAACAGGAACGTGAGCGGTTTTCTCTCTAAATAAACTATAGCAGTGTGTGCACTGGCCTGTTCTGGCAGCCTCCAGCAGTGGGATGGTTTCCTTAGGAGGAGATGTAAACCAAGGACTAATCCAAGATTACAGGAAAGAAGGGATTAAGCAAGCATGATTTCCGATGTTTCGTGATGTGACTTTTATAAGCGATTCAGCAATCAGAGAAATGTTCAGAGGGCACAGTTGGGATTTTAAGAGGGGTATAGTACATATTGTTAGACTCTGGCGAGGATTTTTCTCTTCCTTCTATAGCTAAAATCTGACTATTACTCTATTAACTGAGAAAATTATGAGCAATTTATGAAGGTAATTATACAATTGCAACCTAACTTCCTAAAAAATGAGTGGAACTTTTTCATTTGTTTGCGCATAGTTTCAATGATAATTTTTTATCGAAAAATAAAAGTTCTGCTCAGTGTTAAAAACTCCATTACAATTTATCTGAAACCAATGTATCCACCAGTTCCTACAACATCCTCATGATTATATATGATTTTTGGAAGCAGACTGGATACTTGTTAAAATTTACATTTTGGTTAAAAGTGAAAGTTGCAACATTAAGTGTAATCATGTATAAATGTAACATTCAGAATCCAGAGAGCCATTTCTGAGCAGATCCAATCACCATCTGGAAAATGAGCTATGGTAAGTTCAGACCGGAAACATCTGAATACACAGATGAGGAAATACATTTTTCTTATGAGACATAAGAACAAGCATTTGAGTCGTTTAAAAGTTATATTATTAAGCTGTATCTCCGTTACTGACTGACCAACTTTGGTTCTGTTGTAGTCAACAGAGCAATAATTATACATGTTCCATTTGTAAAAACATTTGTCTAACACTGTATAAAATGGCTTAAGACATGACCTTTAATTTGACCTGTGTGCTGTCCTCTGTTGTTAGCATTTAAGCTGAGGCAGCAGTCAAAGTGCTGCAGCCCTGCCGTGTTTATGAAGGGGTCGGGGAAAAAGTGTGGCCTGTGCTATTGTGTCGCCTGGAAAATGTCACTCCACAGGGGAGGGAGTCTCAGCTCAAACATGTTTAAAGAAAGTCCTGACAACACATGAAGGGAAATTCAGACTGTTAATCTTTTTTTTAAAGGACCAAATGTAAGCACCATGACCAAAAGAGCCTTTTGCATCTTCAGTTTCTGCTTACCTGATTGTACTAAAATGTTTTCGTCCCTCATCCATGCAAATTTGATGAAGCCCTCAGTGACAGCCTGAGATGGAGCGCTTTTGTTTGTGTTGAAGCAAAAGTGATCTGTGGTGTTTAAGCAATAGATCACTGAGCAATATCACGCTAGATCTCTGTCACATGAGCTCTGGACAAATACTTAGTCTATTAGATGAGAGCCTTTTTGTCAGTCTCCCCATCTCCCAGATATTTCCTCAGAGTGACGAGTCACATTAGACGCTAGGAGGAAGAGTAATTTCTGTGTCACATCCCTTTAGCCCATCCTCACTGACAATCGCCATGATGAGGGCATTCTCACAAAAAATTAATCACATTTGCCTTTTTAATGGCATCCCTCAACCCTCTGCCAAGAACTCACATTCATCTTCTTCCTATTGTGTTTCTCCAGCAGCTTGGTATCTCTGGTAGTGACAATGTGATTTCAAGGAGTGTATCAATACTTACATCACCCCCCTGGCCCTCTCTCTTTAGTGTTGACACTACAGCACTCCGAGCGAGGCCCCACTGGCAGAAGGCCATCTACTTTATAGACATCAGCAGACAGAGATGTGCAGCAGTGGATTTAAAGCCCAAATACAGCATATATTTTCATGGTGAAATTTAGATCATTTGTTAAATTGTTCGAGTGTTGTTCATTTACTTGTTTCTCATCTGGGAAACAATCAGGTTTACTGAGTAGGCACCAGTGCGGTGAAAAATGCGATTGTATCACCACAAAGAAAATAAAAGGGAAACATATATGACGCAAGATATTCTGCTATTAAATAATGGTTAGTTACAGCCCTATAAATATATCCATTTTATGCTGTACATGCTTATTTCAAACTAAAGCAAATAAACCAAACCAATCTCGGCCCTTTTAATGGTTAAAAACCAAATTATAGAAAAGGGTCCCTTTTTTTTGTTTATTAGAAATTGAACTAAGATTTAGGATTTTTATGGGCAAAAGATCTTCAACTGTCTCACTCAAGCCTCATTGTCACACTAAAAACAGCCTTCTCCTGCCATCAAATATTCAGGCAGACTTGTAATTCCTTGTGAGTGAGAAAACCTGTAAAATGACTGGGAAACAAAACACTTGTGTTAAAACAGTGTTCTGAAGACAGTCTGTCAGATTTGCCCGTTTTTTACAGATTTCATCACTGAGCTGCTGTGGCGTAAATGCTTTAAAACACTTTGACATAACATGCTGCGTCCAGAGACCCTCTGCCTCTGAATAATGAATCCACAGTATGTTCTGAACAGCTGTCTTCTTGCAAGAAGTTTTTGTTTTCAAGGCTTTTGGTTACATCTCTCAAGTGCTTTTTAAAAAAAGCAAGCTCATTGGAGATCATTCTCTGGTTCTCGTCACGACAACAACTGACCAATCAGCTGTGCTCAAACTTGTGGCTGGCCAAGGAGCAAAGAAAAAGTCATGACCATCCTCCATTCTTTATGCCCTCGCTCTTCATATTTAATTTAGAGGTTGTGTATTTCTTTATGATTGCAACATCTGTTTGCTCCCAGTGCCAGCTTCCTCTGTCAGCCACCCTCTGTTCAATAATTCCTGTCCTGACCCCTAAGAGCCGCTGACATCACAGTGCCGGCTGTTGCTCAAACTTCACAGCGACCAGACACAAAGGGACAGGTGCCTACTCCCAAATCATCTGGCTCACAACCCTGCATCACCTGCGTAGTTCCCTGGTTTTATTGTTGTTAGCATAAGCCTCTCAAATTCTTTCCATCTTTAGAGGTACAGATAGGGACATATTTACAGCACGTACTGTAACACAAGAATCAAGGCATTATATTATCCCTTCTAGATGATAACCAGGCTGATTTTAGTTGTTTGTAAATATCTGGAACATATATGGGATAGACAAAATAATAGTAACAGCTCAGAGAAATGGAATTTCACAACTTATAAAATCAATCTCTGCTACAGTCAATTAGTAAAACTTGGATTCAAAAAGAGGTCTGGTTATTTGATGTGCAAAGTTTCAATAAAACACCAGTTAAACATGAGGACAAAATCATGAGAAAATATGTTGAAATGGAATGTAACTATTAAAACACTCCTGTGATACTCTTTTTGCTATTGTGATTCAAACACTTCGATCTGAATGGATTTCTCCTATTGCTAAAAAAAAAAAAAAAAAAAATCCTTAAAAATCGACAGTACATTTTTACTCACATATCTTTTCTCTGACTTTGTGCCAAGCTCACCCATTCCCAGGGAATTTTCTGATGCTTACAAAAAGAGACAATTTTAGAATATTACCATTATAGTTTGACTAATATAGCCTAAATGTGCTATGGGAGACTTTATTTTAGAGCATCACAAATCTCTGATTATTAATATTTGGAAAACTGGTGAAAAAAGGACAGCTATAGCTTCCACACCATGTGCAGATCCGTGCCAGTGCTGGTTTACTACATCAGACCTACAATCTGTCAACATGTATGACTGATCAAATTGTTCTGTCTGGTGCTCTCAGCATGATCCTCATCGTCAGACACTAAAGGTGGTGGGGTCTATAAACAGATGCTACCCACTGACCTTAGAAAACATGGTGGAGGGGCCAGATGTTCAGATAACCCCACAACCTTGGGACCAGCTGATGTGGCAGTGACAGAGATGGGTACTGGCAGAAGAAACTGATCTAGTGGCATAAGAGGTTCCTGGTTTTCCCACTTTTTCTGTGTTAGTCTTTAGCCCTGAAACTGGGCAATCCTGGAAGGCAGGGAAAAATGGAGGACAGATGAAGAGAAATATGTAAACACAGAAGAGAAGGGGAGACAGTGAGAGGGAGAGAGCAGCGGTCAGCGGTGCTGACAGTTGTCACAGATGTTGAGTTCAGCACAAAACTCCGCCAGAAGCCATCATGTCAAAGCTAAGTTAGCTGAATGAACAAGAACAACTCCAGGCCCTGCCACTTTGAATCTCTCTCAATATTCAACAGCTGTTTCTTGAACGAATGCAGATGCAAAAATAATGATAATAATGCCTACTTACAGCATCTGCTTAGAAGTAAACAATCCTTCTTGACCACACCCTGCACAATGTCTCATTAGCTATGCAACACTGTAGCTCTTTTGGATATTTAAAATGTAAAAAGAGGCAGCAAGGGCTTCTGTGAGTCGTTGTAAGATGAAAAAAATTGTACTTTGAAAGGTCTGAGCAGGGTTAGTATAACTATGCAAAATGAATGACTTGATTCTTTAAATGATTCTGTCTTTCTCCACACACACGCACAAACACACAGATACATGTGTGTGTGCTGCAGTTGCTTCGACATCATTTCTCCTCAAATCAACGCCAGCACTTGTCCGTTTCGGCATCTGAAATTTCTAACATTTTGACTGGGTGCATCTTGGCTCCAAGCATCTTCACTCAGCTCGGAAAACGTCTTACTGCCAAGGCCGCAGCCTGTGGCAGTTTTCCTTGTGACAGATGAGCGTGTCAACATGTTTGTGTGTGCATGTGTGTATGTGTGGTGAAACAATAGGTGTTGTAAGCTGCAAACTGTGCTACTATGGGAAGATCTGGTAGGCTGCTCTGTAATTAATATTAATTGATTTACATACATAAAAATGTAGAAATAAAAGTCTGTTTATAAATAGCCAATGAATACATGTGGACACACAAACACACAGAATTATTGCTGTGACTTCTGACTTCTCAACGTATCTAACCAGATACATTAAACTGTATCTGGTCTCACACAGATGGACTGATGACGCTTATTTGTTGTATTTACTTACTGAAAAACACAATTATATAAATATTGTAGCAAGCTGTACATAGAAAGACACATTATGAAGCAAATACAGAAGAGGGGATACCCTCATTTGCCACAAGAAGATTTAACCTCAAATATATAAGCATAAGAAAATAATGGTGAGCCTCACCAAAAGAGAACTGCGACATGTGGATCTAAATCTGTCTGTCCTGTCTCCGGGCCTGTTGACAAAGGGCAGCTCAGCTGTAGCAGGCAAATTGTGTGAACAGCGGACTACGAACATCTCTCCACAGGCCATACCAAGGTGTCTAATCCAGGAAACACTGTGAATACGCACCCCGTGGGCTTCCACAGTGCACTGTACAGCCTGTATCCTGTAAAAAAATCTCCCATTAAGAAAAAATCTGATATGATTGAGGTGTTAAAAATCTAAGGCTTTGAAACACGTTAATAATTTGCTTCCTTGCATTTTCGGAAGACAACTTCATAGTAGAACAGAAAAAAAATATACTGCTGGAGTGCCCAAGCACCAAAGTGAAGTATGTTCACTTCACAGCATGAGGCATAAAATTTACAACGTGAATTCTAAATATCTTCCTTCATGCTAATCTCTATAAAGAAAATTTGTATTGCTTAGATGACATGTTTCCGGGCCTGTGGATTTTCTGTGTGGAGTTTGCATGTTCTCCCCGTGTCTGCGTGTGTTTCCTCCCACCGTCCAAAGACATCATGTTAAGGTTAACTCTCAACTCTAAACTGTCCGTAGGTCTGAGTATGAGTGGTTGTTTGTCTCTGTCTGTCTCTCTGTGTTGGCCCTGTGATGGACTGGTGACATGTCCGGGGTGCACACTACCCTCACCCAATGTGAGATTAGCTCCAGCACTCCTCGTGACCCAGAAATGGATAAGCGGTTGAGGATGAATGAAAAGATTACATAAAATGATTTGCTTCATTGTTCCAATAAAGCCCTTAAAATTGGCCTGCATTAGTTAATTTCCACTATTAGCAAAGGATAACCAAAGTAAATTGGCTAAATTCATATGAAGTGCTTATAAATACATTTTAGCTTCCCATTTTCTATCTTTTGGATGATTTCTGCTCATCCAGTTGAGAGGTGTACGCACATAATTTTTGTGGAGATTTATTCTTTAAAAAAAAAAAAAAAAATCACTGTGATAAAGATAATTCTTTTACACATTACAGGACTTCACCTGAAGAAATATTGCCAGCTCGCCTAGGAGTGTGTCTGCTGTCCAGCACCTGTCATATCGGCTGAATATCACCCATGTCACAGGGTGTCACAAAATGACAGCTCCCAATGTCTGCAAAGATGAAGCCTGGGGAGGGGGGAAAAAAACCGGACAAATCGAAATTTCCTGCTCCCAAGTATATCAAAGTGACTCCTGTCAGTATTGCATCAAAGCGGAGAAACAGGAACTGTTCATTTTTACAGCTGAGAGTTGGATTGCGGACAGGGTTTTCTGGAGAAACAAGCTGGGAAGGTGAGCACCATAAATTATGCTGGGTGACTTACAGGAAAAATGATGACAATGAAAAGTACCTTGTCAACTATCGGCCATTTGGATTTATGACAGCAGAGTGAAAATAGGGCCGGGACAAGAGTGTGAAGTTGAAAGGAGACTTTGGAGACAAAAAGTCAAAGAGTACACAATTTTAAAGGCCTGGTTTCTTTATGTTAAAGGCTACTAACTTCAGTTGACAGTGAGTTTATAGCTTATAGTATTGCTTACAGGGTGCAACTCTGTGGTAATACCTGCAATTTCATAGATCATCTTCTGAACAAATTGAATTCGCAAGTTCCTTTTTGCAAATTTTGTTGGTAAAAACTGAAAACTTAACTAAATAAGTTTGAAAGTGTACATTAAATGTGCATTTCAAGACTGAGGATTATTGGCATGTTAATAAAATGGGTGTAAATGTGGAGTGATGACCTTTGTGTCACAGAATCCTTTCTGCACAGTAAAGCAAGTGAAAAGATGCTTATAGTCTAACACAAAACAAAACAGTAACCATGGGGCAAGCCTTGTTACCTACGCGGCCTCGATAAACAAGTGTTCGTTTTTGCATGTGCAACCCCAAAGTGCTACAAGACACAGAGACATGACTTGTGCACTGATGACAAATATTCGGAGCTTGAGGGTAAAAAAAAAAATCTAGGCAACCAGAATCTGTTTTTGTCCGAGGGCCAAAGCCTGTACTGCACTGTGGGCCACTTTGGATTTCAGCACTAGCTGGTGTAACGCAACCAGCCATGCATTAGCATTGGCCCTCCAGTTAGAGCAGGCTCTTAGGATCCTGTCACACGAACTTATCATATTCAGACTCGCCTAGACACACACATGCAAGCACATTTGCGGCAGCAGCAAGCAGGCAAAGACCTTTATCTATCTCAGTTTCCTGTTCTCTCTGAAGAACACAAATACATGACCATGCTACTCACTCACACATAAAACATACTTTTATTCTGCTCCTTCCACTTATTAAACCTCTCCTGGTCAAACACACTCACACACACACTCACGGCAGCAGTTAACACCAGCAGCAGGGATGTCCATCTACACTACATAAAAGATTGAATTTTCCTGTTAAAGCAGCCGGCCCATCTCCCTTACCACTTAGAGGGGGGCCCAAGCCAGCATACAAAGTTCAACAACTGTGAAGAAGGAACTATTAAAGAGGACACACAAAGCAGTGACCTTGACTGACAAGTGCTCTTCATTCAGGCCATAAACAGCAGTGGGGCCTGATAAGTGTTCATCGGTGCGGGGAGTAATGACCTATCCGTCAGCAGCAGTTGGGCTGTGTGAGGTAGTATAAATGGAACATACATAATGTACAGCAATAATACCAGCACCCTCACAGCCTAATGTATTATCATTATTCTTGGGGACCAGGGTTTTTTCCCCTCGCCCAACCCTGTGTAGTGTGCCTCAGTAAGGCGGGTAAATGCCTTCCGGCTGCGATAATTTCATTCTAATCTTTGTTCCATATTATAATTTTCATGGACAGAAATACACCAGGAAGCAACGCCACATTTCTATCAAGGGCTAAACAGAACACAGGCCATAACTGAGGGTTTTATGTGACTGTATAACCGCCCATTCTTAGTGCACCACTCAATTTATGATAAGAATGGAGAAAGCTGTAAATTAATGTGTGATGGCCCATCTCAAACAACATCATTACATGCCGAACTAGACTCTAATAATGCAGCTTATCCACACTACACATTCAGAACCTGCTCAAAGCAGAGAAAACACTATTCAAATACATCATCAAATGTTATTTAAAGTTATCAAATTTAATCACGCTTTCGAAATGTACAAAAACCCAAAAGATTCTATTCAAATGAATCATAATGACTGAACATAGTCACCATGTCAATGATAGGATAGATCTTCTTGATGCTATAAGTTCATTAATTTCTCCATCCAAAAGTATCTGAATTGCTTTGTTTAAAAAAAAAAAAACTACACAGCATTTCACGTTGTGTGTATTGGTCTGACTGAAAGCTAAACCAGACACAAATATAAGTGGAGCACAGAGGATAAACACTCCACAGACCTTTAAAAGGACCTTATAAAGCCACCTTTCCACTCTCTTTGACTCACAGTTCACTGCCACTCTCATGTCTGTAAAGTAAATACCCAGTTAGCTTTCTAAGAGTCCCAAAGAATATCTGGGCTGGGAGGGTTTATCATGATGGCCGCAATCATCATTGTAGAATAACATGACATTACCTAAAAGGCTCTTTCACATCCACAATTATTGCTAAAAGAGTTGCAGTAAATTGCTGAATATTTTTTTCTGAGCATCATAAAAACCCTGAAATGATTGTTCGCATAATCCCAATTTGATCCATTCAGTCCAATAAAATTTGGAATATGTAGGAGGGCTGTAACAGTGAATTATTTTACTCCAGTCACGTATGCTGGAAGCCAACAGGAAGTTAGTGGGCTTAATAGCACAATGACTCTGTGTGCCAAATACATAGGAGCCTACAAAAGCATGAAAACTATTTAATTGTCTGAACAACTTTCTTGTAATAGAAATGAATGAAGCAAAATGTTGGAATACAGAATTCACTTCTGCTTAATACATTTGTGCTTTCTACTGTTGAAAATAAGATAAGCTAACCACATGCAGGTAATAGCTTCATCTCAACTGCGCAGACGGGATGATGGACATGGAGAGTACTCTCCTAATTTAGGCTCCTGCTGCAATCATTAAATTTCTGATACTATAAAAAAAACGTGTGTGTCTGTGGTGCTGCAAATTGAGTTTGTGCCAGACCGATTTCACAAATGTAATTGATTAAAGAGAATTTAATAATGACATTCACATCTAAGGTTGATCAGAAATATGTTGACAAAAGCGGATTAGCCCAATTAATAGAGCTACTATGGGCCCTGATAACAATCCAGCAGATGACAGCATCCTTTATCTTAAAATAAAAGACTTAATCCTGATAGTCAGGAGTCAAATGAACATGTTGAGTCTCATATAAATGAGTTACAGTTTTAACATTTTGGAGTTGCATTTTATAAAACATTTTTTTTTTCCTTTCTTTCTTTTTTTTTTTTGGTTGTTCAGGCAGATTGTTTAAAGAGAATTTTCTCTACATCCCACAAACATGAATCTAAAAGAATTACACGGAGAAATGTCAGATCTCAAAATACTACAGGCCAATTCAGCCTAGACCCTACACTGGTTCTGCTGAGAGTAATCATGTAACACCATTAATTAACAGGCATTTCTGAGACCTCCCACACACATACTGTATCAAAGTCACAGCCAGTGTCCTTATCCAAAACTCTTTTCTGTACAAAAACAAGGACATGCAGTACTACTATAGAACCAATCATTTCTGTAACACATACTGTAATAATGTATTCTGGGATAAGTTTAAGAAAATGTGTGCAATTTCATGGAGCATTGTTACATTATTGGTCATTAAAATATCATTAAAACTAAAATTAAACACACCCCTGCTCACTCTAATGATAGTGCTATCATGATAACATTATTAAAAAAAAAAAAACTATTATTTCGGTCTAATCTAAGTGCTGTGAATTGCGTGCAATTCAGTCTCATCTCTCCCAGGTATCCCTACAGAGCAGAGAAAAAAAATGAAGGATGCCTCCAGAGCTTGGAGACAGTAATCTCCACCATGGAGGTCAAATCTAACATGGCAGGTTAGTGTCTGCGGAGATTGACAGCCTGGAGAAATACCGCTGCCAGGCACCAACAACGCACATTGACAGCAAACACCTCCCAGGAAAAAGGCTGGTTACCAAGCCTCATAGAGCGACTGTCAGAAGGCGCCTATCGTCAGAGCTGCTGCCGACTCCGCACTGACAGACTCTGTCAACTTATCTCTATCATATCGAAACCATCTCAATCATGTGAATATCACCCAGAAATGATACAGATCCAACCTGGACACATCTTCATCAGAAAAAAGTGCAGGAAGTCTAAGTTATATGGTTGACGCAAACAGAGATCCAATAGCTAGATTTTCAAGGGAAGTCATATTCAAAGGTTATGAAAAGGTAATTATTTAGATTTTTTGATTCATGGTTTCACTCATTTTTAACACATAAAACTGTTTAAATGTGAATATGAGTATGTTTCCTCTATTTTATAAACCAATAAACAGTAAATTGTGTAAAATAAAAAAAATTATCAAATTTGAATGTAATTTACAGATAGTTAATTTATTTCATTTCATTTTCATATGCTCATCCACCAGGGTTACGAGGGTGCTTGAGCCAATCACGGCTGGCATCTCAAGCAAGGCCGGGCTACAGCCTGGACAAGTCGCCATTGTATCAAAGGGCCAATATGTAGAGACAAACAACTTGGATTCACAACTACAGGCAATTTATTGTCACCAATTGCCTTAGACATGCGTGTCTTTGTGCTGTGGGAGGAAACCCACTCAGGGACAGGAGAACATGCAAACACAAGAGACAGTATTTCGCAGATTATGTTTAAAAGTCAAGTAGAGCAAACAGACATGCTGGTATTAAATATATGAATCTAACAAATGAATCTGTGTTGTTTACTGTGATAGTAGAGATATTGTAATGCAGGACAGCAGACCACTAATTGCATGAAATATGTTATCTTACAGGCTTGTGCTGTCTGTTTTTCATAAACAAAGGCTGACAGATCATGCCCTCAACCAGTGACCCTGCTGTGAGCATATGCACTAATGCAAGGTCACACTGTAGACTGGCCACATGAGGTGAAAACAGCCATTCAATTTGCCTTGGAAGACAAACATAGACACAAACAAATGATGTAGTCATCATGCCCTACAATAAAATGTCAGCGTGTTGAACAGGACCTTTTTTGATCAACAGCATAAAATAGAGGATTCCCTTTTTTGTCCAGGAGAAGAGAAAATGATAATGGGATATGCCAAAAATCTGTTATACGCTCAGTATCAAGGCTTTGTTGGCTCCCACAGTGCTCAGCTGTGTTCAGAACCATAGCAACCCCTGATTTTCATACTGGCAGGTAGCCATCTTTAAATCTGAGATCTATGTACAATACAAGGCTCAAATCACAGTGGCTGCCACATTTACCAACATGACTCCAACCATAGCATGTTGTTTTCAAATGCAAACAAAGTTAGTGAAATAGCAAAAAATAAAACATTTAAAATTAAAATGGCACGACATATTAATCAGATGCAACATTTATATGCTGTACATATGCGCCTCTGATTGGTCTGATAATGAGGGTGAGTTTTTATGGCAGAGCACTATGAGAGAGGGGGTAATAAAGGTCCGAAGGGGGATGTGGGTAGAAGAGAAAGAAAAGACAGGCAGACAAACAGACCTATAGCCTGACGCCGTTTCCACTCATCCTCTGCTTGCCCTTTGTCATGCACCCTCTTCACCTCCAGAGCTGTCACTGGCTTGTCAGAACCAATCACAAGATGCCATGCTGTCTGCCAGCCATGTACCAGTTTGGACAGGATGACATCAAATTTCTGGTGCTACATGTCAAGGACCATATGAAAACAGATGTCCTCATTACTGGGTCGCCTGTGCTTTAGAAAATACATTCTCACCTATTCACATGGCAGGGAATTAAGAGATTTAATGAGGCTTATTATTTGAGTTTAATCATATTTTGGAGTAGGCTCGCATTGAAATGTTTAAAAATAATATTTTTCAACAGTCATTTTCTTAATAGGAGAAAAATCAAAGAAAAAAAAAATCTTTTTTTCCTCAATAAATAATGCCATGTATGGAAGAATATTCCACCATGCAAATATCCCGGAAAACAACTGAATAGTCTGAATAGTGTGATAAAAACGGCGGTATGTCCAAGCCTGGTGTTATGCATATATGAGGCCCTCTGAGATCCAGCATGACAAAAGTAACTTTATTGAATGGGACAGATCACTGCTTGTCTGACTGACTTAATCTGTTTGATTGAGCAACGGGATGCCTTCGGCTTCACAAGTCCTTCAAAGGCCGCAGATTCTGCAAGTGTGAAAAAAGAGGGAGGAAAAAAGGAAAGGAGAAAAATCCCCCCGCACTCCTTTTACTGCAATAGACACACAAACACATACCAAGGCAGCTTTTGGGGGGCTTATTTATTAGCTTTAAACATCATATTCATTGCCCTACCACCCAGGCCCTTTCAGGTCATCAGCCTCTAACAAAAGACCATAAGCCTGGAAAATCTGTCGACTGTCAGTGTCATTGATTAGGAGCAGAACTCTGGGCGGATGATGAAGCTACATTGAAACCAACCACTGAAGAGTAATAAAGGGCAGCGTTTGAAGAGTTTGTCTCTGACAATAACACGACTGCCGCGATTTTCCTATAGTCTCAAAAGCATGCCACATTACAGAGTCATACATTCATTTGCTCATGCTTCACGATCTTATTATTAGGATCTAAATTTCCACTCCACCCACTTCTTTCACCATGCAATCCTAACACAAAGCAGACCTCAGCTATCATTGTGTTTGATCTGAATTTTATTTAGAGCTCCATATGCTTCTCCAGCCTCATCTAAAAGCCTGGTGTCAATGCTCGGCCGCTCTGGGCCGTTAACCATTAAAAGAGGGGCTATTCTGTCACCACACTGCCTATTGTGGACCGTAGAGGTTAAGAGACAAAAGTGTGAGATCATGAATGAGTGCTTGGCAGTCTATTGGAGGGTTCTGTCCAGACAGTTGAAATGGGAATATGCACCTGATGCAATTCAAGCTTCTATTTCTTTGTTTGTTGGCGTGGCCCCATTAAATAAGAGGCGGCTGTTTTGATTACGAACGAATGGAGAAATAGATTCTCAACATCTGAGAGGGAAGAAACCCCAGTGGTGGTGCCACAGACGTGAGGTTTGCATACGATTTTTATCTTAAAATAGCAACCCGTAACTCTGGGCTGCTATAAGCACCCAGGTGGGCATTTATTTACACATGAGACCACAGAGAAGAAGGATTAAACCCAAGAGATACTCAACACCTAACAGCAAACAGCAGGCTTCAGAGTTACCCCTATACTATCTCCAGGGGCCTCCTCTGAACATGCCTTTCCCCTACACTTCCTCCCCTCGAAGTAGCCAAAGCTGTGTCTCAGTCTCCAGGTCCCCCCTTAGTGACAATTTGTCCACATCAGAGAGCCATCATCCTTAACAAGATCTGACTCATGACACACAGATGGGGAGGGGCTGGGCACGGGCAGTGCTAACGCTGGGTGCTTGCCTGCCCCGGGGCTACGGAAAAACGCCATGCTCAGACTGCCGTGTGAGAGAACACAACTGCTTTCTGCTAAGCTCTGCTTTACCACCATAAGCTCTACCAGCCCACAGCCCATATCACTGGGCCATTACAAGGGAATTGGATGCAATAAGTGTAATAAAAAGAAAACTGTTAATTATATTTACGTACACAGAACCAATTGACAAGTGACATATCTCTTAACAGTACAGGATTTTCAATGTCAAAGAATTTTCTTAAATTGTATCATCATGCTGTTCGCCAAATGTTCGCCTATTTAATGCATATAAAACAAAAGTACACAAAACTACTTGCCATATACTCAGAACATTCAATTCAACACATTCAGCAACAATCCATCTGCTGCTAAAAACAACGAGCTGCAAAGGATAATGCATGTCACTTCATTAAACCAATCACAGCAAGACACTTTCTCATATGAAGGCTGTGACTAAACAGCAAATCATGTGAGAAAAGCTTTGCATTGTGGCACAAAGAACAGACCCCATCGTCTCCTTGTCCATCCAGCAATGGCGCATTACAAACCCACACACAAGACGAGCTCGCCAAAGTTTTCTTTGGAGCCTTCAGGCAACTTCTGTCATCAATAATGTCCACAAGTTTAGTAGAATATCACAAACAATGTTTCCAAAAATCAGCCAACAGAATGGGGCCTGGTGATTCTGAATCTTCATGCTAATGGAATATACTGTAGACATATGTTGGTCTCGTGTTGAGTGACACAAGACACACACTTCCCACCATCTTTGGCCCCACATGGGTTAACTCTGTGTCCTAAAAATCACATTCTGGTCAAGTGCATCACACACGCAAATGTATGTAATGAGGTCACACTAGCCACTGTGACCTACACCCAATCAGGGCATTTGATGGGGGGGTGAGTTGTCTTAGGAAATCACCTTAACAAACCAGACAAAAGATCAATATAGTAGGCAACAGCAATAAACGCTGTGCAAGATAAGAATTAAATTATCTTCCAGTTTGCTGGGTTTAGTCATTGCCGGCATTTAATTGAAAATATAAAGGCATACTGCAGGAAGCAAATTATGTTTTAAGCGTGTAATAACCTGGTGGCCCTGTTTGAACAGTGGCTCACACAACTCGCACCACCTTTTAACAAACAAACTACGTCTGACTCAATAATACAAAATTACTCCCTGCCATGTGTCTGTTAAATCGCTGAAACCAAATTTAATCTAGATTTTCTTCTTCCTCTTTTTATTGTACCAGCAAATGTTTCTTCTCTCTGCTCTCATTTTCTTTTTCATGCTTTCACTGTCCTGCAGTACCTCAGTCCTGCTGGCTGCTCTCACCTCTCTCCTGGCCCTCTGGCCCTCATGCTTGGCTCTGGCTCCTGACAACCTCACCCACTGAGCTACAGATTGGCCAGCACACAATGCCCCAGATCCTCATTCACCAACACAATGCGCTCACTGGCCATACACTTTCCCTTCTTTTTAACTCTCTACCCACATCCCTTCTGTCCATCATTCTGTCCATTTTTCTTTCCCTCTTTGTCATTCTCTCTGTTCATTTAATTTTCGCACATTCTCCAAGTCTATCTCTCACTGCTTTGACTCTGCTCTGTCTGGCAACTTAGTGGTAACTGGTGGGCCGACAACAGAAACCCGTCTCCCGCCTTATTCCAGCGCAGGGCAGCATGAGCGGGACAAGCCAGAGCTCACAAAGCTACTGCCGAGCGAAACAAAGGTTGTGTGCTCCATCATTCAAACCGGGGCCACTCCGACAGCTGCCTCCGCCACGCTCACACTGACAAACGGCCAGAAAAACAGATGGTTTGTGCATTCATGACCAGTTTAGTGGAAGCCCAGGAGTCACCCCCATTCAAGGGGAGGGTTTTTGTCAGCTATTCCATTATAAAGCTTTTCAGTCTGGTAGAAAATTAGAAATGCATTTTAAAATTGTCCCTTAATTATTGAGGTCATCCCAACCCATGGAGGAGAGAGGGAAGAGCTGAGGCTCTGGCTTTGTGACACATGAGTGATCTGAAAAGATGGGCTGCCTCATTTTGCTTTATAAATCCTGCCAACACATTAACATACATTTGTCAGTTGCCTCTGAAAAGCAGATGCATTGAATTTTGGAAGCCAACTATCCTCTGAGGGGGGAAAGTTCATCATCCCAACATCTTATCTATGTTGGCATTGAAATTGTATACCTGTCTGAAAATAAATCAATATTTGCCACAAATAAAATCATGATCAACTCCACAATGAAATTTATCAGCAGCACACAACCTTAGTAATTTGTTTGTTCATTTGTGTACATGCTGTGTGCTGCTCTGTATTTGGGCCTTTTACTTCATTTCAAAACAGCATTATATTACACACAAGTACACCATAATTGATACTCCATGAGTGAATTCAATCATCTGACTCTTCCATCACAATTACTTTTGTTTCAGAAGAATATGGTTAAGCCAGGCCAAAGGAAAGGTGGCACTTGACACTGAAATATTAACAACACAAGATTTACATGTGAGGCCCTGGGAAATAAGATTTCTTTTGGTTTATCTTGTCTAAAATTAAAAGACCTTAAGTATTTGGTATTGTCACAACTTCTTCCTTTGTTAATGCATAAATAGGCAATAAGTGATTGAACAAGACATAAACAGGTATATGAGACGAAGTCGACCACAATAATTGTGTATGTCATATCATTAAAAAGAGCTTAGTGGTTGCGTTGAAGCAGTGAGGCGTGAACCATACTGGGCTTCTGAGCATCATCATCAAGCTCTTGGCAACACACCCCAAAAAGTCATTTCCAATTGCAAGAGAAAGCATTCACTATGTTGCACTATATCATACACAATACTGTTCACACAAATTAGCTGGAGTGCCAACCAAAGTGACACTGACTAAACTTAGTTTGTTTGTTCCCCCATATTAAATTAGTTGCACATCTCTCCGTGCCCAGAGACAGGGCCTAACAATGTGGAGGGAACGGCTGAGCAGTTATGAATTAAGGATAACACCAAGCCACTGCACGTCTGTCTCTGCATGGAAACCATCTGGACGTTCAATATTACATCCTTGTCTACACTTCTCACACTGATCAGAATCAGACTTTTTTGACAGGTCTTCATGATGCATCACACCCAGATGCAGGATTGCCGGATTGCATTTGTTGAGTTCTCACGCTTGTGCTGAGCAGTAATGCAATGGCCTTAAAAAGTTGTCTAAGTGAGAAGCCACAGCTGGAGCAGAGATAAAAGTCACTTTCCTTACCTTCAATGTGACAGCGATGCCATGTCAAGTTCAAATTTTATCAGAGGTTAAATTTGTTACAATATCCAAAACTATCTATATCAAGATTATAAATAAACTTACAGCAAAATATTAAGAGAACTTATTTGATTTCATTTAAAATATTGTCACATTGAAATGTGAAGCAATGTTATTCACAAAATTTTAAATAGAATGAATAATACTAATTTATTTATTTTTGCCCCAGAAAATATAAAGACAATAAGCATACCTTAACCATTATGTGAACTAACATGTTGTGAGCCTATTAATAATCATGTAAACGCAGAATCACTGCACTGGACTGGTAAAGTCAAATTAACATAATCATTGTCATCATTAGCATAATTCCTTTGCTAGTTTGTCTGTGTTACTTACTATAATGTGTAGTATAACAGAGACACCCAACAGCATGTTACACACTGCAGATAATAGCACCCACACATTCTTATTGACCTGTGAGAGACCCACATGGCTCACAGAATATAAACAAGGATAGACACGATACCTTCGTGTGTGCAGAAGCACATGTATGTAGCAGGCTTTATACTGACAGCCTTTGCTTTTTTTCCCCACTTATGCACTGCCCTCCTCTGACAATCCAAGGAAGTGCATACGATCAAATGCCCACACAACTACTTCTCATTGCTGCTTCAAGTCATTACACTTTCCAAAGCAAAGAGGACTTCAAGATTAGTTTTATTACTAGTCAACAGTGCACAGTCTGTGGATGAGAGGACCCCTCCCCATTCCACTCCAGCCCCTTATCCAGTGCCATTTGTTGTTGGACTGCACCCCTTTGGCAGCGGATAGGAATCACTTCCTCAGAACATGATGTGGGAGGTGTTCAAAGATAGATGCTGACAGAAATCTGCTGCCTTTGCCAAAAGTGCTGGCATTTCTACGACACTAGCAGTCACTCTGAGATGGATGTGATTTGATCAAATAAATGTGACAAATGTGTGAATATGGACAAAAAATAGCAATCGGATTAAATAAATACAAGCTAGAGGTGGATGTAAACAACTTGGAAAATAAGTTGTAACGCGTTGCTATGTTGCAATCAATTTTTTTTTTTTCTACTGTTGCCAGCATATCGTTTTTGGTTAGATTTTTTTGTGGCAGTGTTGTAATTTTAAGCTCAACCAGCTGGTAACTAAATGACACTCAAAGTAGTTTTCAAGCCAAAAAAGATTATTTTTCCATCTTTTTTTAAAGACTGTTCAGCTAACTCTGATAAACAGCCTGCGACTGCAAGACACAAACCACAAACACCAAAAGCAGCTACACAGAAAGTAATTAAACTCCCTGTAGACTCTAATCAGCATTCATGAGTGGCATCAGCTCTTAGTATGATATACAGTACAGACCCTGTCAAGGTGATTTCTCACTGCTCGCCAACTCCTCCAACAACCCTCACCATGGCCACCACACACACACACACAGCTGTCGTGTGCTGGATCCTCCCAAATTAATACCTACAAGTGAAACCATGAACTGCAGAAGGCAGCCCCGACCTGCCGTCCCAGAGCTTCTCAGTGAACTCACCTCACCAACTGACGCCCACACCACGAGTGAGTGACTCTGTCAGACTTCCCCTCCTCTCCCACCTCCAAACACTGAACAAGGACAAGAGCTTGCATGAGATGAATAAGAAAATCGCTGGCACTGTGCTTTAATGTGTAGGTTTGTTGTGATAAAACATCAGCGGTTGGTTGATTATGCTTAAATGATATACATTATGGTGTGATAGTAAAGAAGTACAGTAAAAAATAATCAGCAGCTGTGTATATGGATTAAATGTCAGCAACACTTTAAAAACAATCATTTCACACTTAGAGCCTTTATCCTGTGTTTAGTCTCATTGAAAATCATTGTTTCCCGCTGCACCTTAATAACGCGAAGCTCTGGTTGGAGCCAGAAGGGAGCATGCAGCAGCCGGACCGCACAAAGTGAGACTCAAGGCCAGGGAGACAATAATGGACCTTGTCTGTACAGTCACCAAATTGCTACTGCTTGGTTAGCTGTAAGCTCCATTTTGGGACCTTTGGTTCCCATATTTAATTAAAAATCCATTATCACCTCTTAACATAGTGAGCAGCACTTCAACCCATACTATCGAGATCTGCACTCTTAATTGGTCTTAAATTGCTAAGTGGCATTTCATGCAATCAGTATCCCAGTTCTCTAAAAGGACAAGTTAAAGAAAGAACTGGGACTTGTTTAGATCTTGATCAAATTATTTGCCCAGTGTGTAATAAATAGTAATGAGCATTATGACAAACGATTCTCAAACACACAAAAACACACGCACTTCACCAGACCTTGTGGCAGACCTTGCAGGCAAACTGTTGTTTAGGTGGAACATTAATATTCAAAAGGGGGTGCTGCCAAAGCACCTTGAGCTGATGCACACTGGCACACACTGACGTCCTCAGTGAGGAGCGGCAGAAAAGAGAGTACAAGGGAAAAGGGTTCACACACACACACACACACACAAGGAGCGCATACAATTTAAAATTTGAAACAAGCAAGGAAAATGAGAACTACAGGTAAAGAAGAAGCAAAAGGAGGGAGAAAGATGAGCTCTCCTTCACATCCCAGTGTCGCTCTCCTTCATTGTTACCTCAGCAAGTGTGGCCAGGCCCCAGCTCCCCTGGCATAAACTAAGTGGCTTGCTGGCATATGGTGTAACCTCCATTTGAGTGCTAAAAGCTGGATATTGTTTTTGTGCAGCAGATGTTGGCGGGCATGGCAAAAGGCACAGCTGACTGGGCTGCACAGCTGGGAACGGTGTGTGTGACCCACATACAGGGGGAGCAGTAGTCAACAGAGACCCACAACCTTAATGGAGATTGGAGAGACATGATATGAAGTTTGTCCCTCTATTGACTTTACATGCATAAAGTGAAAATGACGCCTGTTCAGCTCCATCTTTACCTTGTATTATCCAGCTTTTTATACTGATATTATTCTCTGGTAGCAAATATAGTATTCAGTTGAGTAGTTGATGAAGGAATCACATTTATCTCTAATGCTTCACCCATGATGTTACACTAGATGCCAAAATTATATTCAAGAGAAGTGTCACTCAGAAAACACAATGCCAAAACATTAAGTGTGATCAGACTCAGAAAGCGATTTATTCCTACGACCAAATTAATTTAGGGAATTGCATTAAGGCTAATCACAGCAGGGCGGAAAACAAACTCAGCTCTCTGTGTGCTGCCATACACACAACCATCATGTTTTAAATTGGAATTAAATGAGCTTTCATGCCTAGATTTGAGCTAATGAAAAAGAAACAAGGACACTTAAGAGTCCTGACCGATTTCCCAAACCCAGAAGTGTCCTGATGCCAAAAGTGGACAAATGAAGATTATGCTGAGATTATAATAAGGATGCCAAAGCCATTATCCAGTCTACTTTGACAAATGTTGTGCCTTTCTCTGAGCAGATGGGACCTAGAGTTTTGGTGGGGAAACAGGCAGAGTATCCTTCACCCAGTTGGCTAGAAGAGACCAGGATAAACGACAAGCAGGGACACTGTCAAGACTCCCCAGCATTGCATGTAATTTTGTGTTTGAGAGCCCACTACCATCAAAAACATTTATTTTGCTGTATGATGAAAAGCAAGGTGTTAATGCAACAATTAATACAACAAAATTACCCAGAAAATAAATCTACATTCTTCATCATTGCAGGTCTACTTGCAGCTGTGTACACTCAAAAGACAATTTATAAAACTAGGAGGATGTCAACTTCCCCTCTGCTCATCTGTCAATCAGTGCCAGTCGATGGCCTCAGTTTGGGCAAAGCACTTTGGCTTCAGCTACTTAATTATGGGAGTGTTAAATGCCTTATGTTGCAGGCTAGGGCAAAACAAACCAGAGGCTGCAATAAAGGCCATTTCCCCTAGTGAAAAAGGATTAGAATGGCCTGTCACTCAGCAGGGTCATGCAGAGCAGAAGCACCACTTAAAAAGTCATTTAGAGAATTAAGATGCCCCCAGTACGGCCTGCGATCTGAAAAACAACATGCTAAATAAAACACCAAATAAATACTCGGCGTAGCCTGGAGGCGACCACTGTTGACCACTATTCTGTTTAGAAGTTCTGAATCTACAAGGCTTAGGGTTGTTGAATGCTGACCTCTGATGGAGGTCCAATTCATTAACGAGAGGTTTTCTGAACTGCACACTGATCAGATCGCCTCAGAGGGACAGGTGAAATGTGGCCAGCACCTTGATGTCCATTTGCCAGTGGGAACTACCATTTCCTGTGACAGGATTTAATCACATTTGCCAACAGGCGGCTTGAGACATTGGAAAAACACCAATCTCCCAATAAAGAAAATGGCTAGCTCAATATTTACACCACACGTCATGTTTGAAGTTCAGCCCTGAACAAAGTAGGACTGGAGAATCACCTGCAGCAACATGCAACGACAGCACGATGTAAACAAGCTTGTCACAAAGTGATCCAGGGATTCTGTTGCAATTACACAAAATTAGCTTTGATTACTGCTGCATTAAGTTATTGCTGTTTATATACAATTGTTTGTTTTTGTTTTTTTTTTAAAGGCAAATATTGCTATGCACTAGGCTGTACAATAGGAAAAAAATACATTTATTGGGATTCATTTGTGTGATATTTGAATTGTTATACAATCTACAATTTCAATTGGAATGATTATTTGGATTTATGAATTTATTTACTTAATAATGGTTATGGGATTTTTAGTGGAGTCTGTATAAAACAACCATGCTCCTTTATATCCTGAGACTGGATTAGAGTATACGATTTCTAGGTAGGGTCACCGCTGTAGCACCACAATGATTATGGTGTTAGTGATGCACAGCAATGTTATGATACTTCTAACCTTTCTCACTTAAAAAAAAATGCAGCTCATGCAATGTGAATACTGCATTGACCTATACTGTTTTGATTGCATTTGGATTCAGCACTACAATCCGCTGTCCCTCCTAGACATCCATATATAATTTGTCTGAAAGTACAAGCTAAATTGATTGATACAAATCATATAAAATCAAATCACCTACAAATCATATTCTCAAAAACTAAAGGAAATCCTTTTGCTACAAGGTCCAACAAAAATTATTTGAAAAATAAATGAAACTGAATGAAATTAAATAACGCAATCCCTTTGACAGAGACAAAACAAAAATCATAATTCATAAAGCAAAAGTATCAGATGATAGAAGGTCCATGACATAATCTATTGCTGCAGGGAGGGTGGCATGACTCAGGACGATACAGGATGCTTTGACATCAACAGTGTTGAAATGAAACATTTCTGTATCTACCAAGAAGTGACATAATCTACGCAGGTTACAGAGATTATATCCAGATTACTGAAGAGGCTTGATGCTCCACACAGAGACTAGGGGAGGATGATGGAGGCGCTGCTTTGACAGAAATTATGAATACAGATCAGAGCTCATAACTGACAAGATTTACTGATGGACGCTCTGAGTCTGGAGGACTGAGCAGATGATTGAGATTAGAGATATAGACTTGTTTGTATATAATATCTGTACAGCAGACAGGTGAGTACTACCTGAGTTTTCTTTGATGAACCTAAAACCATTTATACTACATCAAATCAGTTGAAGCCACACTGAAATTGAACAGTCTGAGTTGCAACCAATTAAAAAAAAAAAAAGGTAAAAAAGTCTCTGTTCATATGACATACTGACAAAAATAAATCTTATTGAACTGGTATTCCTAAGAATTGACTGTCACTTTATAGAACATATAGTTTCCAGTTTCTACAAGTGGTATCTGCTTTATGTTTCAACTAAGTTTTGATTGTATTTATTAGTATCATCTAAAAGTGGTAGACATGTGTAGATGTACGCAAATTCAGATTATTCAGGATTAAAATAACAGCGATTCCATAATACTGACAGACTCACTATGACATCATAACATGATGGCGGTGTCTACATTAAAATTAATCAACTTTACATCTATGCCATAACACTTCCGATGCGTATAGAAATCTCATAAGAGTGAAACCACATATTGTTCAGGATTGATATTTTTCCTGCTCATCATCTACTCCTCCATATTGCATCCAAGGATGATCCAGTTGCTTGAAGTTCCTGTGCAGAGTCATTATGTGTTGATGCACTGTGGCAGTATGCTGTGCTCAGAGTGACATGCTGATTCCTGAGCTTCTGCATGAGTCAGTCCCACCCTAATATCTCTTGAGCAGGCCTCAGCCCTCACGCTTCATATCAGCCTGACTTTGATGGACACATGCTCCCTCTGTGCTTGGCAGGACGGTCTTTTGAGGAAACTCAACAAAAACGGCAAGTGATTGGGTCGACACAGTGCACCGCCCCCTCCAGATCCCAGCGCTCAAAAATCACAGACATGCACAAGCTTCAACATACAAGCATGAACACCGATTTCTCCAAAGATGGGTGCACTAAGTGTTTTCACCTTTGAATTTTTACGATGTTGGATCATCATTGGATAATTTTTCTGGGTTGTATGATTTTATAATTTTATGATTATATATTATATGTCAAATTAGAGCAGGGATAAAAAAAAAAAAGAGGCAACAACTGTTCAGCTGTCAGGAGGTACTTAAAAAAACACTTGATTTATATGTAACGTTTATAGCATTATTGTAGGTCATTTTAGATCAAGGCCTTACCCATAACAATAGCTGTATGGGTATTTTTGTATGAACAATATGACACCATAAGCCTGAATGTTCACTTGCTCAATTGTGTGTGTCCAACATAAGTGCCAACACATCACACACCACACACCACGCTAAAACTCTTCATACTCTTTATTCAGCATGGCGGTACACTTGACTGAAGCAAGGTCTACTCCTATGCTCACAAACAAAGGGAGTCCTGCACTACATCTGTGTCAGTCTGCTCATCCCATTATATCCACTCTGCTGCTCCCAGTCATCAGCTATGACGAGCCTTCACCTGAGTTGACAGGTGACTGTCCTGAGGCAGTGCAGCACCCAACAGGGGAGCCTTAACCTGCCAACTATCTGTCAGTCCCCTAAAACCAGCTCTGTCATGTCATCTCCTCCACGCCAATCACAGTGACACCCCAAGTTTGTGTCAGGAAACAGTGTTGGAAATTACAATCTAATACAACATTGCCCTGAGCCAATGGGAGGACCAGGCAATTATGAAGGGACAGAAATTATAATGTAAATGTGTTAGGCCACATGCAAATAATTATCAATAGGATATTTCATCCTCAAGCTTTAAGGATTGGCTTAATTGCTATATAATGCAGAACAAGACCAAAATTTAATTAAGAAAGTATCATATAAGGTTGTCAATTCGTCCCTCGAGAAACAGAACATGAAGATGGTTGTCAGTCTAATTTCCCACATTATACCTCACAGTACACCAAGTTGGTGTCTAGTTTATGAGCACTGTGGAGTATTCAGCAGGTTATTACCCAAATATTTCAATTCAATAGTTCGTTGGAGCCCACAAAGAATCTAAAAGGGGCAAATAGACAACTATTGTCTAACAATAACGTCTTTATGAGCTTAATAGGTGGATATATCAAAGCTGATAAGAGATTGATTCCACTGTTACAAGTTATATAAAAATACAATCAGTTACTTCAGGTTTAAGTGCTCAAAAACAAAATGTAAACATTTTCTTCAAAACATCAATGTCAGCTGGCTGAAGAGTATCCTAAAAAGGGAAGCTCCTGAAAAATCAAGGGAAAAAAACTCAATGTGACCAAAACCAGCAGAACAGCTACTAAATAATTGTTTCTGCACAACTGTCTTCTCGTTTTTCCATGTTTTGGTTGCAGATAAATCAAGTCATGAGCCATTTGTTGCACTACTTTCAGCAAAGGATATTTGGTTGATTGGTTGAAATTAATGTCAGGAAGGTGGACTCTAATATGGGAATTGGATTTCATTTGTGATTTCATTGGTTTGAAGTTGCAATAAAGTATTTAAAGTTGCAGTTTTTACAACAGCTAGATCTGCTAGCAAGAGGAGCTATACTGAAACAACAAAACATTGCCTGGTTGAAAACAACTAAAGCACCGACTTCAACCTGCTATGCTGCTAACAAACTAGTCTATTACTCAAGATGAAAAATGTTGGAGAAGAGGGATCAGTGTCCCCACTGTTTAAAGATTCACCTGATATGAAATAAAACAATTGTGGACTAAAGGATTTTGGGTTTTATTCAAAATCATTGCTATTACCCTAATGAGCAAGCTGATGATTTATAATAACTGCCAAAGGTTTAAGTTCTGAAAGGTTTTTATTTCTTGTTTCTATCTCCTTCCGAAGATTTTACAAAGATTTTAGTTAACGTCAACTTTTTCAAAAAACCCTCAGGCTTCAGGATGTGGTTTTCAAACAGTGCCAAAATCGTTTAATATTTTTTTGACTTCACATTAGGTCTTAACGTGATAACATCAGAAAAATGCCAACACAGTATTATCTCCATCCTGAGACTCATCAAAAAACAGATTCATTGTTTTAATTGTGAAGCAGTCTATGTAAGTAAATTTCCCCGTTGCCCTTCGCTTCTGATTAGAGTAAGATTCATTTCTGCAGTGGTAAAGGTTGCGCTGACCTGGCCCTGTAATCGCAGACTTTTTGAATGCTAGGAGGGGGAGAAGCAGTCTGTGCCATATGGCTAACGATCACAATAATAAATCAATTTCAGGCATCCCATCATAATTTATCTGAGGAATTATGAATTTTTCCATTCAGTCGCTTCCAGTTTGTTGTCGCAGCATTCCAGGACCTCATTTGAAAAGTGGCAACTAAGCAAGCAGGCAAAGTTTTAAGCAACTGCTGGGATTTTTCATGGAACTAATCATGAAGCATTGATTAATTGAAGCTCTGTTATCAGTGGACGCTCTCCCCCCATATGTAAATGAGTAACCTTTAGGAGGGCTCCGAGTGGCAGCAGTGGCAGATGGGCAGTAACTGTAATGGGGGGGAGGTTGGCTTGAATAAATATCCCATGGTCTGGAACTTACCTAGTCTCTACAGTGTCCAACTAGGCTCCATGACAGTCCACAATAACATAAAGGTTAAGTCTGCATGACTCAAAGTCACTGATAATAGAGAGCTGAACCACTAAATCAATTAGTCGATCGATAGAGATTAATCTGCAACAATTGCACTGGCCCATTACATTAATGGCCATTGAACACTTTAAACAAAAATAACTAAAATTCAACTATTTCTAACAGAATAATCTATTCAAATTAGTCAATTTAGGTACTGGGAATGATGAAGGGCATTGATGGAGACAAAACAAGTAATTAGGATGATCTGAGCATAAATGTGAAAAATAACCACATTAAAAACAAACATTTAACTGTTTTTGTATAAATTAAACAAACAAGATTATTAGTGTCCTTTGCCTTCCATTCCCTCCTTGGTAGGTTGGTGTTATACTACTGGACAAAAATAAAGAAAGTGCATTTTCAATGTTTTGGTTGAAGCTACTCAAAGGTAACAATGAACAACCAGTCAATGTTCTGTGATTATATGTGTGGAAGTTCTTGATTTCAAATTTAAATTTTATATATTTAGAGAAAACCATTAACTAATCTGCATAGATTCTCATTCATGTCTCACATTCATGTCAATTCCAGCTCCTTCAGAGAGTAAAGCCATGATTAAAGCAAGGCTCTGGCTAATCTACAGGGAATACACACGGACAAAGGCATCAGTGGCACCTAATTGAAATCCTTCAGAGAGAGTGACAAGGTAGAGGAGTGAGATTCAATCAGAAAGGAAAAACGACACAGACAGACACAAACAGTTGAGACCGAGAGCAGGGTCAGGTCCCCACGCTCTTGATCCAGGGAAGTGGCAGCGCAGACAGAAAATGCAAACAGCTCAGCACAGACTCAGACTCTATTGTGAGACAGACGTGGAAATGTCCATTTTCTCCCACAATCCTAAATTAAGATGACAGCTCATAGCTTCTTGCTACTGCAAAAGTGAGTGATTAGTATTATCGTTTAGATTGTAATTTGGTAGTTAATTAAAGTGACCTTGGTTTCTGTTGCTGCATCTGTAAACGGCCAACCAGAGTGCTATTCCCTCTCTCAGCCGTCTGTGAGGCCGCTGATGCTGGGGCCCGTTACAGGATTAAGTCACCCTGGTGACAAAACCAAATTAAGCAGCTGTCATCGCCTACCTGCAGCTCAGAGCTTAAGATGATCTACTTATGACCAGTCAGGAAGCCAAGACTTTTCTTTCTCTTCCTCCCCCCATTATCATTTTGCTATGTATGACTCGTTTTTGTCCTCCCCCCCCACCAGCATGACTAAAAGCGAGATGTTCAAAGTCAACTGCATGAAATCATCAACACCACGTGTTAATGTTTGATGAAAAGTCTGTGGCAGCATCTTTAAAAACCCAGTGGAATGCGTTCAACAATTAGTTGTGTAGTTCTGAGTGTGGAAAATCGCTCGCTGCATTCTCCTACTGACATAAAAGCGTGCAAAATGAATAATTTACTAGAAATGCTAATGTTTGAGATTCCCGGCGCATAATGTTCTCTAAACATTCTAATCCTGAGGGAGAGATCGGATGTGGCAGAGGTAAGCTGAGGTAACATTCATAAGTACCAGAAGGGGACTCTGCTCGGGCAACACCAGAATGTTATGATACATATTTCATACTGCGATGAAGCATATAAAGTAAAAATACACTTACACTGCATATGAATTATACACACAATCCCATCATCCAAAAACAATCACTGCTAACACTGTCACTGATTTGCTATGATCCTGCAGACTAAATTTCTTGACTATAAACACAGTTTAAAGCCAAGTAATTTAAACACATCCTTCACTGTGTTGACAAACGCTGCCAAAACAATGAAAAGGTCAGAAGTGTAAAAGGAAATAACAGCACATGACTCCTACAGACTTAAATACAGAGTACTCACATGCTCTGAATTAGCCATGTCTAATTCAGCTTTTTCACCTACACTTACATGGTGTTTGGACAATATTGCAGTCAGACACATGCATAGTTGTTTGAGAATAAATATAGCAGGGTAGACCAGTGTTCATTCTGTAGACTGAATCAGTACCTTCAGGGAAGCATACATCTATTATGTACTACAGAGGTGGTCAGAGTGAATGCTGGCAGAAAAATAAGCTGCCTGAGGTTTTCACCTTTTATCCGAGTTGTACTCTCTTTCAAACGAACATACAGATGGACACATGCTCACACATAGATGAATGAATCAGGGATCCATATAAACTGAGGTCAATGAAGTTGGGTAGTTAACTTCACGATGCCAGTTTCTCTGCCAACTTGTGGTGAAAAACATGCTGTTTTCACAAATTGTGCAGGACTGACATATCAACGATAGTACCAAGCTGTATCACAGTTGGGTAAAGTCACAAGTACAACAGACCTCGCCTGCTTGTGGTGTTTGGTGACACCAGTATTGTAAAACAATTTTACTTGAGAAGCTAGTTTTTAACCAAGATGAACTCTAATCTGGATTTATGAGGTAGGGTTACTTTCTCACTATTGAATTACCTTAATTCTTTGTCAAAATGTGAAGAAATGGCAAAGACAAGCTTTTATATCTCTACTTTAACTTATCACTCAAAAAACTTTTATCTTTTAATTTAATACCTGGAAACACCTGTATTAGTACTTGCATCCTCTTGCGCTGTTAACAAAAACATAAATCAGACATTTTGTCCTCAGATTAGGACCTTTTTGCGACTTCTGTATACACAATAACAAGTAAATTAAACAAATTAATTACTTCAGCTTGGCCTCATGAAAACTAATAAAAATGTGGAAAACTAACTTCCTACTCAGTTATGTGTACTGAGGTGCAAATAACTTGAAACAGGTGGCAGAAAATGTAAAGGGAGGGGGTGTGTGTGTGCGCTTAGAGTGGAAGGGGGTGGGCTTCACAACGGACACTCATAGTAAAACAGGCCCATACAGAATGACAGCAGGTAGATTATATGTCAGCAAGGTCCTACATTTCAATCCTCGCATATTTTCAATAGGCGCCGATGAAAAGCCTCCCTGAATATTTGCCTGCAAACAGACTGATTCAGAGCTAACTGTTTGTGATTAAAACGTCAATAAAGCTGTGGGCTCCTTTCATCTCCTGGGCCCCAAGCTGTCTGTCTCCTTATCCCCACCCACCTAGCCCCAAGAGTGGGGTCGAGCTTGTGACATGGATGGCCATTTATCCACTCTGAGGATCGTGTCATGTAATAAGCCCCGTCTCCAGAGAGCATTTAGCCTGATAGAAAAAGCTGATTGGGACAAAAGGCTCCTGAATCTCATTCTCCTGCAGTGGCAGGTGACTACCGAGGTAAACAAATTTTTCTGGGGATGAAGAGGCAGGCGCGAGGAGGAGACGGAATAGAAGACACACAACAGAAACAAATGAGTGTGTGTTTCATCATCAGCATGACGGCTTCTGTTTAAGTTGTTCACTGCTGTAGAAGAAACAAACACCCAGGAGTGCTATTTATCACCATCTTTACCAGAGGACACACCAGAAGTAACGTTGATCTACCGCACCAAGGTAGATGCTGAGCCTGACTGATTCTGGTGTTCTTAGCATAAAACCAAACTCATAAAACAGAGGAGAGTTGCCTATGTGCAACATCCTGAGAGGTAGACAGACATGACTTTCATTTGTTTACTTGTAAAAAAAAAAAAAAAAAGACACAAACTGGTGTCACAAACAACTGGGCCCATAGATTATAACACTTACCCAAAACAGGAACATGAGGCTGCTGTCTTGTTTGGCTTTGTTTGTCTGAGCCTGAGAGAAATAGAGAGGAGAAGGCAGGATGGTCAGAGCAAGCAGCAGCTGTATCCACAGATGCTCATGTAAAAACATCCTTATTCACATGTTCCAATCCACTTGTTTTGTTTCCTGGTAATTTAGTCCTTCAGCACAAGAAAAAAAAAAAAAAAAAAAAAAAAAAAAAAAAAAAAAAAAAAACACTGCTTTGTTTTCATACTAACAAGGCAATTAGCAATCATTACACATTCCTACTCTGGGTTGCCTACAGGCAGTTATTGGTAATGATCTGACCAACTGATAGAGGTTCCCTAATTCATTCATGTGTGTGTTTGTGTGAGCATGTGTCCATCTGTATGTTTGTTTGAAATAGAGTACAACTCACATAAAAGGTTAAAATGCTAGACTGACTGCCAGCGTTCACTCCGAGCCCTCTCCCTCTCCGTATAATAGTGCATAATAGATGCGCGCCTGCTGAGTAGGGACAAATGCAGGGCAAGTATGGCGAGGTACAAGAGTGAGGTGGAAATTGGAGCAGACAGGAGGCACTGACACCAAAAGAGCTGTAAATGGCGCTTCTGGCTCCCTAAGGAAGGTCCATCACACAGTGACTACTGATAACCAAGAGATAGAGACCAGCGGGAGAAGAGAACAGGAAAGGGGAGGAAGAGAGAGGTGGTTTACGAAAAAGAAAGATCTAAGGCCACATTTAAAAAAAAAAAGAAGGCCTGACTGTACTGCATTTGTATAGCTTTGTGGGAACTGCATTGTGCTGCACGAAAAGCAGGAAATACAATACAGTTCAATAACCTCCATCACTGCCCCTTACAGTCGAGCAGCCATCCCCCTCTTTGCTTTTTCTGGACACAGGCTGGACATTTGAGGGATCATAGCAGAGGGAGAGGGTCACTTCACAACCAAGTCAGACCAGATCAAAAGCACCTCACATCGCTCCACTTAGAAAATCAATTGTAGGTAGAATCTGGTCTGACTGTACCCTTAGAGCTGGGCTTAGAACTGTACATTTGAGCAAAGCTACATTAGTTAATTGCTAATGGGTGAAGCTGCAAATTCAATCTGAACCTTTTTTGTCACTTTTCCTTTTCTTTCACATCGTTGAAGGTTTGCATTTTAGAACTATTCATAAATTGGATCAGATTGACCAAACTCTTATGCTAACACATTAACTGGGACTCATGGGGGGGGGTGCCTGTTCCAAAAAGATTCTCCTGACTCCGCCTTGTTTCCTTCATGTTCATGGTCCCCCATCTCTGTGTGCTATGGCCTCATTTCATATGCAGGTTCATCTGGCTCAGGACAGCGCGGCCTGAACTGCAGAGTGGCCCAGTAGTGTCCCCAGGGCCAGGCCCTCTGTTCAAGGTCCCAAGGGGCCAACCCCCCACCCTGGTTACCTGCTTCAGTTAATATGAGCAGCTATGGCAGCCATATGTGAAGCTGTAGGAAAGCAGATGCTGTTTTTCCATTTGTGAAATCAAGTTTTTGGAGAGCAGTCAGCATTTTAATGGCCAGAGTCAAGTAAGTCAGTGACTGTTAAAGGGAGAGGGCGGTGAGGAGGAAACAGGCACAGTTGTGCTGTTTTGTGTGCTCACGTGGTAAAGACTGGATAACAGTCAGAACCTTAATGTGAGGATATGCTTTTCACACTAATTTTCATGTTAACACTTGCATAAGCCATTCAAGTATGTACACTGCAAAGACACACAAGCATAATCCTGAAGTGGACCTGTTTGTAGCTGAGCAGTTCCTTTGTCACTCATCTGCTGATGCTGATAGACAATACAGAGGGAAAGAGGGAGGCCTGAATCAAATGACAGACTCTCTTTTAGACCCTCTTTTCCACCACCACCTCTCCCTGTCCCTCGTACACAGCCGACAGGGACACCTGTCATTCATACACTCACAGGCAGGATGGAGGACAGCAACATACACAGCTCCACGTGGTACTGTAAAACAGCGCTGATTCATTTTGCCACACATGCACACACACAGTAGGTTCTGTATGGCTGCTATATACAGTGACACTGCTAATAGTCCCCATGGGAAACAAATTCTGTTTTACCTGTGTTTGTATAACATTTAAAGCAACACAGGAGATAATATTGGCAATAATTAAATAAAACTCTAGCATTTTCATTATTTCTAATGGTTTGTAAACAGTCTCTAAGCAATAATCCATAAAAAAAACAGCATGTATTACATTTTGATGTGGGGAATAATAATATTATAATTAAAGTAGAGCTGACTTGAAGTTTGAAAGGTTAGATTTCACACAATTATGTGTCATGGCGCTGAAAGACTGCAGCCACTGACTCCCTCCTGGCGACAAATTTCATTAACAAACCTGATGTATACAGCACACGCAGCCACAGTTCAAATGGAGGACATAAATTTAAGCCTGTGGGGTACTGCGGTCACATTACAACTAATCAACCACCGTCCTTATACCCTTCTGGAAAAATCTTCTTCTGTTCAGATGGGTGGGGGGAGATAAAGGAAAATATGATGCTTTATTTCTAATCAGCATAAATTACCAGCATCCATCAGGTAAGGTTCAAATTAAAATTCTCATCTGACAAAGCAATGGGGACGGTGTGAGCTTATTCATGAATCAGTATGATTTAATCCAATCACACAAGAACCCCAAAGCCAAAATTTTCACTTGGGACCAATCCAATTGCCCTACCACCATTTCCTTCATTAAGTCTCAAAAGGAATGGTTGATTATGAAGTTCAACCAGGTTCAAATGTGCAATTACATTATTTTCCTCTTCCAAACGAAGTCTGAACAGACCAAATGAAACATCAGCATTACATACACCTGATCGTGACTTTATCATTACATACTTCACTTGGAAAGCATTGATCTAATGTAACAATCGTATCTACACTAAAAGAAAAGTTCTTGCATGTTGTGACATAAACTACTATGTCATTCGGTTACTCCAAGTATTTATTCCATAGACCAATTGTATTTTCCTGAATAATTTCTGGTAAAGAGCTGACAGGAAACATTTTATCACTAGTGTGCAACATTATGACAAGGAAATAAGTTAAATAAAAGTTAGATTTCCTTTAACGAGCTACAGAAAATACACACAACATTATGTTGTTAGAATGTGATTACCATTCACCCTGCTGGGTAAAAATTTAGTACCAACATCAGGTTATAAGGCCAGAGAATGAACTTCCACATAAACACTTTGATTAGATGGTTGGAAGTCACTAAAACAAAGAGACAAGAGGGTAAGGTTTTGCGTAAACACCAAATGTTTTCCATTGCTGCTCACTTAGGTATAAAAGGTGTTAAGTTTAAATTACACTGAGCTGAAAAAAAGCCAATTAACAAACTAAGCAACTATTCTAATTCATTGTTTGAGTGTATGCTTTTTTGCTTGTTGATTTGAAAAACAAAAAAGGCACTCAAATATGTCACAATGGGCTCTAGGGGAAAAGTGATGCCTATTTTTTAAAATGTTCTCACATTTTGTAGCCAAAGTAATTAATCAAGAAACTAAGTCTGAACATAATGAATAATGAATTCGTGCTGTGGTCCTCAAAGTGGGGCGCATAGAGACTAAGCAGGAAATGTTCATTGTCATGCCTCCCTTTAATAATGGCTTTCTATACTGACAAAGTAAACATTAATAGCCTACAAGTAGCCTAAATGAAAAGATAGTAGATCGGAGACCGAAGAAAAATGTAACCCGGAATCGAAGTGCGAAAATAGTAATTGACATCGGCAGGTTAATTTCATAGGACTAATAAACAAACTTTAACATAGTTATAAATTCACAAAATGCACTCAGTTGTGAGACAGACCATAAAAGTCGGCGATAGATAAAACATCACATTAATTGATGTTACTTTACATTTTGAGCTCGGAGCATTTTATTAGCATCGTGATAATCACTGCCTTAGACCTCCTCTTTGGTCCCACTAAATCTGGACACTTTTTCCGAAATAATTATTCAACTGCTGTCTGTTATTGTTGCATGAAACCAAGTGTGTGGTTTGTGGATGAAATCATTTTAAACAGGGGGTAGAGAGTGGCTCAATGTTAGCTGCAGGCTTACCTGAAGTTAGCTAAATGCTAATGCTTGCTAACATGAAGATCCGCATCCAGCAGGCGAACTGAATCTCTGAGGGCGCTTCTTTGAAATCGATCGGTAGAAATCAAGTTGAACATCTCTCCACCGAGGACAGATACCGTTGGGCTGTTTTAATGCTTTCGGTTGCGGTAAAGTTTACCAAATTCACCTCAAATCAGCCGCCAAACATCCAACAGATTAGCACGGATCCCCGTGGGCAGGTGAACTGATTAGCCCCGCCCACCGACCGCCAATCAAAACAACAATCCGCCTTCCAGACCCGTAAATACAGAAAATCCTAATTTTTGAATGTCATCTAAAACTTAATGCAGGAAGGATTCTTTTAATCTGACAGTAAAACCACTGTCAGATTTTGATGATAATGTGTGGACCCCTGACAGATCAGATAATATTCTGTTTGCTGCTACGAAACAAGGTCATCAAATGAACCCAAATTACGTTACACAATGTACCGGGCCTCTGTGAATGCAACGCTTTGGATAAAATATGACTATGAGCTGGCCTATATTTAAGGATCCTAATAATGAGGCTTTATTAATACTGGTCTACGGTACGTCAGAGCACTATCAGTCATAATGCTGTCAGTCAGAGGGAACAGATGGGTAAATATTTCATACTTAATCCGAAAGATATTCACTTTGTTCTACTGTGACATAATAAACAAGTTCAGGAGCTGTTTTTGGTGAATTTATTTTGAAAAAATTACCACAAAGGCGATGAAAAATATTATTTAAAAAATACGCATTAAGAGTAACAGTAAAATTGAAATTTTAATACAAAGAAAAACAGAGTAATTTTATCCACCATATTTTGATAGCGCAGCTCCAAAAATGAAAGATACCCGTTTCTTTCATAACAACAAAAATTACAGTTTAGGACAGCAATGTGACTGATTTTTGCACCATGTATAATTACGAATATGGAAAGCCTGTAGTGCTTACAGAAGTCAGAATAAGACTTACTGCTTGTGCTAACCCATCCTTGATCCTACACTTAATCTATTGGCCAAATAAAACCAATTTAATTTGGGTGAATTTCTTAGTATTATCATTTTAACCTTAAGTGGGATGACCAGGGCCTTGATGTACTTGCAGTACATCCAGAGAGCCACTGGTCACAGATTTAAGACTGGAGTCACAAAGACCGCACACTATAGATATGAAACCTAAAAGCCACTTTACTGTTTTTAATTCAACTTATGATACTAATTAGTGTAATTGATCTAATTATTAGTTGAAGTGCACATATTTAATATTTGTAAAAATGTTTAAAAGTGGATGATTAAGAGTACTCCAGGACACCTCTATAAAACATGGGAGGTAAAAAGAGTCTACAGTGGAACTTGTCCAATTAATCAAATAAGTGTGGCAATTAACTAAGTGAGTGCTTAAGGGCTGCAGTGGTAGAGAGGACAATTGATTTTTCTCTGAAAGTACTTACAGCTTCTCATTTCATTAGAACCAAAGATAGACCGAAGATAGTCAAGAGGATGAATCCAGATATGCAACGCACAATAAAATTGCCTGCAGTGGAATTCATAACACTAAAACGATGGATATATTGGTTTCATATCATTATTTTCAATGGGATCAAAAAAGCATGGGACATTTAACATCTCAATATTTACAAATGGTGGACAGGCTTTGATTGGGCTTACATTTGCCTAATATTAACATAAATCTGCAATCTCTGCATATGACAATATCCTTGGTTGATTGTGAACCTTGTGGCAGTGAGTTCAAAGACAAGAAACACATCCAATCAGAACAGCCTTGGAAGCAGCTCTCCCTGCCTAGATTAGTTTTATTGAACAGATGGCGTTTCAATTTTGAACTTTTGCACTGGTGCAAAAAAAAAGGAAAAAAAGCTTGGAGAGTCAGGCTGTTTTTCTCACATCACTGACAGAAGCTGCGCATCAGATGAAGGGGATGTGTGAAATAGCATTCCCAAGCATTTCTATCTCCATGCTCAGGACACAAACACTCAGATACAGACACGGTGCGGAGGCCGGACCATGCTGCTCTATCAGATGTTTAGGCAAAAAAAAAAAAAATCACCAGGAATTCAGTAGGAGCTCTCGACACAATGTACATTTATGTTATAGTCATGACATGTCTTACTGGGTATCGTTAATAGGGATTTAGGGGTCATATGTGAGAGCATATAAATGCATAATTTAACAAACAATGAGTGGCAAATCATGGGGCTCCTGTCAAATCAAAAATAGAATACCACTCAGTCATTTAATTTCTTTCCGCCACCATCCACTCCTATTGCCCCACATTAGCAGCATCTTGTTCTCATTTTTCCCCCAGTAGCATTGCTAGTCCTGGCAGCCAGCTCGCCCACGCCAGCAAGAGTCGAGAGGACAACTGGAGAAAGATCACAGTTCAGGCTCAGTCAGACGGAAAATATGGAAATCAGGCGGTGGATGGACAGACCGCTGTGTGTTCCCCCTGTTTCAGCAAGCTGCCACAGTTTGACTGACAAACTGACTTTTTGAGGGGCCTGTGCCCATTCCAGTCAGAGTTTATTGAAGGTGATTTTGATCTCCTTCATGAGGCCACAGCAGTGGTGCTGCCATCTGTCACCTTGATTGCATGGCGGCCTCTCTAGGGGGAGCGCCATGGCTCCTGATCGTTTACAGATTGCGTTGCTTTCGCCTCCATAAGGGCCACATGCACAAGGCCAGATGGTGAGCATACACGCTTATTATGAGTCTTTATCTCTGTGCAGGAAGGAGTGGAACCATTAGGCCTCCCTCAGGATCTCCACTCCTCTCTGCAGCCATGCTGTTCCTCCACAAATACAGTCCTCTTCCTCAGCTGTCACTGGCCTACAACAATACACACACGCACACTCGCACGCACATATAGCACACAGGACCACTTGTCAAAAAAACAAACACAGATCTACTCAGGGCATGCAATGGTTGTGTTAATACATCTGCATACACACACAGACACACACAGTAACACCTGTTTCTAATCCTGAATAATGGGAAAATATGGCATGTGGCAAAAACATTAGGTGAAATGGGTGTTGGTGACATCCATTGCCGTGGTAACATACTGTTATATAAAAGACATTGTTATTTGATGTGTGATATCAAGGATTATTGACATACGCTGCCGGTGTCACACCTTTACATGATATGCTGACAGTTTCCTGCAGCATGATGGCAAAGGCTGCATGACCACATGGGCGAGGTGATCAACACTAACAAGTGCTTCTAAAGTGGCATCAGTGTGTGCGCCTGAAAATTGTCATGATAAAATAATCAGAGCACTACACTGTGTGCGACAAAGTCTGCGAGCACAAATGTCCATTCATGCATGACTCTGACTCAAACAGATTCAGCCTGGTATGAGACATTGGCAGGAGGCTGTTGTCCCTATCCCTGACATATGTACTGCATGACCAGGAGGGTGAAGAGTATGTTCAGGATTAAGAACTGATATGTGCGACATCAACACACATTTTTCCTGTTTCTTGAGAGTCCTAAAGTTCATTCACTTTAATTCTGTTGCTGTTTAGCAAACTGTCTGATTTTATAACGAGGCAAAATGGAATTCGTAATTATTCAAACATTTACGGTGTAATGCCTTAATGAGCATTTACTAAGCTCTTCATGAGAGGTAATATCCCACTTGATCAGGGATTAACAAAGAGCATTTCAGTGCACGCTTTAATGCAAAAGGCTTAACTGCTTGAAGCATGGCTTCATTTCTCTCAATTACATCTAATCTAATGTTTGGATTCCCTCAGCAAAGATGCACTATTCAAGCACATACCTGACCTAATGAGTGAAGAAACATTCCCTTGCATAAATCAAAATCTTCACTGTAGCATATCCATTTTGAAGCATTAACATAATTCCTTTGTGTGAGTATTAGAAAGCCATTAAATCGCTGTTTGTTTGGTAAAAGAGTGGCTTGATGTGAGTTGAACGTGCAGCGTGCTCTCTATTGTCCTTTGCTGTCCCTGATTTTCTGTCCTGGGGCGATACAGCAATGTGCTGCACTTTTAGGACAACAGCCGGCTATCTGCGAGGGTGAACCCCCTCGTCAGTCTCCAGCACAGTGTACAAACTGACATACTGTGGTCATATTTCAGCTCAGGGCAAAGCGGAAATGCTCCGTGGCCACATACTGCAGCATCATTTTGTTTAAACACCGCCAAGGCAACTTGCCAAAGAAAATACACGTTGATAACTAATAATTTTGAAAAATAATTTTGCTTAACATGCAGATTTTCGCATCATTCAACAGCAGAAGCAAAACCAGAAAACTTCAACCTATCTCAGTGATGATCTGTTGCAATTTCATGAAAATTATTATGTAGCCACTGTCACCTGTCATAATTCCGTCAAAGAGATGTGCCAGGTCGGCTAAATGATCACACAGCACTGCAGTGTCATCACACTGAGCATGAAAATAATTGCTCATGAAAGAAGGTCAATGGGGCCTTCAGGGGGTGTACTGTACTGAGCAGCACCTGAACTGGACCCAACTGCAGATCGGTGGGGTATCATGAAAAGTGCCACAAGCAGCCAGCCCTTCCAGGCCTGTCACAGACTGAAGGTGTCACCCAGAAAACACCAGTTAAATTAACCTCGGTGGGCTCCAACCAAAGAGAGCCTGCAGCATGCCAGCATAGTCTAACCGAGCTCTTTTCATTCTCTACTGTGTCCAGTGATGTGTCGGTGAAACAATGTTGGTCACATTGCTTTGCTTTGGATGGCCTTCCTTCAGCCAAATTCATTTGGAGAAAGCTGTTTACTACTCGTATGTTTTGGTCATGCTTATGGTTTTCTTCTGAGACAAACATAGAAGAGAAAGCTAGCTGTAGCAGCGGTCACCTCCTAAATATGAGGGAAGGATTTCACCTTCTAGACTCTACTGAGATAACTATTCTTACATAGAACACCCAAAGATATTAATAATCATTTTAGCTAAATGAGACCCAATCAGTGTAAAAAAGGGTAAAATTTATATTCTTCACAACGCATCCGCTGTCTTTAGTGGGGGATTTGGTGGCCAAACTTCTATATAATTGAAGGGGCTATGCTAGAACTCACTGGAGACATACCATAGGAGCACACCAGAGCTGAGTTACTTAGAAGAAGCTTCCTCCTGTTTGCCTTGGAATTAGCTCCAAGAGCGCATCCACGCATACGCACCCATTTCAGCACACACATACACTCACTCTCAGCCTTTTTCACCCTTCTGCATCAATCTGTTCCCAAGCTGTTCCCACATTTTGGTGAATTTCCCAGGCTTATTCCTTGGCACAAGTGGATACTGGGGCTGATTACTTTAGCGTGAACCCATCGAGTCTGCCCAAAGCCTGCAAAGCGTGCACTCACAAAACCAGCTACAATTCTCTTCTTGCAGTGAGCCACTCAAAAAAATCATAATGTTGTTTGTGAAAAGATATATGATGGAGTATTAATATTAGTTTAGTGAACATTTATATAAACTGCACACATTTAGAAGCAGTGACAGTCTCTTCCCTGATGCACCAAGACACCAACAGCATCTGCATTTATTTTTAATATGTAAAAAACCACCAGCAAAAAATCCAAACCTCATCAAAGAATATAAATTCAAAATCTATCTGGCACTCAATCCAATGCAGATTTTCTCCCTCTTTCTGTCTCATAAATTACAGTTCTGGTGCACTGTGCAAATATTACCAAGCTGTAAGACAGCTGTGCCCCATTAAAATGTGTTATGGTTGCTGATTTCCTACAGCACATGGTCATTGTGCCAAATCTACAGCCAGTAATTAGTGGAGATGAAATGTTTAATTGTGCCTTAATTTTGATAAAATTTATCTGTCATCCATCCTATAATCAGGCATTATCCTCACCAATCAACGTCAGCAGATTTAGGCAGGGAGACATCCACTAACCTGACAGACATGTCAGGACTTTGCCGCCCTGATCAAACCACTCAGTGCTCAGGAAACAGGACAAGATGGATGCAAAGGAGTGAGATAGAGGTTTGACATTACTATCACAGAAATTACTGAGTGCACCCTTTTACTGCTCAGATTGTTCATTGCAAAGTTTGATTATAAATGTTGCTGATATTCAATTTACCACATAATGTGCGAAACAATGGATGTGGGTGCCGCCTCTCTCCCCGTGAACAGACAACAAGAAGGAACCATGTGGGTGATCTTGTCAGAATCACGGGACAACAGGAAGAAAGCTTTCTCTGACAGATGGATGACAGGAGAGCAGGAGTGGGAGAAGGTCAAGATGGGAAAGAGACGCATAGCTGTCTGCATTGACTTGGAGAGAGTGTAGGATTTCTCAGGGTGCTAAACTGTGTGGTCCTGCCAAAGCACGGCCCAGGCAGATGAGAGGAGCTGCTTGTGGCTCTCCTGAGGGATGCCGTGACTCGAGATGAGGCAGTGGAGAGGACCACTTATTAGCTCTGACAGCAAGTGGATGACTGAGACTGAGAATGGTGGGTTAATGGTGATTTACTAATTCATCAACAGCTGTATTATTGAGTAAATGTTCAACTGCCAAACCAAGTGAATATTTTTATACTATTTGAGCTTTGTTCAGTCCTGTGAATCTTTGTGTAAGATTCTGCGATACACAGTAGCGCAGAATTTGTAAAATTGTGTTATCGCACTTCTGGTATTCACACAACTTCTTCGACATTTTGTAATAAAATGTTTTTTTTGAGTATACAGTCACAAAAGCATTGGACAGAAACAAAGCATGTTTGTGAAATAGCATGCAGTAAGGACAGCAGCCGTTTTGCATATTTATAACTAATGTTGTCCCTGAGAGAGGCCGCTCCCTCCTTAGGGGCATTATGGGTGATTATTGTCATCTCAGTGCAGCCAGTTATTCACCAACATGCACCGCATAAAACACATCATTACAAAGGGCCGCGACAGGAAATGAGAAGTGGGGCAGGGCTCCAGGAGCAGCCCTTTCTAATCACAATGGCCAACTGTCACCCTCTGCATCCGTTTGTCTGTCACAGCTTTAAGCAGCAGTGTGGAAGGATTTCACTGCAAACTTTTGAGTGGATCTGCAGTGGTAGGACATCCTGCATAACATGTGGCACCCATGGTAATTACGGCAGAATTAACACAGGCGGGTTTATGGCCCTTCTGCCACGTGGAGATGGCTGCCAGATAGACACAGGCCTCGTGTTTGAGCAGCATACTTGGGTCCAGACGCCCACCCGTCTCTAACACTTCTCACTACAACAACTGTTCTGGAGGAGAGGACCACTTTCAGCAGAGATGCCTGTCACAAAGCCTCTCATCCTCGCAGCACAGTCTGAATAAATTGAGGACAGTTTTAGGAAACTGGCAAATTACAAACACACAGAAGCCAAATGAATATGGTTAGTGCGAGACATATATTTTCCATTTCAATGCAATATTAAACTATGAAGGCAGTGAGGAGGCAATCCTATTTAGTTTTTTGTTACAATTCCAAAGCATAACTTATATTAGAACAACAATAACATTTAAAAAAAAGAAAAAAAATTACCTGCAGATTTTGAAGATGCAACCTGGGAGTGAAACCTGTGGAAAAAAACTGGACCCTCTGTACTTTGAACAGCGGTGTTTCTTTTGCAGATGACAGAATACAAGCGCTTCATGTATATCTGGTGAGTGAAGTTGATTATGAGGCCCATCAAAGCCTTTGTGTCCCCCCATACAGATACTCCAGCTATGAAATACCACTACAAGGGAGGAGACATCAATAAAGAAAAGCCAGCCACCCTCTTGTCCTTGATTTTCTTGGCTTTTTGTTCTTGGATTAAAGAAGAGCATTTGCGATTTGCATTTAGAAAACATCATGATCAAAAACAATTACCCTCCTCCTTCTGTATTTTTCTCACAACAAATGAATCAGATTACAGGCCTTGGTGAGCATCGGCTTCTCATGGCCTTGTTGCACTGACAATATTTGAAGTTTCCTGCAGTAACTTCATTAGGCGTATTTTGTCCAGAATTAGTGGAGCGTGCTGAAAATTGCTAATGACAGATGTTTCTCCACACTGTCACACTCCTTGTATCATTTGATTTGGAAAGCAACATACGGTGTTCTGCTCCATCAGTATGTCACAGACTGTCTACAAACAGCTGGTCATAACTCAGTTCAGTGAAAACCATTACTTTCCAATGAAGCACTGGACACGTTCCAAATTGGGTTTTGGCATGGCCTCAGCTGCACCCATGATGCACTGCAGCCCAGTATTGCAGGTACACACGGAGGAAAGGGGAGGGGTGAGCAGGGAGCAGGTGAAGAGGTTTTCTATACGCCCTCTGTCGCGCGGCTCTCCAGCCAGGAAGGACCCTGATTGGACGAATACTGAGCAGAGCAGACCAGAGCAGAAATATTATGTGAATAAAGAAGTGACTTAAATAATGCTCCAAATATCGTAATGATCGTCAAGTTGGGAGGTGGTAACACCCAGAGTTTGGCAGCAAGAAGTCATTTTATGATTAAAAAAGAGCTATTTATACGATTAAAATTCTTCCTCTGTAATTAATTAAATAAAGCTATTAGGAAGATGCAGCAACTACATGTTCCCTTTTGCACCAAGTTTTGTTTTAATGAACTCCTGGCTGAAGTTTTGTATTTAACAGAGATGATAGAGCTTTGGACTGAGCGTCACATCATAGTGAATAAGCCTCTTTCAAGAAATGTCCTACTTGTTTGTGTTGATTTTGCTCTTCTCAAAAAAAAAAAAAAAAGCTAGTGTCTCTTTCATAACTTCAAAGTATTATTAGAATTATTGTTTGGTAAAAACATTGTCCTGCCAGAGCTGGTACACTTGCTCAAACGGACACAATAAATGTGACGAATATCCCTGAAAGTGAAAGGTAAAGATTCTGGGTGTTTGGCTATGAAGCTCTGGCCAGGAAGACAACGCTGTGTGCCAGGACATCTCACAGCTCAGCTGCTGCCTGCACGCAGCAGAATTGTCAGTGACATCTCACTCCATATCTAAAGATAAGGCAGAAATGCCGCTCTGTATTTCTGGATCTGTCAAGCCTGGGTGTTAGTTTCTTTTTGGCCCAAGTGTCAAAGAGCTCAGGAACAAAATAGCATGGTGATAACATATGCTAATTCAATATGAAATCATTCAATTCTGGCTCAGCTTCCTGCCTTTTGAAATTATTTTGAAGGTCAAGAATAAAACAGGAAAAGGTTGATTTTCATGCTCATTATTCGCTCCTCAGATATTCTGAATTAGTCTCCACAACGAGCACTAGATGAGTGATTTGTTACTTTAAATGTCACTATCATCACGTTCCTGGTGTTAAGAGGGTCAAAGGCACCAGCACCCGAGGGACGCTCACAACATGAGGCTCTCCTATTTCCTGCATCAATTCTGTGACCTCCGGCGATATCTGGTGCTTTTATTTCTGCGCTGACTGTGTAACTGTGCAACTGTTTGGTAGCAAAACTGACAAATAGAACAGAATTGGATTAATGAAGACAAATGTGTGAACTCAGTTGTATGAATGTTGCCTCTCTAGTCTCTGTGGATGATATTTTTGCTGCAAAGGCCTGTTGTCTCAATCATTGTAATAAGGCAGATCCCGGTCAGAGCTTTGACAGCTCAGAGATGAGGTTGTCCTCCTTCTACTCAGCTCTCAGTTCAGCACAGAAGGAGACAAAATGGCTTTTGCAAAAAAGACATGGATTTCCTCTTTTATTTAATTTAATGTCAAATGTACACAAATCGTTTGCACATTTAACGTTACCTCAAGTACAGTAAATATTCCAAACTGCTTTGTGCAGAAGAACCTAAAAATGCATTTGACTGAATAAATACATTTCAGTATACTGAGTTTAAAGTCTCAGGTCTTGATTTCAATTGTCGACTATTCCACCTGAAATTCATTATGATACTTATTGTCATAGAGCTAAAATGAATATCAGCAAAATAATGAATTTTCATACATAATATAACAGTTATGTGATCTAATAATTATTTTGACTGCATATTCAAACTCATTGAGTCTCCTGAACATCATGATGTTTTCTGGATACATATATGTGTGAAGCATCATAAAACATAAAAAAATAATATCTATATATTTTTTTATTATCTATTAGTTGCTGCTCACCATTGTAATTTTGCATATGGGAAATAATGATCAATTTGGTTGCTTCAAAGAATCATAGTGCTTATTGTTGTTAACAGCAGAAGTTAGAAAGCATTATCATTATTATTCGTTTCCACCTCTGCTCAGTTTATATCTTTTCACCAGAAAAATTAACTCAGCACAAATACTGTTTCCAAGGGAGTCTTAGATCATGAAAACAGTAAAACCCAAATTTCCCATATGCCCCAATTGCAGTCTGAGGTCTCCCAATGATTGTTACCATAATATATATATATATATGTGTGTGTGTGTGTGTTTGTGTGTTGATATATATATATATGACAAATTCTCATTCTCTGCATTGTTAATGTTTTATACAAAAGATATGCATGTTTTGTATATCAATTTAAAATTTTCATTTCTTTACGTTACATTATGTTTCATGGCATATGTTACATGTTGCCGAGAAAGAATATTCCAGCCTCCCTGAACTTTCTCAGCAACAAATACATCTAACTGAAAGATTTGTTACATTAAAAAGTTGAAGAACTTGTTCCCACTTGATGGATGTGTGTATTGTCCAGCTCATAAGAAACACTCATATAGCTACAGTGATGAGAGGCTGTTCTAATGTATACGGCAGTGTCATCTCATTATCTCCTCTCACATTGTTATCAGACCATAAGCAGAGAATCTTTAAGGGAATCGTCCCATTAAGCTGCTCTGATGTTTCAGACGAGGATGCAGCCTCTTATTTCCTGTATTAATGTTGGCTTCTGTGGAGTGCAATAATGTGTAGTTGTTTAGCCATGAAGAAGTGAAATATTAAACATCATTTGTGTTTTCATGGTCATGTAAGCATTGAGCGCTCAATCCACAAACAAACAAAAAATGTTCCTGCCTTTAATGGGATGTTGTTTATTTGAACTGTGAGGAAATCCAGCTATTCTTCCCATTAAACACAATTCTCCTACTTTATAGGTGCTGTATTAAACTGACAGCACTAAAATGCTAACACAACTAATTACCTTTAATAGATGAGATATTTTACAATTTTAATATGCCCATCCTGGTTTTGCACTCTCTGACCCAAAACTGACAATTGTGTTAATTAGATCTGATGAGGTTAGTTGACACAAATTTACGTTTAACCACATTAAAGTGAAAGGAAGAAGATATCGCCCGTGGAGTCATCAACTCAATCAACACTAATGACTCTAATGCTTCTTTGGATTAAATACATATCACATATTTAGTAGACAGAAAAAAAAATGGAGCAGCACTGTGTGGTCACGATTTATTCTGCCATTTTCTAGGCCATTTTGCATTTTTACTATTGAGACGGCTTAAGAATAATTCTGAGTCCGAGTAAATAACGGAGAGATTGATCATGGCCTCTTTTTCGCCTCTCCCCTCTATTTCGTGACCTTCACGTTGCTTCTTCTCGTGTCTCATGCTCTTTTGCTGGTCAGAATTCAATGTATAGTATCTCTCCAGTCACTACAGAACGCTCCAAAGCACTTAGGGTTTCACCCAAAGGATGCTCTGTAGAACAAAAAGTCACATTTATCTCTGTAATTGGCCTTAGCATTTAAGTGGATAATGTGGTTATTACTGCATTCTCTTCATTTCTTCCTCTCCGCTGCTCCTTCCTTTCTTTCCATTTTTCTCTCTCTCTCTTTCTTCTTTGTTTTTTTTTTTCTTTCTCTTTTTCTGAAACTGTTGAGCTGGTAAGTTCAATGCAGAGGCACGCATGCACTCTGGAAAGGTAATCTAGAAGCCAGTTGAGCCATGACAAATAGGGACAGCTGGCCTAATTGAATCATTTGAGCTAAGACAGCTCAACTTGGTTATCCCCTCTGCAGCCCACACTGATATTAGTGTGGGAATCATTAGCCATGAAATCATGTCTGCTCTCTCTGACTGCATCTTTTATGACATGACAGCCAGCCCAGCCTGTCTCTTTCACTCTCACACCAAAAAGAGCCCTTCATCATAAACAGGCAGAGGTGGAGGCACCCTGGACTGAGTGGGATGTCTTTTTGTGTCTTTCTGGGCCCTTCGCTCTGATGAACCAGTTTCATCATAGAGCTTTCTGGTTACATCAAGCCATTAGTGTACCGCTAAATCACAAATGTCTACACTAGATCTTTTGTGTTTAGTTGCAGTGGGCTAACAATCTTGTTAGGGTCTCAGATTATTTTTGTAAATGTGTATTTTTTGTTTCTGTGATGACAGGCTGCAGAATGTTCTCAGTGTTTTAAAGTTTTATTTTGAAGGCATCACCCTGTCCGGTTTCAGTCTAAATTTGAATGCCTCCATGTCAGACTTCACAGCCTTTACTGACACACAATTACATTCATTCCTTTGGACTATTTGTGAACAATCCAATCATGATAGGCTCCAGTGAAGGACTGGGAGGCCCCTCAGTGGAAGGAAAGAGGGGTGCCACAGGATCAGAGAGACTGCCCCCTCCTGCCTCACACTCTGTGTTCTGATGCTCGTCTCTGTAGGACGCCCCTTCATGCCAGGCAGTGCCATGGATGGAGCAGACAGATCGACAGACATATAGACTGAGGGTGATGCTATCAAAAGAGGGTAAGACAGAAATGAATCTCTACTCTATTTACTGAGATTCATTTAGTGCACAGCGTTTTGTGATATATTCTTTGCTACATTTCAAATATGCCAAGGAGTGGAAAAACACTATGGTCACTACAGGTTCATTATTCTGAGGCAGCAGTGATCTATGACACGAGCAGGGTGACTACAAACTCAATGGATGGTCCTTGTGCTCTGCGTAATAATGGACATCCATCCCTGAGTGAGGATGCCTGGCTTAATGGAGCTCAGACTGGGGATACTATGCAATGTTCAGGCCCATTTCCTTTTGACTCACATTCCACTGGGGTGGCATGACCCCAATGAGACGCCTGCTTTCCCCAGGTGGCAGTGAGCGATGCTCCCCGACAGTGTCGGTGCAGGAGAGCGAGGAGACCCTTCTTTGCCCAATGGGCTGGGCTGGAAAAACAGACACACACACACAGGCTCACACATCTCGAATGTGTACGCACAGTCAGTTGCATCCTTAACACCCTCTGGGGCCTCAGCCCACTTTCAAGGAAATTTTAACATGAGCAATTATTGAGGGTTAGGGAGTGACAGGTCTATTCCAGGTTTCAACAGGCACACAGAGGATAAGCGAGCTGACAGTCGTCTGGAATTACCAATTGGGTTGAGGCAGTGCTCTGGCCTAAGTGAGCTGCATGTCTGTCTGGCTCACTTTTTCTCCCTCGGGGCTTTTTAGATGAGCGCTCTTTCTCTCCCTGGATGTTTACACATCATTAAGGTTCCCCTGTCTCATCTCTGCTCTGTCCTTTATGGAACAAGGCTCTGTTAGGTCTGAGGTGGAGGGGAAGACAGTTTTCGGTCAAGCATGAGAGAAAGAGAGCAGTGGTGCAGATGAGGCAGCAGTGAGAAAACACTTCAGTTCATGTCAAGAAGCGCTGCTTGTTTGCTCTTGGAAAGTTGTTCAGCATAACTTCCAATTCAGGCTTTCACGCAAATGTCTACCCGTTGAAAAATAAATTTTTAATCACATCAGTTGATTTTTTTTCTTTTAATATTGTGATTAACACTATTACTTATATCACATTTATTTTTTTCCCCATTTACATGTTAGAGAAACTGTACAGTTATTATTGACAAAAGTAAAGTAATCACTGATTGTACACATCAACAGAGCTTTCAAAAGAACTTTACAAATCTGACTTCTGAAAGAAAAAGCAGGAGCAGCAAAGTCTGGTGTGTGGCAGACACGTTAGACAACACTGGTAATGAAGCATTGGCAGAAAGTGATAATTATTTTAATTAATGATAATGGTTTTAATGATTCAACATTTTGGCTAATTGATTATGATTGATTGCACGTTACTAAACAAGGAAAGTGAATCAGGGAGGTAATCAGGGAGATGACAGCACAGGTCAACACTACAGCGTGACGGAACATACACTACACATGCTAATCAGACTCAGAGATGGAGAGAGGGAGATGCAGACGGAGAGAAAGGGCAGATGGAGGGATGGACTAAAAACAGTGAATGACTTCTTTGAAAAGGAAAAAAAGGAAAATAAACAGAACAGCGAGATAAGGGGAATGATTGTTCAGACAAAACTGGTAAATCTGGACACAACACAATTCATCTGGGTATTTGTGTGTAGTTAAAATTTTAAGATGAAATTCCTTAACACTGTGGTTAGCAGTGAATCCAAAATGAAAGGTGCAAATGATTTAGCATTCACAGTAAACAAGGCATTTTTTAAAACAACTTCCAGTATTAGAATTCGTTGTTTTATTGTGCAAGATTTGTTTTACTTATCAAAGATCTCTGTGTGTAGAGTTATGGTTAAATGATCTTTATGTATAGAAACAAGCATGTTTAATAGTCGAATCTAAGTGGGATGACTGCTTAGGGTGAGATTAAAGATAAAGTGCATTCTTACTTTAATCCTATTTTTATACTGTGTATGATACAGAAGGTCTTTCATTTCAGGTGAGTTCTGTTGTTTTAGAAAGTTAATATTTGTTGACTTGACTAGTTTCTAACAGATACTTTTTAAAATGTATCGGTGAAGTCTCATTAGTCCATGTGGGCTGTACGCACAATAAAGAACATAATCAAATAACATCATTATAGCTCTAATTTCCTTTGTTCATTTGGGTCTGATTAACGGTACATTTTACAGAGTGATAACAAGGCTCTGGAGGATTTCTATCAGTGACAGCAGCCTTTCTTCACTGCCACTTGAAGTGTCTTTGTGTCAGAGAGGAGCCATTAGAGCTTGTGTATATCATCAGATCATACAACATCCTGAGACCAGGCCAGTGATTAGCATTAAAGGGGTCAGTCCTCCCCCCTTCTCATCTCCTCCTTTTAGTTTTCTCCAATGTGCAGGATTTTTCCCCCCTCCCACCTCCATCATCAATTGCTATTGTCTCAAGCCTCTAGCTGAACCCCACCCCAGGAAAATCTGTCCCCTTGATTTCACTTTGGAGAGCCTGAGAGTGGAGTGGTGAAGTGCCCTGCCCTCTGCCACCATCCAACGACCCCCGCCCCCCGTCTCCGTCCCAGCCCGCATCTGTCTCTTACTCTTACGCACTGAATGAGATGCTCCTCAGAGAGGATGGACTGGGTTCGAGTTTAATTAATGAAATGTATGATAATGTGATTTCTTTAATAGAATGACATAGTCTAATGGTGTTGTGTGATTATGATTAATATAGTACTTTGGTGGGAGAGAACATCAGCCAAGGGCTAAATTAGGACCTTCCCTCTGCAGTTCAACTCCTGGATTTGTTTCAGCTTTGCTCTGAACCTGTGTGTGTCCCAGCTTAGTGAGCGGAAATCACTGAATAACATCCACTTAACTTTACCTCAGTCCTTTCCAGCAGAAACCGATTAGCGTTGTTTGTTTAAAGAATAGAAATATAGAGGAAGAGGAAATCTCTGTTAGCACAGTTCACTGACCAAACCTGTAATGAGAGATTGGTGTGGTGAACATGGAGGCTAAGCAAACCGACCAGCTTTATTTATATAGCCCTTTAAAACAACCGCAGCTTGCTCATATACATGTCCAGTAGATATAGAGCAACATTAGCATTGGTTTGGATGTTATGAGAGTGGCATAAGTGGCAATAAAGGCCCTTTCTTACCTTAGAGAGAGTAGTTCTTACCCTATTTAAAGTTAAGCTAACCAGCTGAATCTTCATATATAGCGTAAATTTACCTAATTTAGGCAAATTAGGTAAATTTTTCTTTCTTTCTTGGTTAAAAAAAATGTGTTAACATATCCTGCTTATAAAAGAGCAACAGCCAAATCCACCTCCAAAAGCTGCTCTTCCTTTCATGGTGACTTGTGAACTACAATGTTGACTTGATAGAATTGTGCAGGAGATTAATGTCTTAAACTGTTCACTCATGGTTGTATATATCTGCCATTTGTAAAGATGCCACGGGTCAAAGGTCTCCATCTTCTCTTTCAGATGTAGACTGGTGAAGTGGCAGTCAAGCATGAATCGTATTATCCTTGAAGAGATTAATGTAGCTGACTGAATGAAGAGGGTAATGATGTGAACAAAGGCCACTTTTCCCTTAATAATGGGAATAACCTCTTTGATTTCTTTGTGGTTTTTCCTTCATTCAAGTATTGTGCCTAATACTGCCATATGGCAACAAAACTTTTAATTACGCCATTTTCCCTCCCTTGAATCATCACTGTCGAAAGCTGCAGAAGTGATATTTTTTGCCTGTAAGGGGAAGGTGGTGAATGCATCTCCTTCAGATTCATTGAAGAAACAAAGTCTTCAATCAAATCCACCTATGTGAAGGTTGTTTGAAGGACAGACCCAAAGCTATCGTCTGGAGAAACAGGAGGTTTGAGGGAAGTGCTTCTCTGCAACCGTTTGTCACTCTGATATCTGGTAAATGTGATAATTAATACTGTAATTTAACTAAACCCACTCTGCGAGGTCTGTAATTAAAACTGATGTACCTACTTAGCACACCAAGCATCACAGGTGGGCCCAAATTAATCTGCAAATAGAGCTAAATTGCCTGTGCTTAGCATTTTCGTCAACGTCACTCACTTTGGGGAGAAATATCTGTAATTAATTCTGATATAACAAAGTCGTAAATTTGAGGTTAAATGCAGCCTTGACAACAGACGCGATGACAGCAAGAGACCTCATCTAGTCGTCCCAGATGGGATCCAAGACTCTGCTTTCTCCCAAGAACTTGGCTGAGTCTTCCTCTGACAACTGTTTGCTGCTATAAAGACAAGAAGAGATATTCAAAGATAGACTAATCTTTTTTTTTTTTTTTGCATTCTCTCTCAAGCCTTTTTTTTTTTTTTTTTTTTTTCAATTTTCTGAGTAAATCGAAATGAACTGGAGTGAAAGCCGACCTCCAGGCTACAGAACGGAAAATGACATGATTAGTTCTGGATGGAAGCCAAATGAATGAATGCATTTTTGATTTTGACTTGCAATAAATTGATGCTGCAGCCGCGTGATTTACAGGCTTGTATAGTCAGATTTCTGCTCTTTCCCAACACTTCTGTACTAGAGTCATAAAATGAGAGTCTATTATACATTTTAAATATCCAGTGTGGTGTTTTAGTTAATCCAGTTAAATGGCCCGATACTGTTTGGTAAATATCATCTCTTTAAGGAAAAATCTGTTTGTCGGGATCTGATTCCTCGGATGTACTATGTTTAAATAATTAAAATACAGTATTTTTAATTCACATCAAAGTGGATTTTTATAATGTTGTCCTCTGCATATTAAATACCCGGAGAATATTTCAATCCAAAGTTTGGCAGCCAAAGATATATCCTCATATAGAAAGTGATCCAAATAAACAACAACTACAAAGATGCAAAAATTAGCACAGGGGTAATATAAGGTAGAGTTATAATGAAATCAAAGAGTCAAATAAATAAATAAAATCAAAGCTTCTACAATGAATGCGCAATATTGTTCATTGTTCTTTCCTGGGTTTTTGTGTTGGCTGAAACGCACAAAGCAGAAGCTGCCACTATTGTTGAGCAAAAACAGTAGATTGAACTTAACAACAGTCAAATCAAAGAAATAATCACATATTTATGAATATTTAATACGGTCATGGCAAATAAGGCAAGTAATTAAGAGTTTCCATAAATTAGCAAATTGTTATTTTATGATAATGAGAGATCCTCAGCTTTTTTCTTCATGAATAATTTATGAATCAACAAAAAAGTTTAGCAGAGAAGGAATGATTCTGACTGTCATGCACATGTGCTGAGACAAACACACAGCTTTCCTTCAGTTCCTTTTGTTTTGTTCAATTTGTCACTTGATATTTATTAGGCTGGAGATGACAGGTTTTATCAGTAGAATGTAAAATGCAGCCGGGTGTGGAGTTGTTTTGGAAGAAGAGGTGATATTGGCATCACAAGCAGACACCACAAATGCCTTTGAATTGGTCTTGCAAGGGGGAGAGTGGGAGGAAAGTTGGGCGATATAGGCAGAGCTGTCCATTAAATATTGGCAAAAATTTAAAGGAAATGTGAGAATGAAGATTCACTGAAGACACTGGCACACTAGAAAGCCAGGGATGGGGGAGGGGTGGGGGGGCGTCTTACCAAAAGGGTTAATAGGAAGGTGGAGGAGAGGAGTGGGTGGGGCAGGAAGGGCAGTGAGTCAGAAAACAAGAGCAAAACAAATCTGTGATCTGGAACTCGGAGAGCAGCCACTCAGGAGGGATTAATGAGAAGTAGGAGGCTGTGAAATTATGTGGCCTTTGAGTGGGGAGAATGGCCCTAGCAGAGCATGGCCCTGAAATGAGGTGAGACAAACTTCACCTGATCCACAATTAACGGCATCACGCGGATGGGTGACACGGGGTCGCAGCGGGGAGGGGGAAGGAGAGGAAGATAAAAGTCACAATTCACTTTGTGGCAAATTATCACCCCTCCAAAAAGGGCAGCCATCAGAAACTGAGAGTCAATGAGGAGAGGAGAGGATTTTACACACCTGTCTTTTTAAAAAGACAGCGACAGGGATGAGAGGAGAGCTTGTTAGAAAGATTTATGCTTAATAAGGACAGACAGTAGCAGGGGATAGAGACAATTAACGGTATGGAAAAACGTAAATACAGAGTGGAAGAGTGAGAGACAGAGCAGGAAAATGGGGTTGAATTGATTGCACAGGGGGTGAGGAGCAATAACAGGAGCACAAATGATTAAGTGGTGTTAGGGACTAGGAACACTTGTTTGCAAGGACAAATCTTTGTGTGCTTTTGTTGTTTGCCGGCCGCCTTTATCTTTGTGTAATTCTCTGTCTGATGAAATGTGTTTAAAGAGATGAATTGGGATCGGAGGAGCCGTCCTGACATGATTATGAGGGATTCATCTGCAGCCATCTGCCACCGTTATGAAAGGGGGAGGAGGGATGGAAGGGGGGTGGGGTGGAGGGGCTAGCTGAGAGATAGAGAGAGAAAGAGAGAGAGATGGAGGGAGGAAGGGAGGGAGGGAAGTGCAGACCTTCTGTTCAGCAGCCCTGCCACAAACCCACCATTACACAGGCCTCTGGCCCACCGTTTAACAGGAGGACTTGCTTTGCCCCACTATGTGAAGGTGAGCATTGGGTCCAACTAAAGAAGCAGAAGTGGGTCATGAAACTTGGCCGTTTATTATTGTTTTACACGATTCTGCAGCAGTTTAAAAGCATTGTCTCAGGACTGCCGAGATGTTAAACACAGAGACGCGATAGCTTTTCATCTCGGAAGCACATTCAGATCATTTTGTTAATATTTCCCAGGTACCACTGGTATTATATTCCAACTTGGAAATGGCACCTATGCAGACTACATCATGTTCACACACCAGTTGGAAAAGAGGGCACAACAGATGGGTCCATTGCTCATCACAACGTCCACTTGTTCTGAAGGGGAAAGCGGGGGCCTTAGACAGCATGTCTTAAGTTGTGTAATAGGCTTTTAGTGTCACAAATGAAAAGTCACACATGGATTTTTTTTCTCAAGTTGTTTGTTTTTCCCCTCCATTTTTTGGACGGAACTATTTCTTCATCATTGCGGATAAAAATGGACTATAAGTGAACCCTATACCATAAAATGGCATGATTTTATAGAGGATATTCATCACTTTTGTTGATATTTTAACAGTATTGATCTCATCGGTTGCCATGGCAACTGTTATGTGCCTATATAATTTCGAGGTTTGAATTGTCCCTCACTGACAGCTGTCCTCGTTTTATGATCACTTTGTTTCCATGTGTGAAAAATCCCCCCCTGCTTCTTCTGGACTTTAACAAAGCACCTATTTCATTTTGCCACTATAGCACTGAGCCATCACTTCATATTACAGGTCAACGTTGCGGTGCTTAATTATGTGCCGGCTGCTTGGGGCTCCTAATAACCTGTCATTGAGGGGAATTTGAATGTCACACCATATTGTTGGGCCCTAATGGCAGCGGGCAGATCCACTGATGAGCCGTTTTGGGACAATTACAGCGGATATTCAAATCACGGGCCTGCACCCACACCTGACATGATGGTTGACCAACAGTGTGCGTGCCCGCGCACGTGCAGCCTGGCTTTCTCTCTCTCTCTCTCTCACACTTTTACACACACACACACTTGTTGTATCCTGACCCTGCAATCCACCTCTCTTGACACATAAAGAAGCTGCCCCTCCCACCTCCCACCCTGCTGCTGCTGGAGCAGTTTAACTGGAGCCTGATCGCTTTTATTATCTGCCTAATCCAGATATCAGCGATTTCATCAAGCCGGGGAAGATATGCATATCATGAATTATTTTGACACTGGGACCTTTTAATTTTCGCCGGCAATATTTCATCCCACCAATCAGTGCCTGGAGTGCTTGTCGCCGGGCGGACGTGGCGGTGTCAGAGGACGAGACTGCCCCCCCCCCCCCCCCTCCATCCGGGGACAGTAATGAGCTATGGCCACAATTATGAGCCGCCTGTGTGCGCACGCATCTCATCAACCCCCCCAATGCAAGCTGCTGCCGCACAATGCAAGAAACACCGTCTTCTGACAGTCCACGACAGAAACGGAGTTCTTATCGTGTTTTCCAGTGGTTAGGAGATTTTACACAGTCCTCATCGAGCAGTGTTTCTGACGCAGGTTTACTTACATTTTCCGCAGTCTGCACTTCTCAGAGGCGGAAGGCTGAAGAAGAGTTACTTCAGATTTTACACGAAAAACCCAGAAACGACTGTAAAATAAATGACACTGATATACGGTGCAAAATGCCGCTACAACATTGTCATGTTAATATTCGGATGTTATATGTTAGTAATTCAGAATGAACAGTTTTGCTGAAGGAACTTTTGACTGATTGGTTTCTTCGAACAACGCAGGACTCTATAAATGCCTAAACTGACCATCTGCGCAGAACATTACTGAGCACTTCCGCAAAAATATAAGCCCCAATGTAAACTTCCGGGTCACTTCAGCCAGCATCTTTAAATCTGTGAAGTAAAGCTAGTTGTAAAAAATAATACTAATAATAATAATAGTAATGAAAAACATTGCCTATTAATTTCGACAGAGCCAGGATAAAAGATTGTTTAAATATCTGAGAAAGACTTCATTTCTGTGTGAGGCCTCAGCAAAATGCAACTATTTCATTAGTCCTCACACTTTCTCCTCAAAAAAAAAAAAAGTGGGCTGTGAATAAAAGAAGAGAGGACGTAATATTACACCACACCTGAGGACGTGGTTGACACCTTGAAGAGGTGGCCCAGCTGACCTGAGCTGGAGGTAGGAGAGGGCCAAAGCCTGGTGTGGCCCCTCCGTTGTTTCCCTGGATCACTTTAAATTATGCCATGAGAAAGCCTGGCCATGTTCCAACTACAACGATTAATGCACAGCCACAAAATGATTCAGATGAGGCAACAACTGGAGCAGCTGTCACGCACAAGTGCAGCCTCAGTTTTGACACAAGGTGGGTCTGAGAGTCAATAAGAGTCAAAGCGCATATCTCGAAATGCAGCTACATAAAGCAAAAATAAGTAAATAAAATAATAACGAATCATTTTTGAATAGTAAATCGTTCATCTGTTGTTGTTTTTCTGACAGCTTTGTAGTTAAAATATTCAAACTTAAATGGTATTTGTTGTGTGTCTATGTATGTTTTCAGTGCTAATGTTTTAGCTGGGTTACTTGTCACGACAAAACACACACAAAGATACATAAAAACACACTCTGAAGCTGGTGGGCATTTGCACATTTTAAGCTGTATTATTATGTCCAAATGTCTGGGCTGTATACATGAGACACACACACCAATCACGTTGAAACTCATCTAAGTGAGGAATAAAAGCCTTTTTGTTGACGGGTTTTTGTAAAAATCCTCATACATCTTGTGTCACTGCTAACCCAGACAATGGGTTGTTTTGTGAAACTTCTTGTGTTCGAGACTGAACCATGCGTTTTGTGTTTGTGTTGCAGTGATAACGCCTACACCGTTCAATAGCGTGTGCAACCAGTTTTGCTTTAGCCCACATTTTGAACATACTAGTTTAAAAGAGTTCCAAAATACAGTCAGTAATGTCAAAAACAGATCCGTGGTCGTCACCTGCCACTGCACATTCATATCACTCATATTTTACACAGCTGCAGGACATGATCCAAATCACACTATTTACAGTAAACTTCAGCTTTACCATGCAGCCGCATTATATGGCACCAACATGCATCAGTGATAAGACAGTCAGAGCTGGAGAAAACTGTGAACGTTGTTAAATTACTTATCAACACTTACTGTTGCAGAGCTCGTGATTAAAGCCCTTTATTAAAAATCCCTGGTCATTTATAAAGTGGGACCATATGAGCATTTATTAGCCAGTGTTTAATATCTGAATAAACAGAGGGGGATTTTTTTTCACAACCAGCGATCCTTACTAATGCTTTCCAATTCATCCATAATGAAGAAGTGGGAGGTTGACCGAGCTTCACAGCAGTGAATGCAGTGTTTCCTCCGTGGGGTCAGCCAGAGGTGGGTCAGACTGAGAAGCCACACAGATGTGATGATATTGGTGCAGCCCAGGCCAACATGTCCGTCAGACTAACCTAATACTGTGTGTCTTTGCCCAGCTCCCCGCAGAGCCGGAATAACGGGAGCAAATTGGATGCTCAAACAGTCAGTCCCTGACCTTCCCTCATCTCGGATGTTGACCCCCGTATAAAGAGAGACATTACATCTCGTTACACAACAACACGATTCCGGCGCTTCGCCGCAGATAAAGAAAAATGTCTCAATTAAATGTTCGCCGGGGCCCCCTGCTGAAGAGTTATCGCCGCCCCGGCGCCGCTCATCGCTACACTCACACGTCCTCAAAAGTTATTTGACATAAATTGCCGGAGTCACATCATTTCCTGCCACACTCTCAGTGCGATTTACGGCTGATCCCATTGACTGGGAGCTGAACCTCCAATAAAATTCCTCAAGAGCCCGTTGGGGACGCGGGACGCACCTTCCCCCCCCCCCCCTGCACAGATTAACCATGCAAATACACACAGGTGGGAGACTGATACCGACAACACCACTGCACATATATGCACTGGGGCTGATATGGCCCGGGGTGGATGGGGGCCGTGCACAGGAGAGTCTGATTGTATTTTATCTGATGGGGCAAGAAACACAGGAGGGAAATTGCAACGTGGCTTATCCGAGGAACTCAAGGAGAAGTGAAAGTGAGACTGTCTTTGGTGTTCATTTAAAACTGAGAGGTGAAGCTCACTCGGTGCTGTAGTGCGCCAAAACTTCTTCTGAGAAGTAAGGTCATTATAGGAAGCATATGAACCATTTTAGAGAAAATGGCTTCACATTAGTGCCCAGGAACTGTGGAGGGAGGTGCACACTACAAACCTTATGGCTGCATTGGGCTGTGGACAGACCAGACCGACTGCAGCGTGTTCATGGTTCTTGCTCAAACTGGCCGGCTGGAAATGCAGATTCAGCATTAGAAATCTCAGGTCATTTAATTACAAACAATTGTTTTGAGACTATACTCTGGACCACACAGCTTCTCGTTCGTTCTCTTTGTCAGGCTGACTGTCTCGCTCTAGTGGTGACAGAGAAATATGATCTAAATGGCCTCACAGGCCAAACTCCCATAAACTGAATTTGGTCACTGAGTGGTTGATATTAATGTTACTTCAGATTCGGTCTCATTGTCATCACTGCACGTTTTCAGGCTGTATGGGAAAATAACAGAGGTGTGTCCTGGACTACCTGTGGCTAGATGTGAGGTTTAAAACTTAACATTTAGGCACGACAGTTGAAGTCAGGAAAATGTAACATCCAGATTGAGTTGGACAGTCGGAAAACACCCCCAGCTTATGTAAAACTATGTGGTATGACTAAATGGATCTTGACCAAACTTATGTGGGGGAAAAATTTTAAAACTGACCTTTTGTTTGATTGGTGCAGGTAATGTAGACGAACCAGAAGTCAGATTTCGAATACTACAACACACAATGAGCAAAGGATTTACCAGCTGTTGTTATTAGGGCATCATTTCTGTTTTACAATTTGGTTCATGTTTTACTGTAACTTTATTTCTGGTGTGTCCTGAATAAACCATTTGAATTTACCTTTTGTGTTTTTTTTTGCACAGCATTCTTGTAGAAAACCTGTTTCCTCAACGCATTATCCAAAAATACAAGTTGTGTTTTGAGCAAATTTGAAATAGAATTGTCAAAATTAACATTAACCATTATCTCGTCGCTGTCCATCCAGATGATACAGCAGGGCGGTGAAGGCCCCCTTCTCCAGCTTGGCACAGTGTTTTGTTGGAGGCTCAGCATCACCACTATCATCATCAGCAGCAGTGGCTGCAGGGCCTCCAGCTGGGGCTGGCTGCTGCCTCTGCCTGCCTACCAGCAACGAGGCTGGGGGAGGTGGTGGTAGGCCACAGGATTGCCCTGAGGCGCCCCACTTATGCACCAGTAAAGAAAACAGAGCCCCCCCCCACCTCGCTCTTCCGCTCTCTACTAAGAATGGCTGCTGCCCTCAGCAATTTGATTCGACAAAATGAGGGCTGGAGCACTGGTGTGAGCTCTGCACACGCCAGGAACATGAGACAACAGAGAATCATGAGCATATCAGACTAAGAAATTATAGGTCAACACTTACCACGTCCACAACACCCTGAAAGTAAAATTATGGGAAAAAAGTGCCAGACAAAGGTTGATTTTGAGTTTATCATTGCTTGCATTAACAATATGAGAATCTACAGTTTTAAGATCTGCAATCCATTATATTACATTTGATGTTAGAACAGGTCTGTACACTTTGCAGTTCTTTTTCCGCTTTACAGATGAGGTGACTAACATTAAAGAGAAATTTTAACTTTGATTAACACAAATGGACAGTTTTAAGACAAAACGGTTCAAGTATTCTTTCTTTGTAGTCTGACCAAAGGCGCCAAATAGCAATGTGAAGTGACATGATGCAGTTTAGAGATTAAATCTGTGCAAAATGGAGAGTTTTAATACTGACAATGAGCCTAACATTCAACTACAATGTTTTATCCAAAACATGATTTCAAAGGCTGAACTACAGACGTGTAAAAAAAAAAAAAAGAAAAAGAAAAAAGAAGATTATTGCTTTTCCAGAGAATAGCCACCATCAGTTCCCGTTATTCAGGTCATTTTGTGCCCCTCCATCAGTTTGACCTCAACCAACTGTGACATATCTGCACCATCAAAACAATAAAACTCACCTGGTCAGCATTGTGTATCATTGTTAATGGCTTGCACATGAGTCAGGACATAATAATTAAAATTGGAGAGAGACAGAGGGTTTCATGGATTAAGGAACCAAGAAAGTATTGACTTAGAGAGTTAGCATTAGCTGCTACGAACTGTTATCCTAATTTGAGAGATATAAAGCAAATCAAGTCCAAAAACAACAAAAAAAAAAAAGAAATCCTGTCATGTAATGCCTGAGATATTATAATGCCAGGCTCTTTTTACTTAATGTACATACCCAGACCCTTGTTACAGGATGCCATGATTGCCTATTGTTCAGTTAGTCCTCTTTATCTGTGTGAGTGTATACTGACATGGTTTTTCCTTTAAGGACACTGCTGGCCAAACTGAAAATTGAACTGGACGGGCAGGTACATAATACTGTAAAAATGCCAGTGAGAACCCAGTTACACAAGCAGGTGACTAACAGGGTTGTCTTCACTACGCTGATCTTGGATTTTACTAAGACTATCTTTATGCTGATGTGACATGGGGCGCTGAAAGCAGAGGTAGCCTAAAGTCTGTGCTATTAATGCAAGTACTCACTTTCAGTTTTTTTTGCATTAAAAGCTTGATCTCAAGTGTCCTGATCTGTGGCAGCAACAACTAAATGCGGTGAGGGGTGGTGTATTCATCAGCCAGCTAGTTAATCAGTTCCTCTTTCAGTATGCAACAGTCATATGTATGTGAGCCACTGGCTGAACAAGCTGCAGCTTCTTGCTGGTGTCTAGTTTACTATTTCTATCCGTGTGACGTCTCTCAGCCAGCTAAGCGCTGAGGAGGAGGCTGCCTGATACTAAAGAAGCACAAATGTTACATCTGACATGCTCTCAAAACATTTGGATTAACAAAGAATAAATAATAATTACAGTGAAATGTCAAAAAGGCACACGCAACAATCACATTTAGGCATCAGGCAGAATTGGCACAAACAACTCTTAGCATGCTAAAAATATCTGAAGGGGGCTTTATAATAAAAAAAAAAAAAAATCACCTTGATTAGGAAATTCAAGAATGACAAAAAATAGTGATATAGTAAATATAGTAAAAGAAAAATGGCAGGTGAAGACCAACCAAAAATCATGCACCGAAAAAAAAATTGATTCAACATCATTTTCAACATATGCAAAAATCAGCCAAAGAACAACTAAATATGCCTTCCACATGTCAGCGCCACAATGCGTTCTTCCAGAATACTATTTGGTTTCGGCTGATTTTAAGTCCTCTGGCTATGTTCTGTGAGATAAATGCAGCTAGAAGATAGCTGTGCACATACAGCCAGTACTGAGGTTTGTAGCTAGATATATACACAAATTAAAGTTATTGCAGCCTCCGCCTGGTGGTCCAGCACTTGTTGCTCTCATGTGGCTGGGCTCTGTGTGCTTTGCAGAGGGGAGTCTAGACTAGTGTGGGGCATAGAGGCAAAGCTTAGTCCAAAATTAGGCTAAGAGATGCTATTGTTGCAGCTGGATGGTACTTTGCGGTAAACAGGGAGGAACGTAAAGAACACAGGAAGTGGTCACCAGTAAAAAGAGCGGGTCAGGAAGTTGGCGGCGGTGCTGAGCCAGCCCATGCCGTCTGTGATGGAGCCTACACGTGTGACGGCCTTGTCCTGCTCCTGGGATGGACTCTCATCCTCGGGCAGGTATTCTGGGATGTCTGTGTTCTCCTCTACCAACACTTCAGAGTCCTCCTGGAATGGCACCATCAGCTGCACAAATGCAGAGCAGACATGATAAAGACATTATGGAATAAACAATTTATCACGCAAACACCAGTTCATCAAACTGTGGGTTCAGTTGTTTGACTTCAGGGCCAAATAATCATCATCTGCAGCCAGAAGAAATGACTGAGCCAGGTCTGACCCCTGCTGGCCACGTTGTGTGTGATGACTTAGAGCAACAATTGCAGATTATTTGAAAACAAACACTTATTTCAAGTTTTGGTAAACTTAGCTGTTTATAATCCAACAGTACTACAGTTTGGGAGACGCTTGTTTGTGTACAGGCTGCTTTAAAAAAGGTACAAGTGGGACTGGTCATGTGTTTGGCAAAAAGCAACTAGCCTGCAGGCTGAGGCAGAGATGTGACTAGCTAATCATGTCATTGTAGATAAGTTTCAGCCACAGGCAGGAGGGCTGCACTGTCTGTACAGAGATACACCCAACATACAGCAAACACACTGACCCATTAGTTTACTAATCCAAAGTCTATGTTTAGCAGTTAGAAGAAAAAAGTCTTACTTCTCCTCCATCTTCTGTCTTCACCACCTGCTGAGCACTCATTACTTTGGTGGAGTTGATTGCGGTTCCCAGAGCCTGACCCCCCACCAAAAAAAACAAACAAACAAACAAAAAAAATTAATTAATTAATAATAAACTTATTTTCTGATTCATGATGATATCCCCAACACACCCCGACTATCTATTGATCAGCTTTTGGTGCCTTTGTTGAAGAGACTGATATTTAAATTATATCCTAAAGTTGCAACTGATGTTAATATGGTTCGTTTACATTTGAAATCTGCATGATTAACATGACACTGACAAATGTTCCTAATTTTCCCACTTTAATATGAACATATGAACAACACAGTAATGGGGACCAGTACTGCCAAGATTGTGCTTATTCTATAAACAGATGCTGGCCATAAGGCGAAATAAACAGCTGGCATCAACCAAAATCACGTTATATTGTCAGTGTTATCAGATGCAGACAAATAGTGTCTCTTTGACTTCTTGGATGGTTTTGGGTTTTTTTGTGCATCCAGACGGACATGTACCTCAGCTTTAAGGTCAGAGCGGATCCTGACAACACATCTCTTGACAGCCATCTGGAAGGTGAAGCTGATGACCCCACGGATCTTTAACAAAGCCTCCTCACACAGGCTCCTTCGACTCTGACAACAGAAAGGAAGCAGGTGAGAAGCGTAAACAGGTGTGTGACACAACAAGTCAAGGCTTAAGTTTAGAAATGACTGTAGCTTTCTGGTACATTATAAAGAATAAGATGGGAAATGTAGACGATAGAGAATGAGCTATAGTTAAATTAGACCAAATGCAGATTTAACATATATTGTGAAACATCCAGCTGTTAGACACTACAGTTCAGTTTCTAGCTGCCACAGTGATGTGTGTCTCGACTGCAGTGATAGGGCTGCAGCCCAACAGAGGCTGTCCGTCTGCTGTAATGCAATCTGGCTAGGTGCAAGCTTCCTGCAGAGCAGCATTCAGGTTCAATCTCAGCGTCCTGCTGTTCAATGCCTGACATTTACAACCTGACCCCTCCACCCTCCTATCCTGTGCCAGATAGAGCACAGCTGAGAAGAACCGTGATCTTGACAGCAGTGATCACGATGCCCCGAGAAAAGAATTTTGTGCATGTGTTCCTTTGATTCCTGTGTGCACACTGGACACTTACAGAGTCATCCAGTCCGTCAATGTGCAGCACCACAGTTTTGGCCTTCTTGTTGTTGGAGCCCAGGAAAAACTGTGCTTTACGTCGGCAGGAGGCAGCAGCTGCTTCCGCTTGTTCGGCCTCTTCTTTACCTGCTGATTGCAGAATCTCATAGATCTCAGAGGCCAGCAGCTTGGTCTCCCCTGGTGATGTACTCCTTTGGAGAGAGAGTAAAAAACTGTCACGACAGAAAAACTAGACCTCCAGCTTTGTTTACATGGGTACACATGTTCAGTTCCACTTAGCTGGTAGATCTAGAAATTAACAGCTGCCACATGGGCACATGACAGACAAAACAGACAAATGTAAAAGCTCTGCCTTCAACTTTCGTGTCTGTCTATTCGAAAAATTTCATATACTTAAAAGACCTAATAACCTGCATTTCAGGCTTTTACTGACCCTAAAAACCAAATTATTTTAGTAAAAGAATATAAGTATTCTACTGGGTAGCTTCTTTCCTTGAAGAAAGCACATGAAGTGTTGCATTTGCAATGCCAGAACTGATATTTTGTGAGAGCTCCTAGGATACCCCTGCAGGCTGTACTGCTTTATGTGTCACTCAGTCATCACTCCATCTATAGTAAACACATATGACACCAGTTGTCTGGCATGATTGTCTTCTAATAGCCTGGCACTATACAACACATTCCTACTCAGGCTTGACCGACGTCTGTCAGCCTGTCAGCCTTTCAGCGAGTTAAACACTCTCTTCAATTGATTTCCTTTATCTAGTCATCACTTTACGCAACGATCATGAGGCAACTTCTTCTTGAGCTGAAGACCTTAATAACTTGAATGAAAATGGTGTTCACACCTGTTTCATTCAGCCATGTAAGACAATCCCGACAGCTACGTCTTCCCACTCTGTCCAGCTATGACCGACCTCTACCCAAAGTCAGACTGAGTGGACTGAGAGCAGTGAGAGCTGCTACTGTCACCGCAGGGCTCCTCTTTATGCACTCTTGACTAGCTGAAGTGACTGGCTTACCTTAGGGCAAGCAGGAGCTTTGCCACAGGAAGAGAAGGGGAGGGGGGGTGTGACGGGGGGATGGAACAACATCATAGAAGCTACAGTCAGCCACTTAAACATGGGTCTAGTCCTATCAGGGTGCTAATGATATATAGCAGTCACTCTTTGTCTGGAGCACACTTCCTCAAGTAGACATCTCTCATACTTGACCAGTGTGTCTATTTGAGCTCTTTTGAAAATAAAGGTTAAATAAAATAGAGCAATAGATGTAAAACTTAAACCAAACAACATATTTTGCTTACAACATCATACGGGAAAAAAAAAGCTGTATCTGTAAATCCTCTACAAAACGGGATCACATATAAGCTTACACTCGTAAAAAATATGCAAGTAGACTCATCATGAAGTTGCACTATGGGGGCAGGATGCATTAAAATATGTAACATGCAGAAACAGCAATTTAGTTGGTTATCAAGCTATTCTAATTCAACTTTAATCACATTCATCCTGACATGGCAAGTGGAGGGACAATGCCCTGCCTAGGAAATCTGCAGACAGGCACATGTTGTCGATGCAAAACAAAAGAAATCCTAGGTTCAGGTTTTATGGAAGAAAAGTGCACAGTGAGCGTGTGTGTTTGTGTGAGTGTCTGTGACAGGAACTTGCTTCTGCATGACATTCTGCAAACTCAGCATCATGCCCAGCTCGCCCTTCATCTTCTCTCTGTTGGCTCGACATTCTGCCAGGTAGCGCTGGGCCTGCAAAGACAAGGGCAACTGTTATCTATCTGGCTGACAGACGCTTGCTGATATCATAAGAGAAAAATCTGTTAATGCGCACTGATAAATTATTATGTAACTAATATAAATACACATGCACCAACACTGTGTTTACACTTCACGGGTTATCACCAAAGAGCAATTGTTGCATAAAGCCATTTACATGTGTACGGATACATCAGTTTGTGTATGGCTCTACCAGGTGGTGATGGTGGTGGAGGTGGGGACAGAGGCTGCTGTGTTTACACCACAATACAGACAGCAGATGTCACCATTGGACGGTGTTTTTAAATATGTGCCTGAAGAAATGCCACCACTCACTGGTGGAGGACATGGCCTTTAGCCGGTCACTGCAGTTTGCTCTGACACCACAGGGTAGCAAGAGACAAGTTCTGACATGAGCAGAAAACAACTAGGTTAAAGAACCAGGTGGGAACTAAGCTGACAGAAATTAACACCAACAAATATTTCAATAAAATTGTTTCCAAGACGGGCAATGCCCAACAATAAGAAGGTCGCAGGTTCGGTTCCCAGGCCTGGGGCCTTTTTGTGTGGAGTTTGTGTGTTTTCCCTGTACTTCCGTGGGTTTCCTCCCACCATCCAAAGAGATGCATGTCTAGGTTATCTGATGACTCTAAATTGTACGTAGGTCTGATAAATGGTTGTTTGTCTTTGTCTGTCCTTCGTGTGCAACCTGTCTAGGGTGACCCACCCTTGGCTCTAGCACCCCGCAACCCGGAGATGGATAAAACGGTTGAGGAAGGATGGATGGATGAATGAATGAACGGATGCATGAATGTTTACAGAACAATGTACTGCATGGTTCTACTTTATATTTATTTCTTTATGCAACAATAGTTAATAGACCTCTGAAGGATATTTAAGTCAGCGTGTTTGTTGCTTACCAGTAGCGAGGAGTAGACAACCTGTGGGTTGGGGTGGTCTAAAAAAAGGATGAGACCTGGCAGACAACCCTGGTCTTCTACTATGGCTCTTCGGTTCAGGGGGTCTGCAGCAAGATCCCGCAGCTGGTTCACCACAGTCAGTGCATCCACCTCCGCACTCATGGTGCTTCTGGCCGAGATGTCTCACACATTAAACCAACCTGTTCACTTCGCTGAGAAGAAGTGAGGTGAGGTAGATCAGGAAAATGCCATTCACATTCGCCAAAGTGGCATGAGAGCATGAAATTCCTGTGGTACATTACTACTTTTAACTCTTGTCCTCCATTGGCCTTCAAATGTAAATCCCTTTCAGTTTCAGTCTCATTCAGTTTCAGTGTCACTAAACCATGATACACTGCCAAAGGTAGAATAAAATCCTCAAATACAAAGCAAAAAAAAAAAACACAAAATATTAATGGATTTAAAAAATAATTACATAAAAAAAAAAACAGAGCCTAGAAGAAAATCTTTGCCTCTTCCCCATTTTGTCTTTTTTTCTGAATGACATCTACATTTACCTGTCTATTATTTTCCTTGGATCCTTAGATGAACAGTTCAGCTAAAAACCAGCTACAGCATTAACACAAATACATTTATTTGTATGGTTTTAAAAAAAATGTCAAAATTTGTGGCAATAAAATAAAACAGTTTTCGTAAAATCGTATGAGTTTGCAACATCCAGTAACTATTGAACTTATCCATTGTTTTAGACTACGTTTCACTGGGTCAGCTGAGTTTCTGTGCCTTTAATCTGCAGCAATCTGATCTATAATGCTACACAATCTCTGTGGTTGGTATTTTGTGAAAGTTACCGATTTGATTAGTTTATCCTTGATAAGACTGCAGTCAGGACTCTAAAGATCAAACATCTTAGCGTGCCTTGGCAGCGAATTACTGAAAAAAAAACACCCAGATTATTACGATGTCTTACCGCTGAACCCTTCCTGTGATTGTCGTAAGGAAACACAAAAAGAAGTCGTTTCTTCCAAAGACACTTTCCACGACCCCCAACCTCACCTCAAAACACGCCCTGTGGCACAGAGGCGACTCGGCAGCTAAGCTAGCCGAGCTAATGTCGCTGACATTAGGAGCGTACCTTTTCGTCAGTGTTTGGTCGTCATGGGACAACTCCGGCTGACTTCAGCTGCGAGAGGCGCAAAAGAGACGGAACAAGAAACGACTGAGTCCCGGAGCCAGCCCAAAAACAAACGTGACAAAAGACATTCAGTAAATGCAGGCCTGAGTCTCTTTCTTTGCGATGCCTCTGCAGCTAGCAGCTGGGCTCGGTGTTTGGGTTTTGTGGCACATAAATGGGTACAGCTGTTTTGTTAACGGGGACATCCCTGCTCCCCACGTAGATCTTAGCAGTTTAAACGGAGCACGATTCCGCCGGGCGGTGTAGGGATATTAAAACGAACGTACACAAGCGTCCCAACTAATGATTTGATGGTGAAATTTGATTGACTGATAAAATACCCAATCAGAACATAGCTTTATTTTATAGCGCGACTTTAATTGGAGAATTTATCTGTCAATCAAAATAAACATCCAATGGTGATGTTTGAATATCTCAACCTACCAATGCTGTCCCGATAATTCAATTGGCTCACAGTGTTTTCCAGGAGTCTCCGCTGGAAATCTTTCCAGGTGGAAACACTTTGGAAGTTGTCAGTCAGCGTCGGGCGTCGGTGAGTTGGTGTCAAAGTCACAGACACACACAAACACACAATCGATCTTTGAATATAGACATCAAGTGAGTTAGTTGGCCTTCACATCAGAGGTCAGCAGTTGCATCTGGACACATCTGGAAACTCGCGCCAACGGTTTGTGAAGTCGACTGGACTTTAGTTAGCCCATTAGCATCGGTTAGCATCACCGCAGCTAAAGTGAAGAGCTGCCCGTTAAATTTAGCCCGTTAGCATGACATGCGTGTCCAGGAGTGAAAGTATATGTATGCACATTTATAGATCATATGTAATAATTACTAATATCACTGTCTTTTTTTTACTTTTCACTGTAACGATCTGTAAGCCACTCGAGAGATTCGCCTTCACTGACACTGTTTAACATATATTTTTACTGTAATGTTCTAACTTTTATTTACTCTGTCGCTGCTTTAACAGTTGCCATAAGACAATGACATGAACAACAACAGCTGGCAGGCTGTATTATACTGGAGCATTTTTCCATAACTGTGGTGTAGAGGCATTGGGCTATTTGAGTAATTGATGTACTTAACTTTTTGTGTTTGATTGTCATTCAGGCTGAAGTCCCTACTCTGGATGTGTGCTTGGTCTTCCAGCATGTTTCAGTCTGCCTTTGTCAAACACATCCTCAGACATGAGTAAAGACTACACACGGATGGAGATGGACTTGGTATGTGAGAGTCTGTGTCAATGTGTCTGGCTTAAGTAGTATCTGCTAAATCCGCTGTTGTGGGGAAAAGGTCCGATCTGAGTCTTTTGTTAAAGTTTCTTAACATGGCTGGTGAATTTTATTGGTTATTCCACAACATCTAAAACATTTTTCAATGCTGTTTGTATTTTGTGAATAAATTGACAGTGATGTTCCGTTTTATATGTGATGTAAATTTTGTGCTATATATTTTTTGTTTATAGGCTTTGGGATCAGCTAAGCCTTATGGATCCACAAGGAGTATTGTGAGGAGAATAGCTACTAGTCTTCCTCTCAAACCCTGCCCAAGGGTTCATTTTCAGGTGAAGAAAGGTTGACAGGATGATTATTATTGCAATGATGTGTCATTTAGTCTTAAAAATTCGTATACAATCAGATTATGGATTAATGTACGCCAAGAGATTCCAAATTATTTAAATATCTGACTTCTGACATATCTCCGTCTTCTCCTGTCTTTCCACCTGTTTATCCCTGCTTTGGAGTCACTGCCACGTGACATTAAATCACATACCCTCTTCGACATTTGTTTACTCCTGCTTGTCTGAGTGTTGTCACTTATGAACCATAAACAGTAGAGAAAGATCTGAAAACAGATCTGTTTTCTAAATTCGTTCAGGAGTCAGCAAATGAATTATTTGCGATATAATGCAGAATCAGAATCTTGTTCTGCTTTACTTATCTTTTCTCTCTTGTTTCCTTCAGCACTGTGCTGTCTCTTTTCTTCTGTCTCCAGCTACCCTCCCTAGCTACAGTATGAAGAATGCAGTATGTCTGCTTTAGGTCAGTTTGCTCAGCAATCTTCAACAACCTTGAGCTGATTAAAGACCTACTGAGCTACTGGAACCTCTTATTAACAGCCCCTCCTTCCCCTATTCCTTCTCAACTGCCCTCATTTTTACTCAGCTACTCCCTTTTGTCAATCAAGTTTTATCACAACTTAGTTGTCATTGTTATAATAAAGCTAATGAATGTATGCTGGAGTGTTTTTTTTTTCTGCCATTGTTTGTCAAGGTGATGAATGTGGTTGGTCTCTTTCAGCTTCATCCGTACACTGAGGATGCTGGTGTCCTGAGCAGGAAGCATAACTGTCAGGTGGCCTCTCTGGCTGATATTGCCTGGATTGACAGGGATGAAGATGAGAAAGATGATGAAGAAGACACCTTTGGCAGACCCATGTAAGCTAGAGAGAAAGATAAGCATTGCATGTTAATGAATGAACCTTCTGTGACTTGATTCTGTAAAAATAAATGAAACAGGTCAGGGATGGCTCAGGGATTCATGTTTCGAGCCCACCAACCTCATCCTCAGAGAAGAGCCTTACGCCGCAGGAGGTCACTGCCCAGCCTGCACCAGGGGGCTCCAAACCCCCGAGGGGCCTCCACCGCCAACGATGAGGCCATTCAGAAGATCAGCGCACTTGAGACAGAACTTGCCAAGCTTAGAGCTCAGATAGCACAAATTGTGCTGGCTCAGGAAAAGAACACACAGCCAGGTATCAAATGTCTAAAACATGAACAGCTCTGCATGTACCGCATGATTACATTGTGAGCTGTTTTTCCTTTTGATCGACTGTAGTGATACAATTTGGCCCCTAGATGGCAGCAGGATACCATGTGAAACAGTCGTAATCTTTATTCTTTGCTTTCACTTTTCTTCACCTTAGTTACTAACCCAGGGGTACCTCTTCCCCCTCCACCCTGTGGGACATTGCCGCCCCCTCCCCCTCCACCGCCACCACCACCTCCCCTGCCCCAAAGTCTCCAGCGGACATTTTCAGCCATTGATTTGATAAAAGAACGCAGGGGGAAGAAGACAGATGGTCAGACAGTTTTGGATTCAAGGCCAGCAGAAATCCCGAGCATGCTTGATGTCCTAAAGGACATGAACAAAGTCAAGCTGCGATCAGTCAAAAGGTAGATCTCCTCTTTAGAACTCTATTCAAATGCATTCAAAATGCTGTTGAATCCAACTGACAAATACTCCTGTTATTCCATGATCAGCTGCTTTAAACAGGAAGATTTACAGCACAACTAATTAAATTCAAACAGCTCGCATTTCCTCTATGCTTTCATAGTCGTCCAGTGGAAAGTGATGCCAAAGGAAAGTCCACGGAGCCTGCAGATGCTGCTGCTCTCATCGCTGAGGCCCTAAAGCGCAAGTTTGCCCACCGTTATCGAAACGACAGTGGACAAGAGGACCAGGAGGATTTCAAACTTCCTGTTCCAAGTGTGAAACCTCAAACCGAAACGCCTTTGGTGAGAGATGTTGCATTTTTTTTTTTTTTTATTCACAGCTAGAATTTGTGGTAATTTGACGGACTGGAAAAAAATATTGGTAAATCAATCTCACAGCTTCGACTTCTGTCAGAGCAATCACAGAACAAGGTTTAAGTCTGAGGCATAAACCTGACAGCCTTCCTTGAAGCAGTCTCTTGCCTCCTTAGCTTTTTCTGTGCAGTTTCGTGTCGGATCAGCAAAACTAAATATGTTCTAAGCATATGTGAGATAAATTACCTATTCTATGGAAAGAAAGGACATTTAATGTTTACACACATTACCGTGGTGAGAAAGCAAAAGGCACACTGATTCACACACAGTCTTGAGATAAATGTCCATTCTCACATTTGTTTTTCTCATCAGTTGAATAGGAAATAACTGATATGGCTCTTGTCTCTGTCATGTATTTTACTCTTACCTTCTGTCTGTTTTCACAGTTTGGGCAACACATGTTGAAACCAACTGGAAAAAAAAAGTTGCTCTGAATCGGTGACAGCGTGTGTAGAAGTTTTGAAGTGCCTTATCAATGTTTTTAATTTCTGCTGTTCTGTGGAAGGACAAGGGATACTGCCTGAACTGGATGACAGACTGCTCCAAGTATCAGTCATCTCATAAGTGCTGCATGTAATCATCCCAAACATGTTTAGTTTTTTTGCACTTTTATAAGTTAAAATAATAGCTTTGTGTAGAAATGTTCAATGTTTTGTATTTCTATTGAAGAGCTGATTAATCAGTCCAGAGTGAACACGTCAGAGGCACTTGTACAAGCTAAATCAACATGACAGACTCGGTGAGACTAGTTAGTGTTTTTCTTAAAACTTGTTGCACATAGTCGGTCAGTTTTACCTTCCCTTTGCTGCCAGACTTTCTAAAAGTTGAAGAGTTTTTACACCAGAGAAGAAAGGCACCACTTTCTTGCATGTGTGATATACTATTTATGTGTCTGCTGTCTTGTGAACTAAATTATAATTAGGGTCCATGTATTTATGCTGAGGTTTAATAGGTAAACTTATTTTAACAGTTGATTATGTCCTAGATGGTTTTTCCTCTCTCTCCTTTCCATGTTGAGCTTGTGTAAGTTGTCCTGGTAGCCAGTCTTGCCACAGCTTGTTTGTCTTCTGCCGGTTTGAATGTATGCATCTTAGTTTTAGTTGACCTAGTTTCTCTTTACTACAAAATGGTTTTAAGAGCCAAAGACATTCCAGCTCTGTGATATTCTCTAACTGATGAAAGTGACCTTTAATTTCCCATGAATGTTAAACTGTGGACACAGATACTGCCATATAACTGTTAAGCAAAGCCAACATTTCTCAGTCCTTGACAGTACACGTGCAGTGTTTTTGTTTCTTTATCAGTACCTCTTTTGATAAGATTTGTCTGTTATTGCAAAACACTTCAGCCTTTCCCAGACCTTAAGACTCATGGTTCAACAGAAACACTGCATTATTGCAGTTGCCTCAAAGGTTTTGCCTATTTCAACAAAATTCCTGGGTCCTAAGGTACTGACTTATCAGCAGCCCAAAACTATATATATCATCCATTTGTGCCAGTAATCATGTTTCCATTTCTCAGAATTGATAGACTCCTTTTGAGTGCTGTTGGTTTTATTCAGTATTTTGCTCCAAATGACTGATTGCACATTGTTCTAAGTTATGACCAGTATAGTTGCTGCTTCAAGTCAACTCTTATTTATGAGGGAAAAGGGTCTGGATGTGTTTATAGTAATTAAGCAATTTAAATGTATTAAGACTTTTGTAGAAGATGTCTATGAAAATTACAGTGAATTGAAAAAATCTAAATAAAAGTTCCACCTCATGAAGATCACCTATCTGTCTTTGCGTTTATATCACTGCAATAAGACATTAACTTACAGTCAGCATAACTGAGCAAACTACATACTTTAACCATGTGTCAAACATTTGTCAACAGGTTTTATTATTCAAATTGTAACTGCAACAGGCATGTATCAAAAAGGTCAATACAGCAAAGCTTTTACAAAATCTGGCTCGACACTGAAGTCTTCCCAAAAATGGCTGTCGCAACAAATTGTAAACAGTTTTATCAACAGTCTTACAGCACTTACAGCAAAATACAAATCAGCTAAAGTAAGAAAAGCACCTGTTATCTTTCAAAATGTTTAAACACAAACAATTTGTGCCACTGTACAGAATCAAAGTAGACAAACCAAACACAAAGTAATGGAATGCTCAAAGTCACTCGACCATTTTGTTTCCGTACAAAAAAAAAAAAAAAAAAGGACAGCTGAAGTTGTTCCTCACAACAAAAAGGCAAAGGGATCGGACAGTGCATTCAAAGACAAGCACACCATGCACTTGATGGGAACAGAAGTTGGTTTGGTCACTTAGCATATTTTGTGCATAGTTATAAGGCATCAATTGAGCAGTCCTTTAGGTTGCATGTGGCTGTGAGAGACATTCTGTGGAGAATAAGTCTCCTTCAGTAGATCCTAGCCAGGGAAGGGGGGGAAAGAAAAAAAATACAACCTTGCATCGCCTGCAGTCACCTCTTCCCCCTCTCCCTCCAAATAAGAGACTGGCAAAACCCTGAGCGAGTTGAGTTGTGTTGAGTGGAGTTCCAGGTGAGATGCATGTGCAGTGAATAACTGATCTCCAGTGCGGGAGGGAAGCTACCCCGAGTTCAACAAGCACTGGAAGATCCGGTAACATCATCAGAAAAGGTCTAATTTCTACAATACCTTCAGAGGGTGTCTTGGAGATGTCGTGGAGACCGAGCTGTACACTCAACACTGCCGTTGGAGTGCAAGAACACATTTTAGCGCAGGCAGGGTTGCTTATGGCATCTGGTGTGTTTGAATAAGATTCTCCTCATGGCTTCAACAGTGGGATGACAGTTCAAACAAGTGGTTCTTCACATCTGTGCTTCGAAGGCAAACCGTGGAGCCGACATGATTCGCTTCAGTTCAAGGGAAAGAAACAACAAACAAGGAGATGCGTAAACAGTCTTCATAGAGGCAGCAAAAGGACTGGGCTTGTCACATTTTTCTTTCTTTCTTTCTTTTTTTTTTTTTTTTTTTTTTTTTAAGTTTTCTTTAGGTTTTTTTGTTTTGTTTTGTTTTTTTTTGCTGTTTTTACATGAGGAGGAATTTTCAACACAAATGCAATGTGGCATTACTCTTAAGTCTGAGGAGGGTCTTGTGTCTGAATACTCCAGTTGTCTCAGTCAATTCAGTTCAGATCATTCTTCAATTCTTTGTTTTCAAATGGCACTTCAAAATACCAGAAAAATGTCTTCAGTTCTTATACTGCTTTCCCTGTAAGGTTCACCAACACAAAATATCGTGTGTTCAGTCAGCAATGCCAAAACTACGGTGGACAAATAAATAAAACAAAGCAAATAACAGAAAATACAGCAGTAGCCAAATGAGGTATCTATGTATTGCTCTATGCCAAAAAAGAGAAATTAAAATTAAATAAATTAAATAAAATCAGTGGTTTATCAAGATGGGAGGCTAAAGCAACAAAACATTAAGGTGTTAGGATCAGGTGGGGCAGCAGGCTAATGGATACTCCACCGGGCCCCAGCTGTGTGATGAGGCCTTGAAGCCAGGGGTTGTGGGTTGGGAAGCTGAGGTGAAAGGGCACACGAGGAGTGTCAGGATTCTCTGTTTCCCTGAGGTATTTCTTTGGAGCGGGTTCCTCCTGCGGCTGTAGCTGTGCTGCCTTGTTTTCGGGCGGCGGCGGCGGCGGCGGCATCCTCTGTGCCGGCGCTGGCTGTGCTGGGTTCCGCCTCCTCAGAGACAGAAGTTTGTTCCTGCTGCAGGCCACCCCAGCTGGCCTTGTTCAGCCCCATGTGGCCTAGCATGGTCTGAGAAAGACGTGTGTCGGAGAAACGAGCCCACTCTGCAAACAGCGGCTCTGCCACATACGTCATGAAGCCTGAAGCAGGAGAGGAAGTGGCAGATGCAGATTAAAGCGAAACATAACTATGACACAACAAATATACAAAAAACAGCTACTTACCTATTTGAATGTTGCCAACTGAGTTTGCGTCTCTGTCACAAAGTGGGCTGACTTCAAGTTTGTGCTTCTTCTCAATGTCTCCTAGAGAATAAAACAATTTTTATACCTACGTGCTATTATTATTATACAAATATAGTGGACACACAGAGAATGCTCAGAGAACAAACTCAAAAGTGCAAAAAAAAAAAAAAAGAGAAATGAGAAATTGAAGACAACCTTGTTGGAAGAACTCTTCTGTCACTTTCTCACTCCACTGTTTGCTAAGCTCCCAGGGTCTGCAGGGGTTACATATGTCCGCACACTTCAGGGCCATCTGCACAGGGTGGGAATAACAACTAAATATGAATACACACAATTCTTGATGCAGAGATCATACCGGTACAACAGAATAGGCAGCTGACCTGCAGGATGAAGTGACGGTGGCTGGCGTTGCTTAAACAAAGATTGTCCTGGTCCAGGTGCATGCGAAACCTGGACAAGTAATCGTTCTGCCTGCTGATGTCTGTGGCCAAGATTAAAGAGCCCAACTCTCTCTCCAAGCTCAGGCTGGGGAGTCATAAAGTACATTCATTATAAAAAACAAAAACAAACAATCTTTTTTTAAGTACTGACTATGGCATCTACATAGAAGTACCAAAAGTCCCCTGAATTAACTTAAATTTGTGAGATAACACACTCTCCAGTACAGTGTGTTTTTGTGAAGTGTTTATCAACATTTCAGTGTCACACTGACCTGTCCTCGGGAGGCAGATGTGAGAACAGACCAGTCTCTCTGAGCAGACCCACTGCTGACTTCCAGTGGTGGTTTTCCAGAACAGAGGTATTCTGTTGTTGAAAAAATACATTTTGAGACCATTCATCAATAAGTTCTGGCACGCTAAACAGTGAGTGTTAAGAGGTCTTACCCTATAGAGTGTAGCTAAATAGTGGTCAGTCTTGATGAGGAAAGGTTGATTGACCCCAGGATGGCCAAGGTCATGTGTGGCAGCTGCTATCAGTCCCAGCAGAATGTCATAGGAGGTCAGAGACTTTGCAAGCTGCATTCACAAGACACAGAAAACAAAAATAATGACAACCGACCATTAAAATAAAATGCATACAATATATGAGTTGGATTGATGGTTGTAAAGGAAAGTTTTTACTGCGCCCAGCCAGAGAAGTTTGAAAAGAAATTTTACTTTTAAATTAGAAAATTCAAGCAGCCCTTGTCTATCTCACCATGGGCTCTTGCAGGTAGCAGTACATGGCCTGTGTGACATCTGCAGCATGAACAGCATTGTGGTAGGGGTTCTCACTGTGGTAGTCCTCCTGGACCATGACCAGGAACCTCCACAGTCTGACCATGTCTAGCTGGAAGAGCTCCACCAGGCCATACTGGTTCAGCAGGTGGAAGGTCAGGGTGATCAGGCCGTTTCCTGAACAGGAATCAGAGAAGCAGACCAGAATAAGGAAACTATAAAAATAATCACACAGGAAAATAACATCAGCTAATTCCATTAGTTTTATAACCACATCCAATTCTTGTCAATTTACCTTAATGTCATTTTAAATAATTGTTCAGGATTTTTAATCATTATTCTTTCTTAAGCACCAAGTACTGCGGTCTTTTCTCTTGTTTTTGAGGTTCACAGTCAACGTGTCAGGACAGGTACATGGCAGAACATATCCTGTGGCTGGAGCACATTCTGATCTAATGAGGTTGCTGCCAGAAATGTAAAAAAGTCTACTACTTACTAAATATCCTACCAATATATTCCCTCTGTACATTTTATTAACAAGCTGAAAACAGAAAATGTAGAGAGAAGCTGTTTCTTTTTCAGGGGTGTCACCAAAATGTTTCATTTGCGTTTTTCCACACTATTCTCCTATCCACTACAGCTGAAAGTCCCATATCGTCCTCTCCGAAACCCACAACTGATGTTTCTGTCATTAGTAAAACAAAGTGAATCAGTAATCCTTTTGATTTTGATTTCACACAGTAAAATCCTCTGTATGGGCCATCCAACAAATCTAAAGCTTAGATTATACTCGACTGTCCAACCTGTGCTGCATTAATTCTCTTGTCTTGACTTTTAAGACGACTTATTAACAGAAAATGTTACCTACCGTTCGTCAACCTATCAAAGAGGAAAATGTCAAAATTCCAGTTTCCGACTTTTTCCAGCATGCACTACGAGAGAGCGAAAAGAGAAACACACAATTAATTATGTGATGTTTCAACAGAGCGAACAAGCATCATCTCATCGTTTTAGGAGTGTAGTAGAGGTCGTTCTGTAGCAGAGGCGGGTCTCGTACTCTGGCCTGTCCAGTGTAGTCCTCGTCGAGGATGTGGACTGGAATCTGTTGGGGGACTCCTCGCAGCAGGCGGGACGAGTGCAGGTACCTCTGGAAGCTGAGCAGTCTGTGGACCCTCCTTTCAGGCTCAGAGCTGGCTGATGCGGACGCGCAGCTCAGCCGCGCTGCACACATAGACACACACACATATACTTGATAGATGATCGATAGAACATGTGAGAAACCATTTTAAAAGACATTTCAACAGCTTATTATGACTCATTTGGGCTGCACAAAATCTGAGAGGTTCTGACACCAACACAATGATATGCAAACAGTTGCTGCTGACACAGCCGCCCACTCATAAGCCTTTCGTCTGGGATCACACAGCAGACGTGCTTTGTCAGTGGTCTTTCCCTCTCATTCACACACAAAGGCACTGTGTCTGAATAAACCGTGGCTGCTATCTGGAAACACGTCAGCATGCGGAAGGATTACATTTAGGGTCAAATGTCAACACACATGCGCATATATGAATGCACATGCACACCTCGTGAGTTTGCAACTGATTAATGCTTTGTTAAGAACATTTTCAGGAGTATGAACTTTGTTATTTAATCACACTCATTCACAAAACTTGATAAAAAGTCTCTCACAAAGTTTACACAAAGACAAGCCTTGGTCTTTATCGCCATGTGAAATATACTATGAAAGCACTGCGCATGCATCTGTCAGACATCTGGAGCTACAGTTTGATACCAACTGGAAGATGAAGACGATTCACACTCACTGTGAAGAGTTCGGAAGTCGATGCACAGGTATGGGTGGGAGCTTCTTCGTTCTGGTTCAAATCCAACCTGACTTCTCACTCTCACATCTCCTAGAAGAAATTAGCACTTATTTCCTCAAGATTCATGCTGCTTGAAGACAAAGGTGTCTGAAGGTGTTCGGCCAAGTAGTATTTAAGATTATGATTTTTTTTTGCATTATATAATTGAATTTATTTAGCTTAAGTGCCACAAGGATGGGCTTTGCACCTGGACCGTGTACAGAGATTAAAAGATCTGAAATTTTAGCCATTTTTTAGCAAGCCTATGTTCCAGAGGCCTTTCTATATGTTTTTAATAAGAGAAGTGCGTTCATTGATTCCTCTGAAAAGCTGAAAGTGTTTCTGGTTTTTCTAACAGTAGATTAATAAATGGGAATTTATACCTTACTGTTATTTTCCTTGCTAAACTTAATCTGTCTAATTTTGCGGTTTTGTTTCATTTAAGCAATTTGCAGTTTGTTACAACCCTGCCTTTCTAATATTTTGTGATAACTAGACTTGTGATGCACTTTTAACTTGCTATATAGATGCATTTAACTCATAACTTTACAATTTAGTACAGCTCAATTCTAAAGACAAAACATTTGATTATTTTGTCTGGTTCAGCAGCATTATATCCTTTTTGTTTTAGATTTAGATTTAGATTAAATGTGTCTGATCCTCATGGGAAATGTAGTTGGCAAATGTGAACCAAATAATCAATCATTGGTTTTTATAAAAATGGCATGGTGTCGTTTTTGTAAATAATTCAACCCAGAATGTAGTCAGAAAACCCTCCCATCATGTTTCAGCTTTTCATAAGAATTACAAAAATTATCTCTATTATAATGAGTACAGAAAGCTCCACTTCTCTTCAGGAACAGTAAAGTAAAGCCCAACATTTTGGTACTCCAAGCAAACTAAAACAAGCAAAAGATGTGATTTTGAAAATACTATTTGACCCAAGTCTGATGGATATTGTCCATATGCCGTCACAGCGACACACAATTATGCCCCCAAATCCAAAGGACAGACACATCAATCAAACAGCTGAGCATGCAATGCCATGTCAGGACAGCTTGCTCTACAATTAGTACTCAGAGCCACTGACAGTGATCTATAGTCTATCTATGACTGTTTATTAGTCAGGCAGAGGAACAGGGACAGGCCAGACGGCGGTCAGCCTGCTTGTGGACTGCAGTCAGGAGCAGTGAGAGCATAGTGAGGTGACAGGATGGTGCTATGACACTGATGCATTAAAATGCTAGTGTGTTCCAGGCAACACTCCATGTATGGCAAGACGCTGTATGGCAATATACTGCTAAACAGTGCAATGGTATGTGTCCAGCTTCTGATTGTGTCATGTGTGCATCAGAATTAAATTAAAAGCAGTCACACAGGTGTGTTTCCCCAACCAACATGTTACTTACTTGCAAACAGCTGTTTGAATACTACACAAGCTCCTATCAAAATACCAAAAACTAAGAATTACAATTCAAGGCATAATGATGCTCAATATAAATGTTTTAATAGCTGTATGTAAAGTTTCTGGTATTAATGTGGAGAGTGAATCCATATCTGTGACATTTCACGTGCAAAAACTCAATTATGACCAGAAAAAAAAACAAACAAAAAAAAAAAAAGAACACTTAGTTCATGCACTCCTACACACCGAGTGTGTGTGTGCATGTACAAACATGTACATACATCTGTCACATCTGCAGATGCATGTGCTAGGGTTCAGCATGTGTGCGTGTGTGTGCGTATTTATGTGATTAGAGAGTTTTAAGAGTCACAGGGTGCATGTTTCCCCTGCAGTGCATTAGTGCTGGCGCTCTGGGGTGGATGTAGGTCATGTCATTATAACTGATGTGGCGAAAGCTCTGAGTCCTGCTATTTGAAAGCACATCAGCATTAACTCGGCCAACTGAAACCTGGCTCGCACAAAAACCAGCCTGCATTAGTGTGTCTCTCCTCACACACAATTTAATATAAAATCTCCACAGACAGATGTTTTATGCTAATGACGTATAAGCCTGACATCATACTTAGCCAAGTAAAATGATTAAAAAGCTAAAGCCCCTTCAGTCAGCACAGTAAATTACTTTTACTGTCACTAGACACATGTGGCGGCAGGCAACCTGAGGGCATTACCAAGCTGGAGAGGAGCAAAGTATAGCAATATAATGTGAAAGCTGCAGCAAATAGGATTTCAGCAAAGACATTCAGTAAACCCTGAACTGCCCCTTCTGTTTAATACTCCCTGACTATTCACAAGGCTTCACAACAGCTATCTGATATCAGGAAAACACCGAGCAGTTCTTCTTACCCTTTTTCTTACCGGTCACTTGCTGCCAACAGCACCGGATCTCAAATCACATTACTATCCCCAACAACATTATTGATGAGGAAGCCAAGACTGACAGCCTCCTTGATGCATCTGGCTTCATCTGCCTTGCAGAGCTATGAGCCCTCCATCCTCCCATCCATTTCCTAAACTACTTATCCTGTTTAGAGTCACTCAGGGCAGCACTGAACAAACTGAGACACACAGATGAAATATGTACGCACATACATAACACGAACACAGAAACTCACTGCTTCTGAGCCATTAGTCTGTTTAAGGTTCAAATAAAATCCTGCTCTCTTAGCAAATCTGATCAGCTTCAAAGACACTCAACCCAGCAGATACAAAAAACCAAAGCCTGTTGTGATTGAGAGATTACCAAAAGGCCAGGGATTGAGTGGACTCTGCACAGGCACTTTCGTACGTCCTCATCTCTTCATAATCTCTCTCTCTCGCTGATTCATCCATTTCTCACATCACTATTTTTTAAGCCATTGTGTATTAGAAAAGAACATGATCATGGAGGAGATATACCTACTGATGTCTGGAAAGTGTGAGTATGTGCATTGTGCATTCACATGTGTGTGTATGAATTAAGAGAGGGGAAAGACTTACCTAGCATACGAATGTACAGTGCTGTCTGGTCAGAGCTGTCGTAGGAGATGGCCCCTCGTCTCTGAACAGACACAAAGGAATAATCAGTAAATGTTTATAGCTGATGACAATGTAATGTAATGTAAGGTCCCACCAATGCCCTAAATTACCACAACAGTCCAAACACACAAGTGAAAAATATAATAATAATATAACAAAGGCATTTATCTACATTCACAGAGCAATAAGTGAATAGTGGTGCAGCGTGGTGCTACTGTTGGTGTGTGTGTGTGTGTGTGTGTGTGTGTGTGTGTGTGTGTGTGTGTGTGTGTGTACACACATACAGTTTCACTGCAGCACTTAGACTGCTGCTATCAGTCATGTGAGAAACATTTGTGGGAAGTGGACGGACACACGGACACTAACAAAAACCACAGTCCTCTAAATAGAAATTATTTTGGGTCGCTTCCAAAAAGATCTGCCCCCTCCAAAGTTTTCAGTGAGATGTTTTAGAGAACAGCACAATGCAGCAGAACATTCTTATGCAATTTTTCCTTTTCTCTGACATCAGCAGGTGAATGCAATTTGAATGAATTTGAATTTCCATTTGAATTGACTTTAGTGGATCTGTCCATCATAACAGATGAGACCTAACAGCTTCCCATTCCTCAAAAGCTGAGCATTTGATAGACTAAGAACAACTTTATAATTGATACAATTATGAATAAAATCTTTCTTTAAATTTCTTCCTTATAAGACCAAATTTGTCATTCAAACTGGCAGCTGCATCCAAAGCAGACTTTTTTTCTTAAAAAAAAAAAAAAAAAAAAAAAAAGCAATAGGGAGTGTTGATGTCCACCAGCAGGTTTAGAGATTATCTGCAAACTCAATGAAAGTTGATCTAGACTGTGACATTTTCTCAACATTTTTCCTCAACATTGTGGACTGAGGAAACACAAAAGACAATGAAATGGTTGAATGAAAAGCAAAAACAGAGCAAGCATTCTTGAAGTATGATCTGGATTAGTAACTTTGCAGTTTACAGTGTTGTGCTACTACTTTTAAACTACAGTTGTTTGCTCATAAAAAATTAATTGCAACACATTTGTCACCCTAAGGACTGTATATCTGTATTGAACTGTATTAAACTACATCAAACTCCACTCAAAGCTCTACTCGAATAAACACTTTAAATCCGTTTTCCAATACATGTCATGAAACTGATCAGATTTTGATCGATGTGATCTTACTGTTTCCTGGAAAAAACGGTCATTGGAGTAATTAGATGTGCATGTTTTGAATAAGTCAGTTATAGAGTCTCAATGTGCTCTATCCTACAGACAGAGTTACAGTGGCCATCTGTGAAACTACACAATGTTATTCCTGCAGAAATAAAGTTGATACAGCAACATTTAGTGCCAACCTTATCCCTCTCTAGGAGGTAGCTGCAGCAGCAGAGGCAGTAGCTAAGTGGTAGTTGTAGAAAGTACAACTGTGGTTGCTGCATATTTGATCTGTTGACAGACAGCCACTGTGGGTAGCACTGATGTGGCGGCCCTGGTCCATCCTGGCCCACCTCCAGGCTCACTCTCCCATCTCCTTTCTGGGACTATCCTCATTCCTGCTCTATGCAACTTTGCACCCCCCTCCGACCCTGGTTCTGCCCGAGGTTTCTGCCTCTTAAAAGAAATTTTTCCTGCCACTGTCACCAAGTGCTTGCTCATTGGGGGATCTGTTGGGTCTCTTTAAATCATTTTAGAAAGAGTTTGGTCCAGACCTGCTCTATATGTAAAGAGCCTTGATGTAACCTTGTTATGATTTGGCGCTATATAATAATCTGATTTGATGTTACCCATTCCACATGAAGCCGACTGGTGGGCAAGCACATTGTTTAAAACACTGGCTTGTTGCTTATTTGTTGGTTTGCTGGCTGACAGAATGGCAACGGACAGAAACTACAGTCAGCTAATCATGATCAAACTGATTTTAAGAAAAGGTCAGTCAATTGCTCAGGTTTATAGAAGATGAACCACAGCACAGTAACACTCTTGGATTATTAAATAACAACTGCCAAATAACCACACCACTAACACACAAAATGTACCTGCTTGTATACTCACTTCTAGGGTGACTGCGAATCATCTTCACACACATACACACCTGACGCTGTCTGTCCTCTAAGCTCATGACAGCCGCCAATCCAAAGCTAATATTTTACCGCCTAGCAAACAGCTTGACTCAGGGTGGGTAATCTGCAAAGCTGTATTTTAGTGTCAACAGGCCTCTATGTTTACACACAGCACCAGCGGTTAGTGTGAACATTATAGATTGTGTGTGTATATACGCATGGGCTGTGCTTGTCTGATTTTATGTGTGTGTGTCTGTGTGCGTGCACGTACATGAGTGTAAGAGGGCTGGTATCGGCTGTAACATGCGTGGGAACTGTATAATTCTGGCTCTAGGGCTGGGAATGAAAAGAGTGACCAGCCCTGCCAACACTTGCCCAAACAAACCTTTTGGCCAAAGCTAGCTTGTTTGCAGTGCGTGAATGCGTGCGCACACACACACACTTACTCATGCTGCCACCAGTTGGCACTTAAGTGGATACAGGCATGTCGTCCCTTCTCAGTTCTAAGAAGGAGGCAGCAGAGAAAACATTTTCTCAATGTCAAATTCTCACTGTGAATGGAGCGTAAAGTCCCATTTTACCCTTGAAATGGCCAGCCCACAACACATGCATCACACTGCCAACACACATGAAAGCCATCTGCCCCTGGTCCTATTGTAGTCTGACATCAGTTTCAGTCCCTCTGAAATCTGTGTGAAGGGTGTGAAAGGGATGACTTGAAATTAATCACAGTGCAATTCATTTACTTAGTTAAGATCTTAAGTTTTACAGTCCTCATCTGCTGTCAGTCTTTGCGCAATCATCAGAAATTTAATGTGAAAATGAGCTCAAATCATATCATGTGAAAAGCACAGTGAATTTGTGGTTACTCTCTTCAAACTGACGCTGACCGAACAACATGCTTGTCACAAGTCACAAGCCTATTCAAAATTAAAAACAGTATGTTGTGCTTGTTTGTATTTGAATTGCATTCTCGGTTCAGAATTACATTTTTTCACTGAGGGGATAGTTCAATGCGATTTCATTGAAGAAACTGATTTCAACACACGAGCCTCCCACAGGCCACTGGAAAGACCTGGTGGCTGAGAATAGTGATCCGACTGCTGTTACCTGAACGAAGCTGTTGAGCACTTACAGCAGATGTGGATATTTTTCCAAAGCGCTTAATTCTTTGACTGAGACTTTCATTTTGCAAAGCAAGTGAACTGGTTTTACAAAGGCAATCAGACAACAGTCATAGCAGAGGTGAATTTCAATCCACCAACTAAAAATATGGGCGCTAGAATGCCCATATCACAGCTTCTGATCGTGGTGCGTCACAGCACAACTATCCAGTAAATGGAAGCTTGCCAATTGATTATAGGCTGATAAAAAAAGTACAGACAGAAGACCTGAAAAACCATCAGTAAGTTTTCACTCCCACTTGAATTAAGTCTTTTTCTGTTATAAAACATGTCTTAACTTTACATTTTTGCTGGGGAAAAAAAAAAACAACATTAATTTGAGGAAGAGAATCTGGTAGATTTTTTAAATGATATCAATGTAGTCTGAGCTCTTGGCTCCAGTGTCTGGTGACCATTACAGAAATTACAGCTTTGTGGGACTTCGGGTTCAGCTTCACTGCTGAGCCTCACTGGTTGCCATTTTGCATTTGACCCATAGCCTTTGGCATCAAACCAGGCAAGGCTGGGATTAAAATTTCAACCAATCTGTTGGTCTATAATGTTTTCGGGTTTTTTTTTTCCATTTCATGGTGGATGGAGGAATTTGACCACCCAGTTTCTTAAGGAATGAGGTCATTTTTTACCCCTGCGATGTATCCTGATAGAGAGAACTTTTTGAAACATCAATATATGGTGCAATAGTACACTTGACTGCTTAGTGAAACTTTAGCATATTTTGGCTCTTAGATTTTGACACTTTGCTTGTGCCAATAAGAAGCTGACTCAAAACAAACTATTAATAAAACAGGGTACAAAATGAGTCCAGGGTACAATATACATCTTTTTATATAAAACTTTTTAAAATTTGGATCTACATTCATAACAAGCACCAAACTCAATACAAGAACATTTGTTAGGGTTAGGTCCGGTTAGCAGTTTAATAATATCACAAAGTGGTTAGTGTGTCCTTCCCAACATCTTCAGTTGCTGTCAAAAGATATTTGTTTTCAGCAGTCTGAGAGCAAACCAAATTCCATTTTGTTTGGGGTTTACTACTAACATAACAGGTCGTTTACTATGCTCCCTGCAAATCCACATGTGCTTGTTTACACACGGTTCTGTTTCTTACCTCGCTTTAGTCCTAATGCCTGGAGTCACACAACTAAAGTTTGAGGTCAAAAGGTCACGTGATGTCATAACTTCAGACTCCTAGCCCTTCAACATTTCTAATGTTGTTAATTTTACTCTATAAGTCAGAATATTACAAAGACTCAAAAATATGAATTTGAACAACGTTACTGAAGTCTGGTTTTATTCAGTGGTAAAGGTGTGTTGAATATCTGCTTTTTGTGCCTCTGACTGTTTGCTCAAAGCAAACGTAGTGCTTGTCTGCATGTTTGAATCAAAAGGCACCGACTGAGCTGCAAAACCTCAAATTCAAAGCAACTTAGGGGCTTTGTCAAGCACGGTCTCCTCTCATCATGGAATTGTGATTGAGCTGATATTGGAGTCTTACAGTTTTTGAATGGCATTCAATGGGCCGCATTCTCACACTTCCTCAATTGAAACGGACATAAAATCTGCCTTCATGATGTCATTTGGCTTTGAAATTGGGTTGTAGCTGAAGACAGGCAGGCCTATTGCATAGTCAGTAAGTCAGCTGGGGACAAGCAAATGAGGAAGCCAGTGGTATTCCTATAAACTGACATATCAGAAACAAAACAGTGCACACACGCACACCACACACATGTAAATTCCCGAGATAAAAGCAGCGGGACTCAGCACGGTTTCATAAACTGAAAGCTTCCTTCTGAGTTTTGACCTCTTGCAGCGTTGTGCCGTGCTGTGTGGGACGGCACATTCCAGTAACTGAGTGCTAGGCCATAAATGTGAACAGGTTTTGAGTGAGTGAGTACATGTGTGTTTGTGCTCCAGCCACTGCATACACAAAAGCCCTAGATGGAGTCTACCTGCTGTAAGAGTGTTTTATGAGGACACGGTCCACTCTGATACACTCCAGCTGCAATGAGTGTTTGAGAGAGGGCTGCTGGTTTGAGGAGAGGCCTCTGGTGAATTGGCGTGGTGCCTTAGTCAGCGAATGACAAGACTGTGAAAGAATCATGCTTCTCAAGTAGTAGGCCAATTTACTTTCAACCTCATAGTCACAAAATTACTTAAGGTTTCTTTACAAGCCTTCACTGGGCCAACATAAGCCCCCCCCCAGCCTTGAATGTCTTAACTTTCCGAGGAAAAGAAACAAACCCAAGGTCTCCAAACAGCACACCTGTCAGCAAATATTAAGGATTTTAACAAGTAACACCGGTACATTAAGCTCTCCCTTCCGATACAGAGTCATCTGCTGTATCACTATTAAAGGAAATATGATTAATATTCAGCCAGAGCAGTTGGCCACTTACACTGTGTCTGTTAGTGTGTTGATGTGTGGAGCCACATTCTCATGGCTGATTGCACTCAACACTGCAGCAAAAAAACAGAATGGTCATGTGATAAGAGGGGCCCCCTTACAGAGAGAGGCAGGCCAGCAGAGAAAGAGTGTATATGTTTAAATGAAGACAGGATGTAAGGCTTGGCTCTGGTATATTTACCAAATAATACACATCCTCATTTAATAACAAACTGTCCCGTGATTTCCAGCTCATTCACGCACACTTCTGAGAAAAGCTAACTTTCGGCAGCACAAGGGTTAAAGTTTTTGTGAAAGGTTGTGAAACACCAGGCTCAGAGTCTGAACAGCTCCTTCAGCATTCTTACCACATCCTGAAACGACGTCAAACCGATGGCACAGTGCAGAAAAAAAAAAAAACAAAACCTTATCGGTTCAGTTAAAATCAACAAAGTAACTCCATCAGAAAGAAGCACTATAGTGTATTCCTTATCAGGCTCTGCACAGAAACATCCCAAGTGTGGAGAAGGCAGCCAGCACTATCTTCCACCCTTACGCACAAGCCTATCATCATCTCTTGTGCCTGAAGATCTGAAATGAGAACGCGAAAATGTAGGGTCAGTGGCCAACATACTCTTGATAGTATCTAACTGTGATATGACGGATTGAGATGACAACAGATCAGTGTTTCCAGTCTAAACTGCTTTTCTCTCATTATCGCCAAAAGCCATGTCACTTCTCAGAACACATCAATATTGTACATCTGGTTATTGATTCTTGTACCTCTGCTGCATTTTTTCTTCCTTTATTTATTTGGAAAAAGTTCAGCCTCATTCAAAGGATGTGACATGTGTTTTGCCAGTACCAAATCATGGCAGCCGTGCAACATATTTCTGTTATGTGTCGGGGCCAAAACTTGTTCGCTGATGCCAAACAATGATTAAGATCAAATACCAAATACATGTGTGACTTGTGTTTTATATGGGTTCCTGACTCTTCACCGCATTCTCCTAGTCTTGGAGTCCTGTTCTTTTAATCCTGCAGAAACTCACCTTACTGCTGTGTTTGCTTCATTCCATAAAAGCCAGAGAGTGGCGCATCACCATATACAAGCAACATGCAAATCACCGTCCACTTCACTTTTTGGAATTAATGGAAAACAGCCAACTCGCATTGTAATAAAAACAATTGCGGTATTGTAATAGCTAAATGAGCGCATTTATTTTATGCCCTTGCCGTTTTCAACGCCTCTTCAACAGCATATTCACACCCAATCATAAGCATTCCACGGCTACATAGTGACATATTCTTCTAAGACTTGATCGTGTCCTCGGCCCTAGTCTTTCGTCCTCTGTGAGGAAATGTCTTCATCTGGGGTGGGGTGGGGGGGGGGAGGAGGAGAGAGAAAGTGAACGAAAGAAGCAAGCTTGCGAGTGAGCAGAACAAGATAGCCAGAGAAAGAAAAGAGACTGAGACTCTGGCCATCTGTGAGTCTGGCAACAAGCCAAACCACTGCCCACAGAGCCCAGGCACATGCCTAACTGCCTCTTTCTGCAATGGTAGTCCAGCCCTGCTTCCACAAACAACAGGCCTGTGGAACCACACACAAAAACACAGCAGCCACCAAGGACAAATGCACCCTTATGGTCATAAATAGGGCCCGAAACACAATATTTGTAGAAGTGTAATTGCTCAGTGACAAAGGCTGAGTGACGTGTATGTTCACCCAGTTCCTCCACTACTAAAGAGAGAGAGAAAAAACAAAACAAAACAAAAACAATAACCATGTCAGCAAGGCTTCATCACTTCACTGTTGCACATGCAAATTACAAAATTAATGTATTTTTCATGTGTGAATTCATTAAGTCCCCATAAAAACTACAGAGTTCAAAATTGTTTTAGTAGAACCAAACTAAACAGCATGGAGCATACTGCTTTTAAAAAAAATACCCTTTTTCACAACAAGAAGCACAATAACATCTCATCTCACACCTGCTGACTGCATCAGGACCTCTGATTAGCAGGAATCCCTCATTTGGACTGCAAAGACCCAGAGAATAGGTTTTTTTTTTTTTTTTAAACACTTCTTATAAAGAGTCCAGTGTTATAATGCAGTGCCAGGATAATAACTGTCTATATGAATGGATGTATAGATGGCTGAAAATTAAAGCCCAACATGTAATAATCTCTGTTGAAACACTTAAAACCCAAGGGGGGAAAACCAGCGGAGGAGGAGCAACATTGATGTCCTTTGACTACAAGTGCAATGTTATACTATGGACGGCTATGAATTATTCTTTAACAAAACTGCCTGTGATGGTGTGTTAGGTTCAAAGCATACACACATGGGTGGTTATGTGGAGCAGCATCCTGCTCAAAGCACTAATGGACAGTCCATTGAAGAGATCACTCGCACAGTCAAAGACAGTGACTTAATGCATATTTAATGTGATGGGAGATGCCATGCAAAGTTGCGGGAGTTTCTGTTCAGGAGCCACCGGCAGGATATGACCCAAAGAGATGAGAATGAGTCTTGCTGCTTTTATGCAAAAGCACTGAAGCAATAGTAAAGATGCTATTTCATTGCTTAAAAGTACAGCACTGTGGGGAAAGAGTTCATTGACACATGACATGATGTGCAACTGTTCTCTGAGCTGAGGTTGAAGACACATGTGTGTCTCAGTTAAGAAAGTGTACCAGACAAAAGCATAGCAGATGATTTTCCTTATGAGACATAAGCTCATACTTCACAGTGACTCAACTTTGGCTAATGTATTGGGGGTGCCTCCAACTGTCATACCAATTTTTCTGTCAACACGAGAGTCAAGTAAAAACTAAAACCACAACATGAGGACAGTTTACTCGGCTTACCTGTTGTTGTTTTGTTACTGCAGGGGAAAAATATCAATATCATGATTACCGGAGGCACATTTTCAAGGGTTCACTGTGAAAGCAGGAAGTTTAATTATGACTCAATCATTTATGTTTCTTCTGTCAATGTGTCAAGGGATGTTGGAGTTAATATTAGTGTGGCACGTTCCTTCTGACAAATGTATCCAGTCCCAGGAGTAAACTTCTGGCTAAAGTGTAAGCCAGGCGGGCCTTTATCTGTAGGCAACACTCACAAACACAAACTGGTTTTAAGAGATGTCTACTTGGTGTGTGTGTGTTTGGTCAAAGAGATAAGAAATTGTTGCCTGCACTGGTATAAGTGTGTGTTCGGGCCTAGACATCCAACAACCACCTGCAAGATTCCTGTGGCTTATTGTTATATTTGTTAAAAAGGTGCCGGTTTTAAGGCCTGTGTGCTTCCCAGAGCCAAACCGTCTGTGACTTAATGCAACACAAATTAAACTATCCTAAGGATTTTTCTTTTCTTTACCTGTGACAGCTGTCTTGGATCAGGAGCCCCGAACAGAGAAGAGCTGGAGCTGAAACTAATGGCTCCCCTCCGGCTGAGGACATGCTTGGGAACCGGCCTGTCTAGAGGCAAAACCGGCAGCTGATAACATACTTCCATTGAATAGTCAGGGCTGGATCCGGATCAAAAATATTAAAAAATATAGATATATGTATATATCAAATATATAATGAAAAAGATAACAAATGCAATGCCAAAATAGATGACTGGTGAATTAGAAAATCTCCCCAAGCGGGAAAAAAAAAATCTTTCAATATTGTGGAAACGATCTGCTATCGAGCTGCTGCAAAGTATTTCTGTTCATTATGAGCGACTCAAAACTTGCACAGATCGCCTTCATTGATGCTGCGTCTTGTCTACCTCCACCGTTTCACCTCCTTTGGTGTCATTCTGTAGGAAATTTTTCATGCTGCTGCTGTTGTTGCATTTGCTCCTTTCCTTCTCATTTTACTCAAATCCAGGCCCACGGAAGACGAGACCTTCTTTCCATTTTCTGGGTCTCTCTGAAAGCGCTTCCTCATTTTCAGAGCAGAAAAAATCGTCCGCTCATTTGCGTTTCGAGGCGTTCGCAGATCCGCATATCACATATCCCGAAATGAAAACAAAAGGCACGACCGCGTCCAAAAATGTCATCAACATATCACATCGTGTGCAACACACCGGCGGCTGAAGTGAAGGCAGCGCCGAGATGGGAGACCTTTGTCCGCCGCAGTCCGGAGGGGTTTTCTCCTCTTGCTCAAACTTAAAACCGTCGGCGAAATGTAGTCAAAATGTGGGGCTTTTCCGTCCTTTTCTCAGAGGCTGCATGATGAAGGAGCAGTTGTTTAATTCACCGCTGACCGAAAGGCAGAAGGAGTCCGGCTCAGAGAGGGGAACCCCGACGGTCATCTCATTCACGGCGACTCCGGCGGCTGTGAAGGACACGTAAAATGGCACGTAACGTAAAACTGTCGAGGGAGAGACGACACATGAGCAACCTAAAGTGTGTTTATTTCCCTACAGCTGCCCGCCTGTCGCCCTAAACATTAGCCTACTGTATGGTTTAAGACGCACACACCACCTGCCAGAGATGGTGCTGTTGGAGCGAGCAAAAAAGACGCCCTTGTCTGCGTGCGACCAATAGGATTGAGGCAGTTTCTGTAATCTGGATGCTGATTGGTCAATGTTGCCACCGAGGTTTGAAACGCCTCTTGTGATTGGCTAGGTGGCCAGGGCGATCCCAAGACCTATATGAGCAGTTGTTTGCAGACGGCGTGGACTTTCTCAAGGGTATTCCTCCACAACGGGGCTTGCCCTGCAGCGGTACACATCATTGCCTGCGATTACCTTCCTCTCATGACTCATACTACTTAGGAGCTGAGCCTCACCGGGAGTTTGAAATACAGCAGAAAAAAAATGCTGCAGCACTGTGAAGGCTGAGACAACCTGCTCCATATGACTGGATGTGGTGGCTCGAGATAAATACAGAGTGCATTGGAAAGTAGACCGAGTTTATTCATTTTACTGCCTGCTTTGTGTCGTTTGGGTTTATCTGTTTGCACCGAAATGAGACACTGAGATACTGGCCTATTGATTTTCTGTGTTTATTTTTTGCATGATAAGGTGTAGCTGGCCTCATACTGCCCTTGAAAAACGCAGGTCATTTACACCCCAGAACATGAACATTTTAACTGGAGGTTTCTATGGGGGGGTGCAGTATATGTGCCATGGCAACAGTCAGGCCCAGTGCCAGTGAAGGTGTACTCTGCTCCCTGTCCATTTCTTTGGCTCTGAATGTATCACACCCCCCACTAAGAGGTCCTGCATCTTCTCCTGGCAACTAAGGCAACACTAAAAAACACAAAAACAAATGTGTCTTTTGACAGCCTGGGGGGGTAGCAGTGGAATACCAAACTCATCTGGAGGTATAACATGATTGACTTCAACTTTAATTAAGGGGAAGCACTTGTCTTTAAAATCACACAAGTGGCTGTCTTGACACAGCAAAGACAAAGGTTAGATTATACTCATCTAAAAGTAAAATGTAGTACTCTGATTGAAAGCATGTCCCATTTTATTCAATACCACACAAACCCTCAGCATTAAAACAGCACCTGCCAAGTAGTGAACATCTTCAGTAGATTCTTTGGAGAATTTGTTTAGAGGGAAAGGATGACTTTAATATCAAACATCTTCTTTAAAACTTGAATACATTGCTTAATTAAAACATTGTTTTGAATAATTTACCAAAAGCTGAATATCTGATGATTTTAGTAGATGAAAATGAAAGCTTTCATCTAGCTTCTCAGTGACTCCACTTCTAATTAATTCCTTTTTGTATTAGATGGTGGAACAACCTGTGGCAGCCCTAAACCCTTTCAGTTCATGTTCACTACTATTTTTCCCCAAGTGTTAGTGTAAATGACTAACATGTCACATCTTGATTTTCTGAGGTATTTGCTCCAAACAGAACAGTGAAGGTCAGCCTCACAAGGGTGGTACCGTTCCACTTTCACGGTTTACAAACCTGTTGTTGCCAGACAACTCCGAAACTGCTTCATCTGGTATAAAACTACGTCAATGGCACGTCACAGGACAGCACACATTTTTCACACACACCTCTAAGTGTACACATGGGAAAGGGATTTGAGAAGCATTACTATTTTTTTTTTTTTTTCATTTTAGCAACATTTACACATACACACAATCAAACATACACCCTGCACAGATATACCTTAGTAGTATGGCAGGTATGCTCAGTTACTCTAACATCAGAAGCTTATGTAGAATAGATCAGCTGCATACTTGCTGATTCCCCTTGAGGTCAAAGGTGTTGTATCTGCTTGTGAGGCCCCCAGTGCTCCTCTCCCTCCTGACTCAACTTGCTGAGAGCTCTCTGGAGGTCAAATGCAATCTGCCGTGGTGTCCCTAATTGTTTTACCTGCTACTCTCTGATGGCACTGAGTATCACTGGAATTATTAGCTTGTACTTCATTGCCCACGCAGCACTTTTACACCTATAGTGCTTTTTGACAGGTTTGACATGTGCACCTGTAAACACACACATATACAAGTATAAGTATATGAACACATTCCTGGTGTTCAGTTTATGTTTTTGTATATTTTATGCAACATAACTCCTCTGCTAATATTGCATTTTTCTTCACTAAGACATTTGGTTTGTCACTGTTCATTTCAATTCTTAAATCCATTTGCAGTAGTCACTGTCTCACATTAAAATTGATTAATATTATCATCAGGCTGACCTGAAAGAAATAAAAAGCATTTTTATACTGCAGTATGCTAGTGTACTACATGCAGCAACAAATACAAAAAGATGGATTGTTGTGTATGTAGAGCCATCTTGTGGTGAAAAAGAGCCCCTACAAAGACAATGTGGACCAAAAATAAATCAAAAATATGTTCGGGTTAATAACAATGTATCTCAAGGTTATTTTCAAATAGGTTGGATTTAGCTTGGTTTTAATCAGATGGTACTAATTGTGCAGTGAGAAGATTTTAGGTTTATGGTAAGCAATTTTTTTCCAAAGCTCTCAACTACACTGCATAATGCTGAACAATTGTAAATGTGTTTTCGGGCAGCAAACATCATTGTTTTCTCAAAGGAGATGGATTGGATGCTTAGATATGTGAGATGATTGAAAGACTTTGGTACTGCTTAGAGATAATTCCAGATGTGTTAATGTGTGGCAATTTGTGTCTTAGTGAAATGACAATTTTGATTTCCATCCATATCACTTATACTGGAATGCAACAGCAAACGCCAAGTGCAATTTAAAGCATATTAGATGACGTCTGCAATGATGTCAGTGGACAATAGTGCATCTAAGGGACATAATCTGCTCTTAATCTACCACTAGATAGCACCCTTATACTTTGTTAAAGGTGAGCAGGCTTCACACTCAGCTCCTCAACTGCTTTAGGATGATGCTCCTTCAATCAGTCCTGAAATTTGGATTTGAGACTGTGTCAATTTCCACTGATTACCAAAAAAGACTGAGTAACATAAAAAATGTGGGTAAGAGCAACAACAACAGAATCTAAACATTCAATCTCTGATGTACAAATATAACCATGCTCATAAATGTAACAAATTCAGTGTCCAGAAAGGGACATTTCTCACATATAGCTCTACTTCTGCATTGGTAATTAATAAAAGCATAAAATGGCTAAATATTTGAAAATAAAGAGACAAAACCTTTATTGGCATTTCATGAATGCCACTAATGAGAACACGCAGATGCACACAAATTAAATATTGTCAAGATATAAAGGCCTGCCACTGGTTAAGGACTTGATCTGGATGTAACTGGTGACTGCTTGTTTTGTCATGCCATCCAATTTACATATTAAATAACAAAATCTGTGGGAATATCGCTTCAATTGCATCAAAGAAAATTTTATCCTACTTTACCCTATGCTTTTGCGTGTCTCTCTCTCTCACGATCACCGTCCCCAGGTTAAAAGTGGTTCAGAGATTAAGATCCCCATGAACTATTGTCTTTCAAATAACCATGAGAATAAAGGAATTATAATTACCCTATTCTGCATTTCTACTGTATCCATTGTGTACCGAGCTGCTGGATTGTAAAATCACGTTGTTTCACTCCATATTATATGGAGATGCTTAAGTAAAGACAATGTGAACTCCTTTCCTCATGAGGCAGAGGATGAGAAGCTGACAGCAGGCAGACAGAAGCACTTAAATGCTGAGCACATCTCAGTTCCCCATGACCATGAGCTGCGGTGGGCCCCATTAAAACACTGACATCTCTCTTGCGTCATTGCATGGGAGAGGATGTTACATAAACCTGCATGTGGAAATCTGGTGCTTGACCTCATACTTCTTAAGTCATATGTGACAGTCAACATTTTTATGTGATAGTTATATTTATCATTTAAAATCCACTATCCATTGAGGCAGTTTACACTGAATGGGTTCACCCCAAAGATAGTACTAAAGTTGTCAGCACCATTTGACTATGAAGCTAGTTTGATTTTTATCTTTAGATTAAATGGAATTACAATCTGACAATGGGGGGTCAGTGTGTTTTATGGAAATGCCGGGATGTTTTCTCAAAAGTAATGAAACGTGAAGTTTACACTACACTATATATGTTGTTGATGTTTTTTCTTTATTTGTGTATTAAAAGTAGAGCAAAGGAAATGGCTAAGGGATTAACAAATTACATTTACTCTTGTTGCTAAAACTAAAAAGCTGTCTTCTGAATATTAAAGTACCTTTTCAACTTTCAATGTCCTTGACATTTAATGCTATACTATACAGTGTTCTCCATCAACATTAGAAGTTTCATTATTACCTCATTGCTCTTAGAAATGTATTTGTACTTGTCTTTACTATTTTTCTGAGACAATTACATTTGCAGCAAGTTCTAGTAGTTAGAGTGTAATGGTTTATCTTCCTGATCACATCTGATATTATGTTTTAAATGACAGATTTCATGTTGGTGAGTTATTTGAGGACAAATGTAGGACTGCAGAAATGAACCGCATTGTCTGAGAATGCTTACCAAGACCTTTAAAATCACAGGCAGTGATTGCTTACCATCTGTATGAATACAATATGTCTTCCACATAACTGAAATATTCATACAGGACAACAGATGGCCCCCTTTGTTCTGCTCCCTATTCTGGTCCCATATGCACTTTTATTTTGCTTACAAGCTCATAGACCTTTCTACTTCTGTTTGTGTGTGAATTCATGTGAGTAACAACTGTTTGAGGATTATATGGCCTTGGTATTATCTGCAGCACTTTCTGGTTATATTGGCTTTGCACCATTACAAACAATCAATGTCAAGCTTCAATCACCATTGCATTTTTACTAATACTGGCACTGCAACATTATGAGTCAGACGGTTACTTAAAAATTAGGAATTCACTTCAACACAAAAATACGTAATCCAGAACGTCATCTTAATGGATCTAATTTGAATTCACTTTTTCTTATTCACCTAACTGGTGAGTAGTAGCAGTCCTTGCTTGAAGGTAGTTAATGCTCTGTCTCATTATTCAAGTTCAGGCTTCTAAAAAACTACTGATTAACATGGAACATAGTGGTTTGCCTAACAAATTGACAAGTAAATATAATTTGTAGTACGTCACAGGAAAAGACCATAAATTAAAAAAAATAAGATAAATCTGATGAGATGCGCACCCCATACATATAATGACAAAAAATGCTAAATATCTACTATTAAACATTTTCACAGAAAAAAAATCCCAGATAATCCCAAATGTATTGTTAAAAGTATGATATTACATCTGTGGTTCCCAACCAGTGGTCTGGTGTCCCCAGATGCGCACCAAAATAAATATGGAGAAACTAAATATTTACATTCATTACTTGTCAGTGCTAACATCTGTCTAAATATGACTCTGATGTGCCAGTGTGAAAAGTGTTGTGTGCACAGCCCTGTGGCCTTATTTTTTATTAGAAATAGAGTTTGCTTAGACGAGATGTCAAAGAATAAACACCAGTTTCAAGTATAATTGGTTATGTATAGTTACTGAATGCAACGAGAAACATCCTGGTTAAAGGCATGACCATGTGGTGGCAATAACTCAGCTAGTAGGCTTGTAGAAGACTTCATTAACTACAGTTTGATCTCTCCTGTCTCTAAATACCTAAGTACCCTTGAGCAGTACACTAGTACTATGCGTAGTTGGAATTTGGAAGTACCTTTACTTTGTTGTTGCCTTGTTTCTGAGTAATTGGGTTCAGATGGGTTTGCAGTTAAGATACACTCCATTTCACAGTCAAATGAATTGTTTAGATCACCAGATGCAACCGAATTAGATACTGCACAATCACCTTTGAACTCTGTCCTGGAAGGAGTGCTTGTAATTGTGATTTTTTCATTTAACTTGCAGATCAACAATTCAGAGCTACACTCTGCTTAGACACAAGACCTTCAGTGAAATCAAAGCTGTGGTCAACATCTTTAATCTGTAAATCAGACTTCTTGACAGTGGAAACTGATATTCTCACTTCAGCTGTTGACAACACATCATAAATTTTTGCTATATCCTGATTGCAAGAGCAAATAAGTATTGGGGTGTTTGTAAATTCTACTTGCTTTTTTTATTTTTAATAAATACTGTAGCTGCCATAGAACTCGCTGCTTCAACCAAAAAAAACAACCTCTCCTTCGAGCCGGATTCGAACCAGCGACCTAAGGATGTCAGTGTTTCCGCTACAGTCCTCCGCTCTACCAACTGAGCTATCGAAGGGAGCTGTGAGCGCTCAGGAGCCGAGCTGTTATGAAATATACCCGGCACCACTGCTGCGGCCATGTGTCACAGCAACCCGACAGTCAACCATACCGAGTCATGCCACTGACTTTTAGTCATGATGGCGGTAACCTCGCTTATTCCGCTCACCTCTCTAACTGACATATCAGTGAACCACCATGGTTGGTGTTTAACTGAAATACAGGACCGGGGGCGGGTTCCTTCCGAAAGGGGAATTAGCTCAAATGGTAGAGCGCTCGCTTAGCATGCGAGAGGTAGCGGGATCGATGCCCGCATTCTCCAAAGTCCTTTTGGATTTATGGCTTCAAAACACGAATTATCCATCCCTGAATATTTTTTTATTTATCGACTATCTGACAATAGCTGATAGCGCTAAGCTAGCTTCCAGTAGCTGGCTAGCTTAAGTGCCAGCGCGCTTAACTTTATGCAGTTTAACAAGAACAAGCTAGGTTCACTTAAAAAAAAAAAAATAAAATAGAAAAAAAAAAAAAAAAAACAACAACAACAAACAAACCGGTGACCAATTTTATAAAGCTGGAGCAGATAATATTTTCCATTCAGCTGTATTTTCTGATGTTATAATAACTTACCTGTCGGTGACCGGGAGCATCATCACTGGTGTCAAATCAACCTGGCTAATGTTAGCTGGCTGTGTTAGCTTGTTAGCAATGCAGTCAAGCTAACATCGAGCAGTTTAATGAGCTTGTTTTGTGTACACCATTTATACAGATACAGCTATTAAACAGTTGTTGAAACATAATACTTTGACTCCTGGCGCCTGAATGTCGAATTAAATACATATATTCTTTATTTTTCTTTACTTTATTTTATTTATTTATTTTTTTTTACAACCAAACAGCAGTTGACTGTGGCTGGTTAACACACTGTAAACAAACAGTCACCTCTGATAGCAGAGCAGACTGGAGGCCAGCTGTTCGGTGCTTCCCTGCACAGTTTCAAATATGGGCAAGGTAAAAATGGTAACCTTTGACGTGACAGCCATAGCTGCTAAAAACAGAAGTGACAGCAGCGAGATAGGAGCAGCAGGCCGTCTCTTCAGCCTGACTCTGGGCCTCCCGCAGACTGACTTCAGAGGATATCCACTCATTTTACTTGCTTCTACAAAGATTTTTCGCACTCTGATTGTTGGATAAAAGGCTTTGTTTCAAGATGAATTCCATGGAGAGCCTGGAGAAACAGCTGATTTGTCCCATTTGTCTGGAAATGTTTACAAAACCTGTGGTCATCCTACCCTGCCAGCACAACCTCTGTAGAAAATGTGCCAATGACGTGTTCCAGGTAAGCTGATTTGTTTTTCACATAATGGGAAACATATCTATGAACTGTATAACTAACTACCAAACAGTCCTGTTATGTCTTCATGTCTCTAACCCACAGTCTGTGTCATCTGAACCCCTGGTATATTTACTTGCCCTACATCTTTGATGTATTGAAGATGGAAATAGTTTATTTCTGTCAGCCAAACATTTGGAAGTCGTGTATTACAGATGTATATTGTAATGTAGTGTAGGTTAGAGTTTGAGCTAGAAAATCAGCATTTTGTGTGTCAGAGTGGATCATAGCTACATTAAGACACTTTTATATAAATGTGAACATTTTGTGGTGGTGGTGTGCTGGTTTCGCAATATGGACCCACCGGATTAACATTTCATAACTGCAGAGTGAACTAAATAATATATTTATACATTTTGGAAAGTAAGGTGAGTCTATTCATTACACGATTGTCATATTAAATAATAGGGGTTTTAAATGTTTAAATGCTTACAGGCTTCCAACCCTTACCTTCCAACAAGAAGTGGCTCACTGACGTCTGGTGGCCGCTTCCGATGCCCATCGTGTCGGCATGAGGTTGTCCTGGACAGACATGGTGTTTATGGCCTACAAAGGAACCTCCTTGTTGAAAACATTATTGATATGTTCAAGCAAGAGTCAAGCAGGTGAGTTAGATCAGACACCCTTATTGTTACTTATACGTCTTAACATTTCAGTGACGGGCTTTGTTTATCGAAAAAGTCTTTAACCCTGAGTGGAGTAAATAGACATAGCGAACCAATTGAAAGTATTATTGCATAGTGCTGCTTTTAGCAGGTGCTGGTGAGACCTTGGTATCAGGGGTTTCCTAACCAGAGAGCTGGAGTGAGAGCCAGAAGGTCTTAGTTTGAATAATCCAGCAACACAACAATCTTTCCTTAATAGTTGACCGTGTATGCACAAAGTGTGTGCGACATAGATCACACAATGGTCACAATACTCCGCATCACACTGGATCAAAAATTTGTACGAAATGACATATTTTAAGGATAATTAAATGATACCTTGTCCTGGTATTGTCGGTATGGGTTATTCATAAAAGACAGAAGTCATTAAAGTCAAATCCAACACTACACACCTGCACTCATGCCTGATTGATGTAATGAGTTGTAATGATAATGTATTGATTACAGTAGTGACAGTCCATGTGATGGATCACCCAAAAAATAATGACACACAGCTTTGACATTTTCAGGCTGCCAATGAACATGCCATTAATATGCACTAAAATATACATGTTGCCTCTGTTTTCTTTACACCTCAACAGCAACAAGCCAGTGCCAGAGAAAAAGGAAGAAACGCCCATGTGTGATGTTCACGAGGACGAAAAGATCAACATTTACTGTGTCACCCACAGCGTGCCTACGTGCTCCATGTGTAAAGTTTTTGGCGCTCACAAAGATTGCGAGGTGGCACCTATTAGCAGTATTTACCAGACAAAGAAGGTGAGATATGAAATACATTAAATACTAATGAAGGCCATCAATGTTAATTTCTGAAAATGTATCATGTCCAAATTATCTAATTTCACTAAAAACAAATATGCACCATCCTACAATCACAAATTTGATCCACACTTGAGCTCAGGTGATTACTCTCTCATGTCTTTGCCCCCCAGACAGAGCTGAGTGACGGGATTGCCATGATGGTTGGGAACAACGACAGGATGCAAGGCATCATTAGTCAACTAGAGGAAGCCTGTCGTACCATAGAGGTCAGTGTCTCAGCTGCCGATGCCTGGATACTTAGTCACACAGCAAGCCTTGCTCACTAATGCACCGGCACTCACCTGTGGAAACCTACCAACAGACAGAATATGTCCTTGGCATCCCCACTCTCACTGCTTTTATCTGTCTTTAGATTTAAACGGAGACGCAGGGAATGTCTTACTCTCTTGTTTCCAATTTTTTTTTCCACATGCACTTAGCAGTGCACTCTGCTCAGGTCCTGTCCCACTGACATTAAAAACAGTGTAATTGATGGCAGGAGAGCGGTTTTTCTGTGGTTCACATGCTGCGGCTGGCTATAGTAGACAGGAAGCTGGAGTGGCTCCAGTCCCCCATGCACTGCCGTCAGTGGTGTCACACAGGATGGACATGCTGAATGAGCCTCACAGAGAGGACACTGCACATATGGCACTACACATGTGCAGAACGTGGGCTAAACAGACCATTTGTCATTTACCATATTTACTCAGAGGACAGAAACAATTTCTTTATTTTTTATGGCTCAATCTTTGACTCTAAGTGTGACAAACTCTTTTATACCTTAGCATTTCACGTACATTCATTTGTCAGCCAAATGACTGTAATGAAAGATGAATAATGGATGAACTTTCAGAATTTATGGTCTCCCTCTGTCTGTCTCAATATGTTGCCTTTTGTCTCTTGGTCATGGAACGTTTAGGAGAATGGTCGGAGGCAGAAGACACTGGTCTGTGAGAAGTTTGACCACTTGTATTCCCTCCTGGAGGGGAAGAAGAGGGAGATGAGCCAGAAGGTAACAGCTGAACAGGAAGAGAAGGTTAATTATATTCGGGGCCTGAGCAGGAAATACGGAGACCACTTGGAGGAGAGTTGTAAAATCGTGGAGATGGGGATTCAGACTATGGAGGAGCCAGAGATGGCCCTATTCCTGCAGGTCAGAGTCTAAATAGGCGACCTAAATTGGTTGTTAAACTTGGCCCTAACTCCATACAGTTACTGATATTTTACATGTAAGTTGAATGGATATTTAGTCTATATGTCTGTTGTCTCTTTCAGAACACAAAGCCTCTCCTCAAAAAGTTAGTACATTTCATGTTTGAATAATTGCACTGACTTGGTAAGAAATAATACAGTAAGTTTGTTATATGAAAACACAACATATTGTAATTTTAATGTCAAAATGTTGTCTGTCTTGTCGCTGTTGAACACAACTACTGGGCATGTTTTCTTTTTCTTAGTGCACGTTTGCTCTTTCAATTTTTTTTCCCCATATTGTTTAGTCATTTACCACACTAATTTCAGCACCTGCTGATAAAATCACCAGCCTAATTCCGAAAGCAATATTACACCATCTGTCTGTGAGCTTCACAGAAGGCAACTCTGTGAAATGTAGAAAATCTCCATCTTTAGCAGTGACATCCCAAAATAACTTGTGGAACGTGTTAAACATCACAGTTTGATAAAAAGTGTTTATTTGAATATCTGAGGCTGATTTTTTTCCTATAAATACGCTCATTGCACTCAGGATTGCAGAAGCATCCAGTATAGCACACTTGGATAAAGTGGAGCGTGGCTACGAGAACATGGATCACTACACTGTAGACTTTAAGAAAGAAGCCAAGGCTCTGCGTAGCATCGAATTCATCCAAGGTGAAAGGACAGAGATTGATCACGACCCCATTTTACTGCTTACAGCTCAGCTATCTGACCACCTTATTCCTTTTACAGAGGATGAAGACGAAGATGAAGAGGATGAAGAGGGAGAGGAGGTGGCTGAAGAAGGAGAGGGGGCCCAGACTGTTTCTGGAGGCAGTACCGTTACAGCCGCCTCGTCCCAGCCACCCCCCCCACAGCAGATAAACTCCTCCCCCAGTGCTGCCTCAACCTAGCTGTCAGTCGAAGTCACAGACACCTAAACCAGCAGCAGGATGAGTGTTGCTCCTAGATGTTGTTTTCAGGTCAGTTGTGATTCTTTTTCTCCCACATGGGGCAACAGAGACAGATTTCTATCTGTGCCACGAGGAAAGTCTGAGTTGCTGAGGTAGATATTTAACGAAGAGACTGAAGTATCCCTTCACTTCTTTTCCTCTTTTTTGACTGTGTTAGCATGCATTATTTCATACTGACTGATCCTGTGCTTTTTTTTTGCTTCCCGATTTTTTTTTTTTTTTTTTTGGTTCTTCCTGCCAGTCTCACTGACAGACAAGCTATGAGGGAGGCCGTTGCTTATTTCCAGATATTATTCAGATGTGCTCAATTTCATTTTTTATGTGGCTGACCTTTTCTAACTCACAGCCTAAACTACATCATTAGCCAGTAGGACAGGAGTGCTTCAGGTCTCCCTGCCATTCATATACTTTGACTAATATAATTTCATTATAAGACATGTCAATGGTAAATGTTCCTATTATAGACAAAATGTCACATTTTGCTATGATATGGTGTATTATGAAGTATGTGTCATTAAAACAGGATTCCACAAAACAACCCACAGTACTTGGTCTTGGTTGTTCGCAGACTAACACACAGTAACAGTCCTTATTTCCATTTTACTGCCACATGCTCAGGTCTGTGCATGGTCTGCATTAACAATGAAATAGATTTTAATGCTCATCCCTGTGTCTGTGTGTGCGCCTCTGTAAAGGGAAAGAGACTTAATTCTCTCATTCTCCCTCCTTTTATCTATTCTTCACACAATTTCATTTATATCTGTCAAAGTGAATCTAGCTAGAAAAGGCTATTAGTGCCCTTTTTATAGCTGGTTCAGACAGTTATAAGACCCCTCAGTAATGTATGGGCTTGATCCCATTCCTGCTCCCAACCTGCTGTCCATGCAAGGCTGCAGCGAGGCTGCAGCGAGCCTCGGCCTGTCACTCATCTGTTTGTTGCCTTACAATTGTCTCACCTTGCTGTGACTTCACAACTAAAGTAGTCCACCATGTAGTGCCATTTAATTACTGTACGCCATCTCTCACTGAGGTGCACCCTTTACAAAGGGGCTCAGTGCAGCTCTAAGCTCCAAGCGGCTAAGTGGGCCAAGCAGAAAAGGATGACTCACATCCCTGACACTGTGGGTCAAGATCCACACCGGATTCACAAACACACAGACACACATGGTGTCTTTTTCTGGTGCATCTTAGAGCCGTCTGTGGTTGTCTCTTGCTCATATATTGAGAGTTCCCTCTTGAGGATTAGGGGTTTAGGAAGTAAGATGCTGTGTGAATGTGCTCCACCTGCATGGCTGCTGTGTATGTGTTTGCACTTTGGCGTTAACTCAGCGTTAACCCACAACTTGGCTCCAGAGCATTGCCATGGTTACACCATATAAAATGTTCTGGATTTTTGTCAGCTGCCAATATTTGTATAGACAGGTCTGTTTGGCTTTTGTTTTTCATTTCCTACCCTCCACCGACGACATTAATGTATTTTAAAAGTAGGAAAGTGTTTGTTAATAAAATGATTAATTGGAGTAACTTGAAATAGTTTTTTATGGGAGTTATTATTAACTCATTTGTAAGGATGTCCACAGAGAAGTGCTAGCATTGCTTAGAATTTTTTATTAAAAAATATAGATATAAGACGTTCCCTTGCACAACAGAAAATGACTGGTTGCACATACGTTTATTAACAAACATAAATATCATAAATACAGTGATCCGTAATCTAAAACAGGATACCAATCTTGTCAATGCAGTAGTTCAAGTCTTCAACAGAAACATTTCATCTCAAATATGAAGAACGTGTAATTCTACAGATTTGACACCAACATTAAAATGTAAGGGTACAATCGGATCTTTTTTAAGTCAAGCCCGTTTATGCTCCATAGTTTGAGGTTAAAGCTATAAATAAATATTGATACAGCAGCACTATATTGTACAGAGCATGTTTCGTGCTGATGGTAAAAATGAAAAAATAAATAAATAAAATTAAGAAATTAATTAAGAAAGGAACGAAAAGTAAAGAAAGGGAAATGAGATCTTTGGCGGACTGGAAAGAAGTCTTCATTTCCCGAAGAGCTCCATCATTCTTCTGTTGTTTTGCGCCTGCTGGGCCAGCTGTTCGGCCCTGGACATCTCCATCATCTCCCGGAGCAGGTGGAAGGTCAGATCCAGAGATATCGGCGGATCTTCGGACCTCCTCCCCCGCTCCATCGACTCGCCCCCGCGGTCTCCGAAGCCGCTGATGAGCGCCCTGATGTTCCCAACTTTGCCCTGTAAAAGGCGTCGCGTCAGCTGGAGTTGTAAGGCTCTGTTGTAGGTGGCAGGTGATCCACCGGGATACATGGACGCTGATGGGAAAGAGTTCGAGTCCCCGTTGCCCAGGCGGATGAAATACTCCTCTCCGAGCCGCTCCAGGATGGGACCGGGCTGCTGTTGCTGCTCCTGCTGCTGCTGGGAGTTTTGGGTTTGGGGGGCCGGGACGCGCAGAGCACCGCCAGGACTCTCAATGGCCCGACATTCGTAGCGCGGTAAGAAGGCAACAAGCAGAATCACGGTGGTTCCAAGTAAATTGAGCTTCATGTCAGGATATCAACAGGAATCTGGGAGGGAAAAGAAAATCCACGATTATTTTCCTGTCATATGTTTATTTCAAAATTTTCATCTGGCGTGAAATGTGCCGCGTAAAGATGGATTTACGCACGCAAAACAATAATGCCACGGGTTGGTAACTGAGAATTAAAGCGTCAGAGATAATTTATTGCTGTAAGACATTTTGTGATTCACCATCTCTTGTTAATCATTCGCATCTTGTTTTTTTTTTTTTTTTTTCAATATTTACACGTAAAGACAAATAATTTTTGGGTCAACTGTGGAAGTGAAACTATTATTGCCCACAATAATGTTATCATGACTAAAAATGTAAACTCAACTTTTAAAATACAATGCAATTACTAAAGATCAAAATCCACTTTGTGGTGCGTAAAAGCATCTTTGCAAAGCAAAAGTGCAGGTCGTGCCGATGAAATGAGAAAATGTAAAAAGGTTTAAAAGGCAGCTTTTCATACCTTCAGTCTCTAGAGGAGGTCCAGTTCAGTCCAGTTAGGGTTGCCAAGTTAGTTGGCGAGATGCCGCCCTCCTTCACTTCTCTGGAGAAACTGGTATGTGGCCACTTAGTTTAAGAGTAGATGCTGAATGGACTTATATAGCCAGCATCACTATAAGTGTCGCGCTCCGAGCTCAGATTGAGTCTGCGCGTTCTCGCCTGGCTGTAACGTGAATGGACTCTGACAAAGTGCTTTAGTTTGGATGAGATGAGTCATATGTCAGTGTGCGCGCGCGTGCACGAGCGTCTACCTCTGTGCTCTTCAGAATAAGGCCCTATCGGTGCCACACCTGCTGGAGAATTTCACCAGACAGGCTTGGTTTTAAGAAAGTGTGGGGTTTCCTGAGTTGGAAATCCAAGAATAAGTTTCAGATTGTTCTTATTTTTATCTCCCTATAATTCAGAGTGGTTTTTAGATACAGAGTCAGATTTAATTGAAAGTTTTTAAACTACTGTGTCTGAACTTTCGATTTGTCACATCACATTAATGGTTAATGACTAAAGGACTAAAGATGTTGGTAATGCATCACGCAGCTGCAGATACAACAGGTCCATTTGGGTGCAATCTGCAGGACTGATGTTGTCTCTGTCTGTTGCCCCACACTAATGATTCTAAGGCAGCTTCCCATCTAATCAGTGCTGTTCAATTATCTGCAAACAGCTCCGGCTGAGAGAGAGGAATTGTCTCTCAGTGAGTCATTGCTGCTGCTTATACTGTCCATTCCAGTGGATCCTTCAGCCACCTTGCTCCAGTCTTCCTAGATGGAGAGCTTTATCCAAAGTCGGACAAACCATTAGAAATTTGTCTGTTTAATATAAAATTTCGTGCAATGTAAGTCCATTTCAGTGAATTCACAAACATTAAAGGATTATAAGTTACTGATGAGAACATAAACACCATCCGTAGTTCAGTCCCTGTAAAATTGTGTGTATTGTTATGTTGCAGCCTTAAAATATTTTTTTCTCTCATCAGTTTACATTCATTGACCCAGAGTACCAAAGAGATCACAATCAGGGAAGTGCAGGGTTCTCCCATTTCATCTGATGTGTCTTGAGTGGAATCCACTTGTGGTAGATTCAGCTGATTGAACATGCTTTGGAAAGCCTTACACAGCTCTGTGTAATGTCACACAGCTGATGATGCCTGCAGAGCTCAAACATCAGATATACTGAATGTTTCCAGAAGCACAGAGAGTCTCCACGATTCCTAAGTGGGAAAAGTTCCTCTCCTTCTCCCTCCTCTAATCTGTTCTTCACACGCTTTCATTTATTTTTCCTCAAAGGATATCTGGCTGGAAAGGGCATTAGAGCCCCTTTTTATAGCTGTTTCAGGCAGTTATATATATCGCTCAGCAATATATGGTCCTAATATCAAGCCTGCAACCGAACATACTTGACCTCTTCTGTAGCTCTGGCACAATCCTGTTTCCGCACTTCTTTACTAAAACTCTGATATTCTTTGTCAGCTTTGACACCTTACATAGTCCAGTGTGTGTTTTTCGGCTAAATCTTGTCCAGTCAGCTGAATCCACCACAGGTGGACTCCAATCTGCCTGCAGAAACATCTCAGAGGTGACTGAAAGAAACAGGATGAACCTGACCTAAACACCAAGTCTTGCATTAACAGGTTTGAATACTTGATGTTGATGTGTCATGTCAGATTTTCCCTTTTAAGGAATTGGATTTTGAATAAGTCTGCAACTTAACAAAATTTGAAAAACTTCATTATTTTCTGAATGCACATTTCTTAAGTAACCTTTTATAAAATGGTAAACCCTTTCCCATTAATCCTGAACAGCAAAACCATTTCACCCAGACATTCAACTGGGAGAAAATCCAAGTTCCAGACATGCAGCATATGCAGAGGTCAAAGTGACTTAACGCATACTGTGCACTCAAGTACAAACAGTCAACTTGAGAGAGACAGGAGGAGAAAATTAGATTTTGTAAATGGACAAGATAGACTTTTCTTTAACATTCTGCAAATTTCGCATATTATCTGGTGACATTTTAGTCGATCTGAGTGCAGTTAGCGGTTGATGTGAACATTTTTCTCCTATAGATTATCCACTTTGTCGCTCTTCATGCCCCATGCTGCTGCAGGGAGGTGTCAGGTCCCATCATGAGAAACACATGTTGCCTGACACAAATAGAAAACACTGGCAGATGAGAGAGGGACTGCTTGTGGTCTGCTCATGTCACCTCATTTTCAAATCACTGTCCCTGAACAAATGACTGGGAGAAAAATCCTCTGCTGTGATGCTACACCGGAAAAGATTCAGGCTTAAAATATTATCCCTTTGTTTCCTCAATTAGAGCGAGTCTCTCAGACGATTAGATTAAACTTTAATGATTCCTGCAGGGAAATTGGGATGTTGCCACTTAATATGACCTCTGACCCTGTCCTTTCTGTCCAGGTGGAGAATAAAAAAATAATCATGATGAAAATCAGGCTTTTCAGTGGGCTGGACCAAACTGTGTGAACACTGCACACTGCTTCTGAGACAGAGTTTCACAGAAGCGCTGTAATACCATGGCAACATATTCTTTTAATTGATCATTTGTGTTTCCAATTGTGATCTGCTTTGAGGAAGAACTAGGGCTCCTTGTCAAACTGTCCCTTAAAAAATAATTGGGCTGCTTTCCCCAGTGGATGGAGATGTGTTCTTCCTCATACGTTCTGCTTGACTTTGAGAAACTAATTTTAATAAACAAAGTCACTCTGGGTGTTTAAATGAATGTAAATAGGGTCTGCAGAGCTCTGGGCTCACCGCTAAGAACACCATCTGAGTTTAGTCCTGTAGCTCAGGTGTCTTTGTGATTTATAGGCCAGATATAACCTGCTATAAAAGCTCTTCTTTAATAGAAGTGGGAGCTTGGCCTTTCGCCTTAAGAAAATAAAAGTAACATTGAAAATGTTACAGAAATTGTGTTTTCTTCTTTTACAGTCGATCACTAAACAACACAGAATTTTCATTCGCACAGGCCACTGGATACATCAGTAATTAAATATCAGTAAGGGAGTTTAAGACTAAACAGGCTAATTAGGTATGCAGGAGGAGAGCTGCTCATCGGCACAGTATCTCCCCTGCTTCATTTGACACACAGACATTCTTCAGTGCAAGTCAGATGCTTTTCAAAGGAACTGTTTAGAATTTGTACATTTGTTATATACATTCTACGTTTTTTACATTTGAATACATGTCTCAGCGTTTCACAAGCAACATATTTGCAATGATAAAATTTAGCAATCTTCCGATGCTCTTGAAATGAGCACCTCCTGAAAAATTCAGTTTGAGACAGCTGGAGCTTCTCCTATGGTTTGCATGCAGCTGAACAGTGTGTGCATCCCCTGCATGAGAACTGGTGAAGCAAAGCTTCATAATTCAGCGAAAGCCTCAAGGGCCATTCTGTCTATATGAATCTACACACGTACCTCTGAAGGTGTTAAAGCCGAGGCTTCCCTAATGTTTGTTCACCCATCAGATGCCAGTCTCCTCACACTGTGCTGATGGGAGGAAAATAAGGAAAATCCAGCTTTGCTTAAGAGCAATTAGGAAACTAAACATCCTCTAATCTGAAAAGCTTATCTTTAAATTGGATGGTAGATACATTGATCTCATTGTCTGTCAATAGAGAATCCACTAATACATTAAATTAAGGGGTGTGTCTTATCTATTATATTGTCATCATATTTTTTGACTATTATTATAGTTTATATTATTTATGTCACATTATCTGTTACCCAAGCTTTCTTTACTTCCTGACATCTCTTGCCCATCTGTGGCATTCTGCCCTGAGACATTTGGTTCTCACTGAAGCCATAAATATTTTAAAAAAGGCCACAACTAAACTGTTTCATTTTTTAATGGCTCAATAATTTTCTAGAACAGCTGTGAGCTGTATCTTTTAGCACTGGTTGTTCCAACACAAGTAAATGTGTGGAAACACACAAAAAGGGCACTTTAACAGTAAATGTCTTCGATAGGCCACGTCTCAGGTCTTTTTGTGGATTCAGGTGAGTTTTACAGGGCAAGAACATGTCGTCATCTTTTTTTTTTAGAATTTAACAGGAATTCATCTCCCGCAGCATTGATGAAGGATATGTAACTCACAAATTAGTCAAATTAAAATGTTCTCTGGTAGCACCATACAACACACATTGCTGTGATAATCTGTGTAAATCTTGGGCATGGGTATGCTCTGCCCACTATTTCATCTTTATTCTTTCAATTTCAGGAACTGCACCTAATGACAGCTCTATTCGTAATTTCAAATTGTAATAGGTGTTTTTTTATTTCAGTGTTTCATGAGTAATGTTTCATTCAAAAGCATGAAGCAGCACATATCCACTCTGTACATTTGACTGTTACCATAATGTGGCAAAATTGCCATTTCAAGAGAAATCTAGGGCAAAGCCATTCTACCAAATTGTAACCCAGTTTTCTTTACTCTTTAATAATCTGTGACCATAATTGGGGATTTGGTGCTCCTTAATCTGAACATATAATGCTTACACTGTTTTCATCAAGTAATGTAATGAAATTGTTTTGGATACTTTGGAGGCCAAGTCTTACGTCAAAATCTTTATGCTATTTTAAAGCGTGATCATTCGTAGGCAAGCAAAATAACTTCAGGTCTCAGCACTGAATGACAAACATCTTATGCATTGGCACTGCCAGTTATCATATGGGTCAGTTTGACAGACAGAAAACAGCCAGAGAAAAGAAACATTTCAAATGGTTTTCCTTATTTTAGACTCCACTTGTCTCTGAGCGTCAATAACCTTAAAAATCTCTTTTGCTTTCAGCGCGGCTAGCCTCATTTAAAGTAACAATCAAAGCATAAAGGCCAAGATGGCTGAATGGGTTTGTCCCTGTCTCCGGCGATGCCTGTCACTTTGTCTTACACCAATCAGTGGTTAAACTTTGTTTAAACCAGGGCTTTGTATATGGGTTAAGATCAAAGACTAGTTCTTAAGACCAAGCAAAGTTGTCAATATGCAGATTAAGTTAGTTGAAGGCTGTTAATATATAACCATGATATCCTTGTAATATTTAACATGAATGGCAACGAGACTTGTTTTATTGGACAATCAATGCAGTATTGATGGATGGAAGATTAATTTATTTTCTGGTGATGTGTTGGTGAGAGAAAGCTTTCAGAACGATGAAGGCAGTATGTTTTTTTTTTTCTCTATTTCTTGTTTTCCTCTTCAATCAAACATATCTGTTGCAACTTCCTCACAGGTTGTGGTTCAGACTGACGGCATCCGAGATCACAGGTTGATACAGTAGAGATGTCCATATATCACCACAGCAGTGGCCAATTCATTCAACGCAAATCAAAAGGCACATTTGACATCAATTATGTCAGGATTCAATTTCTAGATTTGTCTGTAAGTGACCTGAGATGTGAGCTCCTCAATCTCTCTATATGTGTACAAACGGGAGGCTTCCTGCTGCCACTTCAAACCACGTGCGCTTACCGCACATGTCCTCAGATGACTGTGTTGGGTATTTGCACCATAGCACACATGAATGTCCTCCACCACATTAGTCACGGTGCAAACCAGTGAAGATGCAGTGAAATCAGTTGCATTTGTGGAGAATGAGATTCTTGGTTGTTTTCCAGAAAGTGCATTCTAATGCAGAAAATAAATGTAGGGGTGGACGGTGTTGCATAATTTGATGGAGGTCAAAAACTGCCCTTTGTGCAGACACAGGGCTGTCCAGCACCAGAAACAAAACGTTGAATACGATGCTTATCATATTAGAGGATAATTAAAAGCGAGTCCATGCAGCAGAAACATGCTGCTAATAAGTGACCTCATTATCTGAGCATGCTTTACCCTTGAGTAAATTAAATGATTCATCCTTTGTTTTGTTTTGTTTTTGTATTCCTGTTCTCCACTTGGTTATGTAGGTGGCTGTATTACTTCCCTGGTTTCTCTCTGATAACCAATGAGGAGCTTAAAGGTGCTGATCACACAACTGCACCAGGCCAAAGTAATAAAAATATCAGACTATCACCACAAACGGCAGCAGACTCAGTCAAAGACTCCCCTGTCTTCACTGGAGACTGAGACAAAACAAATCTAAGTTGCTGTTTGATTCTCCAACGACAGAAATGTTCCTTTTGTTACTATGTGAGTTAAAATATTTATAATAAACACATTGTGGTGTGTGTGGTGAAAAAATTGTGTCCGAAAATTATTCCTGTGCTGTATTTGGTTCCCTGTCATTAATTCAATGGAGTGACTGTAATTTAAAAGCCTCCAGAGCTCAGCATCAATCAACTGAGCTAGTCAAATAAAACTAATGCAATGAATCAACAGAGATACGTGCGTTAATCTCACACTCCTTTGTCACAAGCCTTTCAACATCAGGTCTAACCCTCCAGAAAGAGGACAGGATGAGTGCAGAAAACACACGAGAAGGAGACAAAGGACTGTAAATGTGATGTAACAGCCACTGGTCGAGTGGAAGCAGGGCGATGTAATACTGGGTGGTTGTTCTTCAGCAGCTTATGTGGTTGTTTATGTGGTTGGTTCTGACGAGACGGCGACAACATGCAGTTTCTTATGGGATTAGTTAAAGTTTTCATCTCAGACAATGACAAAATTGTCCTGAAGGTGTTTTAGAGCCTTGAGACACCTATTCAGAAACATTTGAACCCAGTGAGTGGAGTTTTTTAACTCGGAGTTGAGCACAGTTGAACTGAGTTCAGTTCTGCTTGAGGGTAAAAACTGTTGTTTCATTTTATTATGCTCTCTATCGCAGCTTCCTGGCTCTTGTTATGCTGTGAAGTATATTGACCTTGTGAGAGACTTTGCATCTCGATATGTTTAATCATTGTTGTGTCTGAGCCCTGAAGACATGTGTGGTGTTAAATTTGAGGTGATGCCAGCACGCTGTGGGTTGAACACAGTCTGGTTTAACTCCACCCTTTTGTTCCTTTATACATTCTTTACATTCATCCACCCTCTTTGCTCCAGTTGCTTTGGCAGATCTGGCCATATCTGGCTGGGAGAGCACTGATGCTTCTCACCAGTGACTTGTTTCTCTGTTGCCCCATTTGGAGTTATCTGTGCCAAGAGTGAAACCTTTTCATCCCTGTTGTGCTTTCTTTGTTCATGATCTGCAGCTGCTTCTCTCGGGGTCTATTTTCACCCCGACACATCCTATGCTTTTCCTTTGTTAGCATCAACTTTTGCTCTTTTCAGTCCTTACTTGAACAAATAATATCTGTAGATTCAACAGTTCAACAGTTTGCCTGTGAACACTGACGTCTGTATGTAGTGTAAGCTACTTAAAGCATTCCACCTCAGCCTGTAAAGCTTGTCTTTGTTGAAAGGTTCTCATTACACCATCTTTGTAATCTTTAAAAAAAAAAAAAAAAAAAAAAAAAAAAGCTTCTCTCCTGTCTTTGCCCTCAGTGAATCGGTGATCACTCCTGATCACGAGCAAAAGTAAAGATAAATGTCACTATAACTGACAGTCGGAAAGTCACTAATGTTTGCCTCCAGAATGACTTCTGGGTACTTGGAGGTGTGTAAAACTGGCTCTCAGCCACTCTTCATCCGAGGAATGCCATCATTTTCACCCTTCAGCCTAACTTGCCTGACAAGCACTGATTTAGTTTATTCATTTGTAATTATTGAATAGGTGAACTTAGCTCTAACACCAAGGTCTGAGGCATTAGTGTTCAGGGCTGTCTGATCATTTAATGTAATGGTGTCATTGCTGTTTTTTACTGTAGCATCACTATAATAGGTTGTTTTTAGCTCTGCCCTCAATCTGTGATTTGGCACAAACAAAACAGAAAGCCACTGGAGGTTATTATGTAGATATCTATTTATGACTCAATTAAATGTGTTGTTTTCACTACACAGTTATTCTTGCTGCTGTGACGATCTACAATAAACACTCAGAGTACTTTATGTGAACATTAACCTTGACTGCCCCTTTAAATTTTGTGTTGTATGAAGTAAAGGTGCATCTTCGTCACTGTTGCCCTTCCAAGACAGCAATTTTGATTAACTTTCATGTTTCTTTCCCATTAAATTGCAGAGCCTTTTAAAACTCACTAAGTGCTCAGTGATGGCTGATGGTGATCGTGCTGCTGCAGGACGCAATAAAGATAGAAGAAGTAAAACCCATTTAGGATCATCATAATTGAGGACCTAGTATTTAAGTAGCTAATTGATGTTTCCACTTTTACATACCAGTGAGAAACATTTGTTTCAATTAATTTACTTTGCTGTTAAAATAATGTCCTTTTAACATAGTTACTTAAAATCCAAAAAAGTTTCATTACCATTAAATTAGGTAGGATGTGTGTTGGAAGCAAACATTTAATGATCATGACTTACGCTCAACAAGTTTTCCAGGAACTTTCAGTTTGATTGCTGAATTGCTCTGTGGCCGACATTTTCAAACTGTGTTTTGTAATTAGACTGTTTTTTGTTTTTTTTTTTCCTCCTCTCAATCCCCAGTGATGTGTTCAGTTCACTGGACTGTGTGTTCGACTCCCTCACCGGCTATTGTCCTCGCAGGTGGGCTTCCCCAAGCTCCCTAACCCCTCTGAACAAGGGCGAGCATGAATTACATTAGCCACAGTTATGTAAACATTAATTAGATGTTGGCTCTGGATATCGGCACTTGCTCTGCATTGAGCTGGAAGCCATCACTCCGCTATGCACAAGTTTGTTTCTGTATCCCTGTGCACATCTATTTATGCATGGGTGCGTGTTTTCCGTCATGCTCACAACAATGTTTATGTTGGGCTAATAAAGCAAGAGATGAGATGAAGTGTAAGCGACCATCTGCTTGATTGAGTTGTGTGATATAACGCAAAGGCCCGGGGATGGACAGAGTTTAGTTTAACTTGGGTTAGAGATGACTTTCAAACAGGGCAGAAAGAACAGGAGCCTATCTAACCACAAGTAGGTTGTACATAGCCCCGGGCAATTTGCACAATTACAGTCAAGATGCTGCTTTGTTGCACCCTTCCTCCCTGCCAGTAACAACATGCAAAGAATAACAAAATGGATCCGCCATTCATTATCTGCTCTGAATCATCTGTGACACTGAATCATCGTGTTTTATTTGGGGGTGCATACGGAGTTGAGGGCTTCCAGCTGTCACATGCATTAGTCTCCATTGACACCACGTATTCAGGCAACGAGCAAATTAAACTGGGGTGTTAAGTTATCCGTACATCTCTGCTTCAAGAAAAAAAAAACAAACCCTCAAAATAAACCTGAGAAATAACACAGGGCTGGTGATGTTTGGTTTCACTTTGAGGTGCTTGTGTGAGTGGAAAAATTGATGTGTGAGCCTGTGTGTTATTCTCATGAAAGACCTTAGGACGTTTGTAGCAACTGCCAATAACGGGGATGAAAAGCTTGTCTGTTGTTTCTCCTGCTGAGAAACACCAACATTTACCGTTTTGATCACTGCTCATTTGAGCAACTTTCCTCACTTCTTGCAGAGTCCAGAATGACAGAGAACAGCAGGAGTGCCACTTATCAAAGCCTCAAGCTGCCATCTCACCTCAGAGCTCAGGCAAGTGTGGACAAAATGGCAGAGACGCCAAATAATATCAAGCACCTGAGAGCGAGTAGCGTCATGCTTTGCTTTGAAACAGATTCAGTCTTCTGTAGGTGCTGTCACAGTCTGAAACTTTGTTTATTGAATAAAAAAAAATCCCTTTGGCGGATGAAGGAGGTAGAAATCTGCTTTGCACACTGAGATCCAAAGCCACCCATAAAAGTTTATTGATGTTCAGATCTTTTCATTTCTCATGGCAGCAGGTTTTGTGCTCCTTACACCAGGGTTTCCCTGCTTTGTGCGCAGGCAGTAGATAAAAGTGGCTTCTTAAAGGCAGCCCTGCCTTACATTGGAGTTTGTACGCTGAAGGTTACACTCTGCGATTTTCTTAAGAATGATGACAGAGATGCCAGTTCAATTTAACGGTCATATCTGACGCTGTTCGTTCAACTTAGTTCACCACTATACTTTAAAGTGTCCATTTGTGACCAGCGTCCCTCTTGGCAGAAGCACTCCACCATGATTTATAGAAGTCAGTTGTTCACTGCATGACAAATGTTGAATGACAAATATACCTTAATTTTGAATCTCACAGGCCCTAAATTTTGCATTTGTATTTGAAATATATTATAGTAATGGAAGCGCGGCCGCATAGTGATTTGCACTGTTGCCCAACAAGAAGGTCGCGGGATTGGGTCCTGGCCTGGGGCCTTTCTGTGTGGAGTTTGCATTTTCTCCCCATGTGGGTTCCCTCCCACCGTCCAAAGAAATCATGTTTGTCTCTAAATTGTCCGTAGATCTGAGTGTGAGTGGTTGTTAGTCTCTGTCTGTGTGTTGGCCCTGTGATGGACGGGTGACCCGTCCAGGGTGACGCCGCCTTCACCCAATGTGAGCTGGGATTGGCTCCAGCACCCCCCACCCCCCAGAAATAGATAAGTGGTAGAAGATGAGTGAATGAATATATTGTGAAAAACGAAGATAGGTTTTTAAAGGAGCTATTTTGTAAGTTTGTTTGTTTGTACTTTGCATTGCAGCAGCTTTCTGCTTTGTTTATTGTCCAGAAGGACAATAAACCTCAAACTTCATTGCTCACCAATAACTGCCTTGCTTTCCTTTTACTTCTTGTTCTATCTCATCTTTTCTTCTGCTTTGATTTTAAGTTAGCACACTTCGCTAGCCCCAGTGCAGGTGGCCTGCCTTGAGTTTCTGTGGCGCTGCTCAGATGGCGTATTATAGCCTCTTGAACTGTAAAAACAATGATGGCTCCAGCTCCTAAGAAGACAAGTCGAGTGATGATGAAGGTAAAACTTTCAAATAGCTTCTTTAAATGCACAATCACTCAGGAGAGGCCAAAGATGAATTAACCTCGGATATAAAGTCAAAACAGGTATTCACTTATGTGAACATACAAGATAGCATCTTGAAAAATGTAATACAGTTTAGCACAAATTATCCTTTAACACCAAGATCAAATGTTATTGTAGAAACCAGGAGTGTTAATATTCTGAACCTGAGATGCCTTGCGAAATTCCTCCAAATTGTTTCACTTACTCAGACTCTAAGGCATTAGGGGGAAGGCAAGGATTACATTTACATATCAAAGTGAGTACTGCTGCTTGAGGGCCCCTGCATAGATGTATGTGATCCATATTATTTATAGCTAAGGAACCTCCCCTGGGATCCTGATGGCGCTCGGCATCTATCGTGCTACGAGAGAGGACAGTCTGGTGAATGTAGTTTGCAATTAGTGACTGTTGCTTCACGTCAGGCCAAAGATTGGCACGATCCGTGACCAATTTAAAAACAGCATTGATCAGACAGTTGGTTCAAGAACAAAGAAAAGTGATTGACACGGGTCGCAGAGCCATCAGAGCAGCAGGGGGACTCTGTATGATCATCACTGATTCTCGGCTCAATGTGAATGTGATCATGCGATGACACTTAGCATGCCAGCAACGCACTGACACTCTGTTAGAGATAAGTGACAGTGGCCCAGAGGATGAGATGAGCAAGGTGATTTTTGCCCTTTCGCTAATGAGCACTCTTCTCTGAGTCATTCAACAACACTGACTGACCCAGGAGGAGTTGTTCTTGGTAAATGGCATGGTGGTTCCTTTTGTGAAGTCCGTCCAGGATTAGAGACATGCCATTAATAAAACACTGAAACATCACAAGTGAAATGATCATTTTTTGAAATATCATGTTGACAAGCTTATCTCTCCATTTGACCTATGTGTCACTGATTTGGATTCATCATTCAAATCCTGACTTGCCTCTTCTGCTCATCGCTTTCCAGTTGTCGCAAACGTTTCAGAGTTTTTGGAGTTTAAGAGACAGAAGGAAATGGCTGAATGAAGGATACGACATCACATCTTGGAGGTGTTCAGTGAATCTCCAAAAGGGCTCATTTGTCACTCATCAAATGACATATTTAATTTTAAACATTATCTTTCTGTATCATCTTTTTTTCCATGACCCAAGTGGTTGTCAAGTTGAGGAGCACTTAGCGGCTAAAAGCCTTGTTTCATATGAAGCATATGAAGGCCATTTCATCAAGAAAGTTTTCTGTGTCTTAATAAGTGACAATTTACGCACATTTCTTAAATTGCATCACAAAGCCATCACCACCATATGTGATGGTTTATACATTTTCAGTGTGCATCATACCTGTAACAATAGTGTGCTATTCCCCAAAATAATACCTGATAGACCAAAGTCTACATCCCTTCCTGGAGTGAACAATCCCCAGAAGAATTAATGGCTGCCTGCATTCATTAAGCCCAGAATCCGTCTAATTATGCACCAGTGTGCACCTATGGACTAATTAACAGTCAATCAATAAGGGCCCTCAGTGACCCTCATGCAGGGGCCCGCAGCTACACCCCCTCATTATTGGAGCTGTATCAAGGCTTCAAAGAGGATTTCTCCGGCTCTACCCGAGGGGCCGGATGACACATTAGGCTGCACAGGTTCTGCAAAGTTGGTGTCTCTCCTGCTCTCCCTCCTTTTCTGTCTGTGTGTGTATGTGAAAAACACCACAGGCTGTAGAAGATGTCAAGCTATTTAAAGACACTGCACAAATCATAAAGCCCTATTGAAATTTAACATGAATATTAGGTGAAAGACTGGAAGAACGGGAGACAGTATATATTTAACCATACTGCTTTGCTTCTGCTTTGCCTTTATATTAAATGTCTATCTGGATTCAGCTTTAGCATTTTAGAAAATAAATGTATTTGTTCTTAACAACAGCCCACAACTCATAAGATAAAAGGATTGGCATTACTCATGTCTGTAGAGTAAATAGAAGGCCTCATGTTAAGGCTTAGTGGCCAAGTATTTTAGGACCAACATCTTTAAAGCTCAGTAAACATGTTTTTTTTTCTCAGTCTGAAACTGGGAAGTGTCTCATCCAGCCAAAAATCTAATTTGTTCTTCCATTGCTTTTTTGTATACACTAATCAAATGATATATGAAGAGTTGATTTACGTCCACAATGCATATTTTGCAGACTTTATTATCCTTCAGCAGAGCTTCGCTCACTGTTCTCCCTTGTTTCCGGCCTTTTTGCTGAGCTAAACTAACTAACAGTAGCTATAAATTTATTGTGCCAACATTTTGGCCAGTTTTACTCGTCTAACATTCTACAAGACATGAAAAAGTCATATTTTCCAAAAACTCCCTTTAAGATGAAAAGGTGGGCAGCATGGCAGCATAGGGAAAAAAACATAGTGGAATTCCAGCACCCCCCACCACCCGCAAACAGTAGAAGATGAATGAATGAATAAATGAATGATGGAAAGGCAGGACCTGCAATGAGGTGCAGGTCAATAAATCCTGACTGTTCGGGTCAAAAAAAGAAAGCTGATGATGAAAGAGACTTGAAGTTTTGTCAGTTACTAATCATTTCATCATTATTCTCATCTAATTGGTGGATTTGGTTGACGCTCTGGCTCAGCAGAGAAGAGGGTGTACCTGATGATGTCACTGCGATAAGCCCCCACAGAGCTGCTGAGTACAAAACTGAGGGACGACCTCTGGAAGTTGCCATGACATCAAGCGCTACCCAGCTTTGTCTGCTTCCAACATCCAGCATGGGGACACTGCAGACACATTCACAAACACATACGTCATGCCCTCACTTGCATGATTTGGCATCCACACACACACACACACACACACACACACAGTGGTAATGTGGTCGGAATGATAGCTCAAGGACTCCACTCTCCATCCCGTGCTGGTTCTAGGAAGACAGCCAGGTTTTGGGGTGCAGTTGAACTGTTTCACACACGTCAGCTGGAGGGGGAAATGGTGCACTTGCAAGAGACGACAGCTATGTTTCCCGCTCACCTGCAAACAGCACATCTCCTGAGGTCTGGCTGCAGAGACCTGGGTTATGCCTGCCACATCAAGCAGTCTGAACAGAGGATTACATTTTGTCCTCTGTCGTGGTTGGAAAGGTTTAAAATTGATACAAAACATGCAGCAAAGCCTTTGTAAGAGATAGCATGCAGTGCAGGCAGTAATTTGGGAGCAGCAGGTAGCGGTGAGCCATTGCCCAGGACCAAATGATGTTTCTGTCCCATCCACAGCAGATCAATAAAAAGCTCTGACCTCTACTGCCAACTAACTTAAATCTGCTCACCATGGGACATAACTCCCCTCTTACTGTGGAAACAGGAAGTACCGAATGTAATCTCCAAGAGTGGCTAAGCCCGACAGCCAACAGCTCAGTCATGTGGATCGTTTGTTTTGCATGAGCAGTTTAGGGTTAACTTGGACAGACGGTCCCATTTATTGATTCCTCTCTGGTAAATCATGTCACGTTAAGCTGCGGCCCATGATATTTACCACAGTGATTGATCAGTAGGCACACTGGATGTACAGGGAATATTTTAAGCCTCCTGTGTACCCGTTTGATAGGTGTGAACCCTGAAGTTAAATGGTGTTTCTTCATTTTCATCCAGAGGAGAATCAGGCATCACCTTGTAAAACGTACAAAACACAGCATGCTGGCAGAGGACAACATATGATATAATCCCCAAACTAGTGGAAAATACATTCTCCTTGGGCCAAGTAGGTCAAAGAATTTATGGGATAACGCAATGACTATAAATATGCAAGTAAACTGTCAGCAGCTAATCACGTCTGATTTATGCCTGGATGGTGCTGATGAGATTATTTTGCTCTCGTTCTATATCAGGCCCTCCAGTGCTCTCACCTCTTTGTTGATGCTAACAAGTACTCTTTGGGAATGAGATGGATGTTGCAAGCCTTTGGCTTGTTTTTGCATGAATGAATGTCTTTTATTTCCTGGATTGTGATTCATGGATCATGGTGGCCACCAGTTAGTGGGTATTTAATAAAGTAAATATTAATAGATAAAAATTATAATAGAGAAGTACAGAAATCATCACGATTCAAAATTTTCTCTGTGACCAAACAGAAGAGATACAGCATAGAAAAGCAACATAAAATTTGCTAATACAGTGAACAAATGAAGCATTCTGCCTTTACTTGTGCAGGCATTCTGTAAATAGGGCTACAACACACAGCTTGAATGGTCTTTGAGGCCCGTCCCCGTCTCTGATTAGTAAACCGTTCACAATTTCTATTCATTTATAAAAAAATATGTAGGACTCAGGTAGGACTAATGCCCTCTTACAAGTCCAAAATGTAAATTTTTCAGGGACGTGGGAGCAAAATGAGTCAAAGAATATACCTGACAATAAAGACTGGGCTCTTTTAGCTGAAACCAACAAATAAAAAAAAAATATATATATATATAAACCTGTCAGTGTTTCCACATTAAAGCATTAATGTGTTGCGAAGAGAGCTCTTTCTAAATCTTATGGTCTTAAGCACATTTAAAAACTGTGGAGACGCAGACACTGACAGTGGGAATGACTTTGCTCCATGGTCACAGCACAGAAAAAGCTTCATCTGGCCTGTGCTGGGTATTCTTCCATAAAAGAAACACCATGGAAAAATAATCCTGTTTGGTTGAACTCGCCCTGGATCAAAAGTCAGAAAAAAAAAAAAAAAAAACTTGTGGAGACAGTGGATGACACATGCAGGCAGCTGAGGCCAGAAACTAACAAGTGGACTCTGTTTCCATTGGACAATGCCAGACAATATGCATCCATATCACAGAGGACCTTATGGCCTTCTTTAAATCACAACGGGAACTTTAGGCCACTAATTACGCGTTTCCTCCTCACATCTCCAAACACAGCATCACTTCTGACCTTATCTCTGTGTCTGTCAGAGTGTTAGCATTCACATGGCAAGTGTGGTGATGAATGTAATTACTGGAGCCCAAAATAATAACACCACTGTTGTAGCGCAACCGGCAGCCAGTTCGTCACAATAGGACCTTCATGTCTTCCTCCAAATTAAGGAAGACAAGGACAAAAATAGAGTTATTATAGTTATGGATCAGAATGCACTACACAGAGCGCATGGTATTAATACTTCATGCTGTCACGAAAACACTTCGTAATCCTATCATAGGGTTTATCAAAAGAATTTTAAAATGATGTTTAAGCTTTTATAAAAGTCACCAAAACTCACAGAGAAGAAAACTTCAGTATGGGGTGAAGTAGTCCTTAAATGTGTGGATTAAAAAAAAAAGGAAAAGATATATAAAAATCTGATCTGATTCAGGATTTTGTACTGGGCAGAAGGACAAACACAATATTAAGATTTTCTAGTTTATGGTAGCATGGTAATTGAACTTTCAATGTCAAAAAAAGGAAAAAAACATTTCATTGTTTGTATTTGTTCCTCAAATAATTTTTAGTACGCCTGAAAAAGAGGTATATTTTTATATATATTGATTTGATTTTTCGTTTTTTCTTTTACTTGTTTATGTATCCGTCTGTTATTTTCACTTGTAACGGATTACATTTTCGTACGTTGTTCTAAATCAATCAATAAATCAATAAATTCCTAAACACACGCAAAGAAATGGATCGATGTCGCCCTCTTGTGGTCACATGTGTAACTTGGCAACGCGAACTCTGACCCGGAAGAAGTTCCCTTGTGTTTTTCTGTGTCGCACGTGGGTATTGCACGTTTAGTAGAACTGGGCAACATGGCCGCGTGCAGTGTGGAGGAGCTGTTAGCTAAAGCCGAGCAGGAAGAGGCAGAAAAACTCCGAAATATCACGGTCCACAAAGACCTGGACCTGGACTTTGACGTCGGGAACCTGCTGGCGAGCGACAAGAACCGCATCGACACCCGGAGCTTCAAGGAGCAGAATAAAGAGGACTTCCTCCGGTCTTTAGCTCGGGACAACACGCAGCTGCTCATCAACGAGATATGGAAGCTTCCCTCGGAGAGAGTGGAGGAGGCCATAGTGGTCAAACTACCGCAGCCCACGACCCCGCTGCCCCGAGAGAAACCGCCTCCCAAGCCCAGACCTCCGACCAAGTGGGAGCAGTTCGCCAAGCTGAAGGGAATCCAGAAGAAGAAGAAGACCAACCTGGTTTGGGACGAGACTGCCAAGGAGTGGAGGAGGCGCTGGGGTTACAAGAGGGCCAACGACGACACCAAGGACTGGCTGATCGAGGTGCCGGAGACCGCGGACCCCAACGAGGACCAGTTCGCCAAACGCCTCAAAGCAAAGAAGGAGAGGGTGGCCAAGAATGAGTTCAACAGGCTGAAGAACATCGCCAGGGCACAGAAAGTCAAAGTCCCGGGTCTGGGGCTGACCCCCAAAGCGCAGCAGTCCAGAGACGAGCTGGCCAGAGCCGTGAGTGTGGCCCAGACCTCCACAGCTTCCGTGGGGATGTTCCAGGAACGGCTGCCCAAAGAGAAAGCACCGAAGAACACCGGCAAGAAGAGGAAGTTTCAGCCCCTCATCGGAGACTTTTCTAATGAGAAGCAGAAGCAGCTGGAGCTTCTGAAAATCATGGACAGCAAGAAACCCACACTGGACGTCACCAAGGCTGTCAACAAACAGATGAGGGAGGAGGACAGAGAAGAGGCCGCAGCAAAATACAAGAAGGGAGCCGGGAAGAAAGGACGCAAAGGAAACATGTCAGGAAAGGGCAAGGGGAAGGGGGGCAAAGGCAAAGGAGGCAAAGGAGGCAAAGCTGGTGGAGGAAAGAAGAGATCTAAGCCTGGGAAGCGCTGAGGACACATCTCCTGTGCCCTCCTACATCTGGTTTTGTGCCTTTCTCCACAAAATGACTGACTCAGCTGTGATGATGTGACTGTGCAGGATTTTTGGTCAGTTTCACTGTAAACTGGTACCAATATGTGTAATATTAATGTAAAGCGAAGATAAATGCACCCTATTCTTGCCACCCACACCTCATGAATTTATTTTTTCCTGTCTTGTTTTCATCATCGTCGTAGCTATGAGAGATTTGTACTTGCTTGGAAGCTTCACAGCATTTGAATATATTTCAAATATATTCTCAATTGAGAAATTGGACAAAATGAGCAGCATTGGATATTAATGTAAATGGTAAAAAAAAAAAAAAAAAAAAATTGCGCCTAATTTGGGATTTAAAATGTAATCTAAGAGGCAGAAATGAAAACTCCAAAATAATCAAAGAGGTTACACTAACAGTGTTTGCCTTCAACCCTTTCTGAACAGAGGGATGTTTTATTTATATAAATGATATAAGCTTCACCTTCCTTGTTTTGGTCCTGGGACCATAGAGTGGAGTTGTCCAGAAGGATAGGCCATAAACATTGAAGTGATTTATAGACAATTATATAGAAACATCATAACTGACCAAACCAAAGGAGGGGACAATGAAATGTGTAAGAACATGGAGGTATTTGAAATGCTTTAAAGAAGGAGGAAGTCCTAAAAACAGTTTTAACCTGAGACAAATCATGCGGTACTTTGGTTGCATTTCACATATTTTCTAAACACCTGTCCTAAATTGCCTCAAGGGATAAATGCTTGAACTTTAAATGGGTTGGTGCTCATGTGTTTTTGTTCTTCCAAGAAGTAACATTAAATGGGTTTCTAAGCAGCTTAGATGTGGTTATTGGTTATGTAAGGCATTGCTTTGGCCCCGGTGGCTAGACCGACGTGCAACAGATAGCTCACAAAGCACGAATTTACAACTTTTTTTCTTTTTAGTCTATAAAAACTTGGTATCATTTTTCTAGTCGTTATAATTTAATGTTGCCTGTTTTGAATTCGATTTTTTTTTTTTTAGTCTGGGCGCTGCAATCCAACAGAGTATTGTGCAGGGCTCCTGAGGCCACAGATAATGAGGTTAATTTGTTGTCTCATCCGTTAACAGTCGTTGCCTCTTTCAGACGTGTCGACAAACACACTTCTCCTTGCACAGTCCACCAAGATAATCTACGGCCCCCCTTACAAGAGCTCAACTATATTTTTCGTTGAGGGTTTGTTTCTTTCTTTAGATATTTACAGAAAATAAACTTTATCACAACCTTTTAAGGGTTATTCAATGACTTTCTTCATAGTTGTGGAATTGCAGGAAGCTTGCAGTCCTCAGATATGATCATGTGGCTGAATGATCTTTCATGTTATTGATGGATGCTTTTTAATCGCAGACACAAGCTCAAAGCCAAGCTCCATTTCACCGGAGTGGGAGAGGGGAGCTAGTGGTGGGGGTTCAATCACCATCTGTTGAGCAATCCGCCACTCTGTCCAAGCCCATTCATCTTTGTCTCTGCTCACCCAGCCCAGTGGAAAATGGGACACAGTCAATAACCCTGAATCAATCAAGAACTGTTTAGGAGGTAAAATTATGAATTCTCATCCACGTCAGGCGGCCATTGACAGTGGCCCCTAAACTTATCCTGTGTGACCAGATGGTCAAAGAACAATAGAAGCTGGCATGAAGATGATGTGGTCAAGCATGATGGCTTGGATGAAGTCAGCCTTTTACACCTTTGCTGATAGAAAAACATATTAAAATTAAATCAGTTTATTCAACTTGGAAATAAAGTTCAAAATCCAACTATCAGTACAAAAATAGAAAACTTTTCTGCATTAAATTTAAATTTTGTTTTCTGTCTTGTCCTGTACATTCTTGTTTATTGCACCCGAGGAGGAATCTGTTGTTGTCTGTGTCCAGCTCCAGTCAGTCAGTCAGTGCTGCAGTGGATTAGTCAGCTGCTTTTATTTAAAGGTAGTGGAGAGGGAGAGCGAGAGAGCGAGAGGCTCGGTCAGTGTGCAAGTTTCAGATCTTCAGGATGCAGCGCATTTACATGCACAGCAATGAACACTTTGAAGTCTTCACCACTGTCCTTGCTCCGCAAGGTGAGTGCAATCATATCTGCAGTGAAGTATGGCTTAGCATGACATTACATTTAGATTACGGATAGTTAATAAATGGGCTAAATGTTCGTCTTCTCTTCTCAAGGAGCTCCCATTTCCTGAAGGTCATAGGTGCACTGATAAATTTGTTGATGTATTTTTGTGTGGATTCAAATCTGCATGATGAAACGTAACATTTTTGCTGATTCATCTCCACTTTCCGTGGTTGACAGGGAGGTATCGATACAGAGCCGAAACTGAAAAGGCAAGTTGGCAATTCTTCATAATGCAAATCCATCAAATATTCATGAATTTATGCTGCACATTGGTAATCCATTTTCATGTTAGACAGGAATAGAAAACAAAATTCAGTCTAATCTCGTAAGTGTTACATATACCCAGGCTGATGGATATGAATTTGACATTGATGTTATGTAAGGTCAATCAATTTTCTGCAGCTCCATTATGTGTTTCATTTATCTAATTCCTCTAAAAAAAAACAAGTACCATATTTAGGTGGAACAGTTAATGAAGAGTAGACCCCGATTTAGGATTTCTATTTCACTGCACAGAAGCTAATCTCTGAGACTTGACACATAATCCTCTCCATTCACTGACTCTGACCTAAAAACCAGCAAGACCACTCGGACACTGACAACAGCTTTTAACATTAGAACAAACCACACGTTGTCTAAATTTAGCGTAAACATTTGAAAGTGCCTCTTGAATTTTGAGCAAAGCAAGCTGTTACTCCTCCTCTGTCCTTTAGATGGTGGTGGTGCATAGCTACAGGCCCCACTGGCCAGATGAGCTAGCGTTGTCTCTGGGTGACGTCATCCTGGTGCTGTCCAAACATGAGGAGGAGAGGTGGTTTGGGCGGCTGCAGGATGGCCAGCAGGGCTACTTCCCCGCCTCCTGTGTGATGGAGCTCAGCCAGGTTGGTTTGCCCCTAAAAGTGCTCAGCAATGCAGCATGAGTGGACAACACTGCTGCTGCTGCTGCTTATCGTTCAAGAAGAATCTAACTTAATGCTGTGACCAATAAAAGTGCACATGAAGACATAACCATGATGATGTCAGAGCGATGCCATCTCAGCGTTTTCAACAAATCACACTAGGGTGGTGCGTAGATTAAATCATGAACCCCACCCCCCTGGAAAATTAGAAGGCTTTCCTGGAGGGCTATCTAAATGAATTTGATCCAGTCATTTTCTATCATTTGGCTCTTGTGAAACCCCCATCACTTGGTTGTATGTCAAATATATCTTAAATAAAGAGTTTATAGGAGCCTGAAGCTGCTGTCTTATCTCTACAAAGTTTGTTGTTTTATCATATCTGAGAAGTCTAAATCATCACTGGATGTTCATGACAAGACTGTTTTTGGTTATTTTTTGAAAAAAGAAAGAAAAACAGAAATAATCAGCTGCTTTATGGTGAAAATAGCAGAATAGGCAGTGCAACAGTATTAAAGGTCATGTGTAGGTTATTTCAGGACGTCAATAAGGCAATTTTAACTCAAACACCTTTTCCGCTCTCAGTCAGGTCTTCCTCCCAGAGTCCTGCGAAGGAGTTTATCTCAGAGAAACCCAGCGAGGGACAACGACTCAGGTATCCGCAGCAGACAGGCAAAGTAAGTGTAAACTCATCCAGCAGCCAAAACAACAAATACACATCCCCCTCACACATCATGCTCACACATCATACACTCGGCACCCGGCACCCAGCACCCAGCAGCTGTTCCCCACATCCCCCATCCCCAAGTCCCATCCCACTGCTCTCCACCCAGCGCCCCTGAACAGGTGGCCCCTCTCGGCCCTCATTAGTTGACAAAGCACACTGATTACTAAAGCCCCAAACATACACATACATGCTGACATACACACACACACACACCGCATCTCATTAGAGCCACTGCAAAGCTGAAGCAAAGGAAAGGTTTTGTTTTTGTTTTTGCTCTAAGAAGATGTGAAAATATTTGACAGCAAATTCTTAAGAGACTTTTCTGATTTGTCAAATATTAAATATTGATGCAAGCAAATTGTTAAACATTTTAGCTGCTATAGCTGAAATGAGAGTGATGGAGTGCTCTATCTGTCCAGCAGTTTGTGTAGAAGTTATTTATATTTGACAGCCTGCCACTAAACTTTACTAACACACACATGAACTCACACACCAAACAGAGCCCTCTGTACAGCTCCGTGCCTGTCTTGTCTGCTAGCGGTGGAATTTGGGTCATGGGGAATAAACAGGGCCTTTGTGTTTGTTATTTCCTCTTTGTCCCCCAGTGGACACATTCTGCAGGCGCTCAGAAGGGGGAGTAAAGGAGGTGCAGGGGCAGGAGGAATGGCACTGGATAGGGGCCAGGTTGAGCGCGAGGGCCCCTTCCTGGTGCACAGGCCCCAGATCCATGTGCCTCAGCCGGTGGCCTCCCAACCTCAGACACACAGATCCCCGAGCCTGCTCCACAGGATTTTGTCCAAATGCCGGAAAAAGAGTGAATGCCAGGGAGCCACCAACGGGGCCTTCGAGGGTGACTAAGAAGCCCTCCTCTTTGTCTGGGGCGGAGTTGTGAGGTGGACGGAGAAGCTTCTCCAATATCAGGACAGGTTTCAAATATTATTTGTTGCCACATTCAGTTTTCCTTGATTTGTGTGAAATCCACCCGAATATGGAGACACACAAACACACACAAATTAATAGCTCACTTTGGCATCACTGAGAGGGGAGTGACCTGCCCTGCAACACACCTAACAGACTGAATAAAGCTGAGTGGTAGTGGTCGAATGCCATGTTGGTGCTTTGGTAATATGTACTCACTGGCTGCACTTGTAAGTGTTTCCTATGATAAATGCTATTTTACTGTCTGTTGAAACATTCATGTCTCTTCACTTCATTTACTCTTGTGAATCTGTAAATGTATGTATATATCTATCTGTCTCTATATATATATCTACGGCATATATGTGTCTGAATAATAGTCAAGCTATAAAACCAGCAAAGCTTTCCAGTGTTTTATTTCAGTGGAAACATGCCTCAGTATATTACCTCATACTTCAGCTCCTGTTCCTTTTCCTTTGAACACACTGGGCCTCCCTCCTTTTTCACAGTGCAGCAGAGAGAACTCTCTCAAGCAAAAGGAAGCATGATTGAGGCCTGCTGAAAGACTCGCCAAAGGACCAGGGATTGTACCGGTTGCCCCAGCAACAACAAAGCAGCTCTCAGAAGTCACACGTAGTCTTCTTCTGTGGTACCTCCCAGCATGTCCCCGGAGCAGGATCTCTATAGGGTGGGCTGTAGATTACCTCCCTGCAGAGGACACAAACACCAAACCTAATCCTGACCTTGGCCTTGACCTCCACAGGGAAACACACTCCTCCTCCTCCCTCAGCATTTGATATAATCCTTTGTAATAAAGGCCGGAGGAGGCAGTCACTCTGGGGCCAGTGTATGGGAGGCACGTCTTGCACAGAGAAGGGTGTAAATGTTACAGAAAAAGACAGCTCCAACAGTCCCTTGAGCAAACTGTGATTCATGAGAATATCTGAGAGGGCTTTTCACTGCCACTACTGTTACAGCTCATCTTTCAAGCCTGTGACTTTCTTTCAGTGGGAATTGCTGAGAGTACCCTGCTGAAATGAAATTATTAGATTTGATATCACTCATCACTCATGAAATGACAGGTGATTTCACCAGAGATTAGACATCAATCGAGTATGCCTGACAGTGATTTATTCAAATTTAGATAAAGCCACGTGTTGTTTGAACTCATTGCGAGTCCTTGTTGGTTGGTTGGGAGCTGACTTACCTCACATGGTAATGACACATACAAGTGGAAACAGTGGCCTATAAAAAGCAGCAAGGCCAGGGTCCAGTTTTAATACATACACACACAGAAACACACCCAGGTCTGCACACTCTCCCGCCTAAAAGTCCTATCCCTGTTGTTTTGTGCTGGGTGTCTTTGGGGGAATGGGGGGAGAGAGTGGGGGAGGAGGGGTAACAGGGTGCCTGCCAGATGACTGCTCTGTCAGCCCTATAATGGGCTGCCATCTGCTGTCTAGCATACACAAAGACAAACACAGTGTGTGTGTGTGTGTGTGTGTGTGTGTGTGCAAGAGAGAGAGAGAGAGTTTGAGCACACTCCTCTGGGTGTGAGCTCAGAGGGAAAAGGCAGAGGAGATTTGGACTCCCGCAGACACTTTCATATCTTGTATCTTGTATGTATGTATATATATGTATATATATATATTATTAAGTTAAGTTAATATTAAGTTAACCATATATATATATATATATATATATATATATATATATATATATATATATATATATATATATGGTTAACTTAGTGACAGAAGCTATGGATGGACAGGGCCACTTCTGGATAATACAAATGGAGCTGGAATGAACACGATGGCATGCCAAGTGTGACAGTATATTTGAATACAATGATAGAAAATGTGACACATTTGTAATAAATGTCACAGAAGCAGCTTTGTAAATCTGAGCAAAACAAGTACATATCCACATGTCAGTAAGTCAGTATAATAGTGGAAACTCATGCATGAAGCATAAGGTAGAAAGGCGGCTGCCAATAACCAATTAAGAGGCAAAAGGTCCCTGACATGTTTCCACTCAGAGTGTGGGTCAACCAAGAACAAAAGAGCCTCTTGTACAAGAATGAGCGAGAAGGGAGGACAGATTGATTAAGTGGACATGGCGTGCATGCGGTGCCCGTGTGTTTATGTGTGCATTGTTTGTATGCGTGTGCACTGCTGCTCCTTTAGCATAAGGCAAGTCGTCACGTTCTTTGCCTCCCTCCATTTGGGGGGCAATTGAGTGAATAGGCCTGTAAAACCAACAGCCCCAAGGACAAAAGAGCCCAGGGGTATTAAGTCATGGGTGAGTGGGCCCCTTTAGGGCCAGCAGCTGACCCTGTGGAGAGGCCTCTTGTTCTGATGGAGGGGGCTCGTGTCCCTAAACCTCAGGCCAAGTTGACAGCATCCCAAGATATACATGCAGACATTACAGGGGGAGTCATCTTCAACTGCTCTATTAGTCGTCAAACCAGGCTTCACCAACTCACCTGTTGGGCTGTCAGCTCCACATGGCATCAAGTGCTAAAATACCATTAAAATCTGTAGCTTTCCATTTCCATTCCTCTAAAGGAAACGGCTTTCAAAAAGTCTGTGTTTGGCCAGAACTCAAGAGGTTGTTATGCCTGCTGTGAGCATGCCAGGAAACTAAAGAATCATCAAAATTCTCAATTACATTGCAGAACACCATGTAACATATTCTAATTTGTACTCATGTCAGAGAGAGGAGATATGGAAAAAGTACTACACAGAAAAGGCATCATGGAAGTCATGCAACTAATGCATTTATTTTTTTCCAAATTAAGTACATGGTTACAAAGACAGCTGGCAAGATTTCTATGGTACGTTGGTTATGAGCTCGGATGAAAATGCTAAAAAAAAAAAAAAAAAATAGTACTAGTGTAACTCAGCTTGTATATCAAAGCAAAGTTCAGCATCTTGTGTTTCGTATGTATTGCTCATGCATAACTGCAGCAGTATTTTGACTGATGCTACTATCCTTCCTATGTACTTAACTCCCTCAAAACGTATGATGTCTCGTGGGCAAATGTTGTTAACGTAGGAACATAAATTGGATTTAACAAATGGAATGTACAAACACAAGTCAAACCAACAAAAGAACACATAACACAGATATATACATATTGGACATTTCTCAGACATAAGATCGAAATACAAATGTCTCATGTGGATGTTTGTCTACTTTCTGTTTTAGAGTTGTGTGTTAGTCTCCTGATCTTTCCACTTGATCCCCCGACAAGATTCCCTTGTTATCCTCACTCAAATTCTCAGTGCTGGATAATCCAGATTATAACTAATACTGAATCCATTAATGCAGATAATACAAAGACATATTTAGCTGTAGTGTTACTTAACCAGATTAACAATAAATTGTGAGTGTTTTTTTTAGGATGGCTAAAAATGAAATGAATCAGTCTGTTAACATGGAAGCAGAGTGCAGCAGTATGTTTGTTCAGAATAACATCTAAATTCATGTGTATTTACATTCCATTTTACAATGAGTGAGTAGCAGGGATGTGGGGTCTTGCTCAAGGGCATTTCAGCAGGATAAAAGATTGTTGACACACTTGATGAGGCAGTGGTCTGTTTTTGCAATGTTTTTTTTTTTTTTTTTGAAGCCATCTGCCTAAATGTTTTATGGGAGGTTTTTATGTAGTGCATTAACACACACTTTTTCTGCAGCAAAACAGGAGGAATTGATAAATGATGAAAAAAAAATCAAGCAGCATGATCTTACTCTTAGCATTCATTACAAAACAAGGTGACATTCGTCTTGCACACACACAGAACACATGCACGCAAAACCAAAAATAAAACAAGGACAAGCTCTGCATTAGAAAAATGAACAAACATTAAAAGTTAAATGATGAATAAAAAGTGCAATTTGTCTATGATTAGAGGTCGGAGATGGAGTCTTGCTACCTAACAGCGAAGAGTACATTTGAAGAAAAATGTCCTATCTATATAACAAGGTCATCAATTCAGCTAAAAAAAATGATTATTTGCTAGATCTTGCCTGTTCAGGAAAAGAAATTAACATAACATTAGTGGCAGTGCATGTTCTTCTAACTTGGAATAATGAAACTGAATGGTAGCCCAATCCTGATTTTGAAAAAGACAATAAAATTCTTCAATAATTTCTCTTAAATCCTTTTTTAAAGAAATAAATAAATTAGTAGACATTAAATAAATAAAACCTACAGCCTCCCCATAAAAACTAAATACTTCTCGACCAAATGCCTGTTGTTGAACACTGATGATATGAAAACTGGCCAGCACTGGCCACAACACACTGAAATGACTGACCAGAGCAAATGACCATTCATTTTCCATTAGACAGAACTGCTTTTGGACTAAGGTTGAATGTTTAGAGGCTTTTTTGTCCGCAAAGATAAAATTCTAAAATAAAAAACAACCCCCCCACCCAAAACAACAAACAAGCAGAAAAACATGGTATCTGATTTATATTAATATCTAAGCTTTAGAGCTGTCAGATAATAAATAAAACAAACAAATAAACATAATGGTACCCTTCCAACCTTGAGGTTCTTACACGTGTACATTGCAATGAAATACATTCAACCGATGTCTCGATGGACACTATGGCCTTGGAAAGGACTGTTGTTACAGAAAAAAAAGATACCATCACAAGTGCTATCCAGTTTGCCCTTTTAAACAATTGCTCCTTTCTCAGCAGCAAACTCAACTCAGTAGTGCAATACTGACAGCTTCCTATTTCCATCCTCAAAAACTTCACATCAGCATGGATACGCATTCACCAATGTAACACTGCTGTCTTAAAAAAAAAAACAAAAAACAACAAAACACATCTTCATTTTTGTATTCCTAACTTAAAAGCAAGGGTTAAAATGTATATTCTGTTCTGTTTGTGTCTGTTCAAAACGCATTGGTGCTGTTTTTAAGATATATATGTGCTGATAAAAAGCTACAAATGCTGCATGTATGTGTTTTTTTTCCTTCTGGTCACAGCACCGGGGCAGTTTAGCAAAACAAGTTGGAGGACATAGATAGTGAGTAGCGTTATGTCATAAAATGTCTTTTTCGTTATTTAAACAATATATTAACAATATAAAACTCAGAAGCAGCCACTGCTAGTAATAAACACTATTTCTACAGCCTATGTGCAGAGTGTTTCAACTCAGTTACTGACTAGTGCAGAAAACAAATCTAGTATTTTCTCCATATCTGTACAAAACAAGTCATGTAGCCAAGTTGTATGTGATCAAAAGAAAGTACAGGCCAAACCTATAAAAAACTAAATACTTGGGCAATCAGCTAGAAACTTGCTGAAAAACAGTACCAGCAGCCATGCCTTTTTTGTGGACATCCTTGGCAGTGCATTTCTGCCTCAAAAGAAATAAAATCAGTTGTCTTCCCTGGATTGTCTCTTATAGGATTCAATAGAGGTTGAAGTTGTTTGGATGGGCGTAGTAGTGTTGCTGCGCAGCGAGAGGACGGCTTTAAAGCACAAGTGCCCTTGAGGTAGAGCCAGACGTCGGGTAAGGGTTCAGGTATTGACGGGCCTGTTCTGTCATAATCAGCTGATCCTCTGTTTTCCCATAAACCACTGCTTCCCACTCACTCACCTGCAGAGAAAAAGCCTCTTGTTATCCGGTATCTACAATTGATATAACTTTATTTGCAGTGTACGATACTGGGAGAGTAACTATAATTATGTTTTGCAGATTTGTTGCTTTCATAAATACCTTTCAAGTAACCGAAATTACTGTGCAAATATGTATCTATTTGTATTCTAAATGTATATGTACGTGTATAAATGTATCAAATTATTTTCATATAGGATTCCAAACATGCACTTTGGTTTGAAGATGATTGTGTGTCGTACTTGTACAGCAGTGTGTTTTGATGCTTTGTGGGCGGCAGGCAGCTTCTTCACCCGTGGGCTCGTGAAGCGATGGGGGTGTATAGGGGCGACTGATGGCTCCTCTCTTGCAGAGGTCAAAGGGTGGCTGCACTCCTCCTGCTCAGGGACAGGGGTGATCAGTGAGGAGCCTGTCAGTAGACTTTCTTCTGGCACCTGTAATGTGGCATTGAGTGAGTGGTGAAGTAGATTAACAGAAAAGGTCATAGGACACTAGTTTTAATCCAAACACAACAGGGTTTTGAATGTGTTGTTACACTTTGAGACCGGCTAATTCAACAGGCCAGACTTTTATGCTTGTTTAGCCAACTCACATTTCTATACATGTTAATCACATTACTATCTAATGAATGGTTACATGACCCCACACAAGCCGAAATCAGTAGAAATTAGTTTTCAAACCTTGCTATATGATCTGAACCAGTGATTTTGACGTACTTGTGCATCGGTGAGCTGCTCTTGGAAGAGCTGGACGTTGAGACAGTCTTTTCCCCAAGGATCTAAGACTAGGGACTTCCGCACTTTTCTAGCTGGGCCATCCATCTGAAAACAAGGATTCAAACAGTAAATTCAGTTTTTCAAGCTTTCTTCTATAATTAACATTTATTTATTTTTTGCATCTGTAAATATTAAATAAAGCATATATTTATTTATTCTGATAACAAACAGTAGATAAATTATTGAGTAGTGGTCGAATGTGTACAAAGAACACATACATTATGTTTCCATGCCCTGTAATCTGGCTGGACATCTGCTCTGTTGAAGATGTCTGCTCCCGTCTCCTGCTTCAGAACTTCTCGAATATCTTCTTCTAGAAATGCCAAAGGTTGTGGCTGTAAGAACACACACATAAATATGACAAGAGCAGCAGTCAGCCGAATACTAAATATACTATGTATTACATTTCTTTGACAAGTGCAGTCACATTCATTGTCTTACCTCCATCTTCAGGGGCCCATGCATTTTTTCTTGGGCAGCCAAAGCATTTTTGAAAGGAGTTGGAGTTCTTGGGGTTGGAATCATTATAGTTTTGCGCAGTTTGGGGGTCCTCAAACTAGAGAGTGAACAGATAATATTACACACAGATTTCTCTCCTTCTGATGATAAATTGAGATAAGAAATTCATGTGTGGGGAATTCTGACAAAGCACAGCAATAGCCCTGGAGAGCTGTGTATATCTATTTACCCATCATTCTCTTTCTGGTGCTTAGCAGTAATTTCTTTGTGGAGTGGAGTGTAAGGGAGACACCTTTGACCACACACAGGTGTTGATGTGAGGGCAGGGTTATCCAGATTAAGATTATCCATCCCTGATATGTTGCAGAACTGGGGAAACAACCACACAAGACATGTCAGTCACATAACTAAAGTAATGTCAAATTATGGGATTATGGTAAGTGAAAACAGATTTCATTTACTCGTGATGGGGTAAATGGCTGTGACTTCGTGGGTGTTTTCTTGGGAGAATTTGAGATATTTTCCAAAAAGGAAGAGCAAGTCCTGTCGCACAAAGGAGATGGTTCCCCTCTCTCTCTTCTCTTCCTCCTCCCAATTGATGCCTGGGAGGTTTTGGTTGAATTGATTGGAGTCAGGGATGTGACACCATCTAGACCAAATGAAGCACAGTTCTTTTCCCGTGCTGAAATGGCAGTTGAAGTGTTGACTGTGTAGCAAATTGAATTATCAGCTATCTTCTCTTGCAGGAGAGCAGTGTAGCCAGCCTGATTGTGCCTGGGAGGTGTCGCTGTCTCTGACAGGTCAAAACTGGTCACATCGCTCCATGCAACAGGGTCCTGCAGAGCAAAACACATCTACAGTAGATCTTTAATACATTCATGACCTTTTTCAACAAATTCATACTGACAACAAATTTACTCTTCCCATGTGCACTTTCTGTTACTCACAGAGTCAATGAGCTCCATGGTTTCTGCAAACTCTGGTATGGTCTGCAGGGTGGAGAGCACAGTGCTGGCCTCCACAGCCAGGAATTTGCTGGGAGAGATAGGAAGAGACGCTGGAAGAGCCTGGGGAATCTCAGGGCCCCTCCAAGGCCTTCTCTCTGCTTGCTCCTCCAGGCTGCTGCTACTTGTGGTCAATGTGTCATCTGACACACTATCTGACCAGGCTGAGTACTGCTCAAGGTTCTGAAGAGTAGGAAAGAGAGAACACTGTTAGATCTTTGGCCTAGAGCAGCAGTTTGGTGTCTGATTTGATGAAAAACTGGCAGATCTCGTTTAAAATAGGCTTGAAATGATCGACTAAAGTATGGAATACTGTTAATACTATAACATACAGTGCTGTCCAAGTCTGAGACCACAGTGGACCCAACTGTATTCATTCTTGAGAGCAAAGGTTTACAATATTAAATATATGTATATTATGTATATCTATCTATATATAGATAGATAGACAGCAGAATAGTGGTTAGCGCTGTTGCCCCACAATAACAAGGTTGTGAGTTCGGTTCCTGGGTCTGGGACATTTCTGTGTGGAGTTTGCATGTTATCCCTGTGTTTGTGTGGGTTTCCTCCCACTGTCCAAAGACATCTTGTTTAGGTGAAATTGTGACTGTAAATTGCCCGTGAGTGTGAGTGGTTGTTCGTGTCTGCCTGTCTCTGTGTGTTGCCCTTGTGATGGACTGGTGTTGGCGCCAGCACCAACTACGACTGTAGAAGATGAATGGGTAAATGAATGACTGAACATATATATATATATATATATATATATATATATATATATATATGTGTGTGTGTGTGCGGGATGAATGGGATGGTAATGCTGTCAATAAAATGTGATAAAAATGTCAGGGGCAAGTGTGGCCACGGGGACTTGGGGGTTAAGGGAACAGGTCTGTGTCATGTTGAGAATGACAGTAACACGGGGTGGAGGTGGCTGCAAAGCAAAGCCTCAGGTCTGAATGAGTAGCAAGATGGGGAAGGTAGTTACTATAGCAACACTACAGCAAATCAAGCTACAGGCAGGCATACATGTTGTACCAGCCTTGTTTTTACATGTATACACTGCAAAAAGTCCATCACTGAGTTGGTTGGAAATAAAGTCAACATAGGATTTGGGAATTTTCTACAATTTAATGTTATTTTTAGAAACATCAAACCAGATAGAAGTTAAAAAGAACACCTGCCGCAAGAACATTTTTAGATTCTGCCTTCATCTCCCTCATTTGATTTCAAGACTAAGTTAAGCAACATTTTTAATGTTAAAATAAGCCTTTTTACAGTGTATAGAAACTACAGACACAAGCGGGCTATGCTGGCTAAGTATGCTAACACACATTAGGAGTGTGTTCTTACACATGGACCTCTGCACTGCACTTGTCGTTGGACTTCACTCTCTGCTGACATAAGCAGCAGCTCAAGCTCCTTAATTCTTTGCTCTTTGTCAGGATCATCCAGGCAGGATGGCTGGAATAAAGAAATGTCAGGGAAGAGAGGTCAAGAGAACAGGAGGAAAGGAAAGAGTTAAGTAAACCAGACAAAAAACAAACATACACATAAGATAAGTATGGAAGCATTTCAGAATTGTCTCTGTTTTTGATTGTTAGATGAAAATAACAGGACATTCAAGTATCTGACTTGAAGTCCAGAGTTAGCAATAACAAGGCTATCTACAGAAAGCCCAGAAAATAAAGAATGTGAAAGGTTTCAACCTCCAGCATGCAAGGAAATCTACACTGACTCACAGGTATGAAGCCTGAATTTTCAGGAAGACTGTCCATCACATGTCCACTGTGTGGATCATATGGATACACCTCCACCTGAGACACAGAGAATCACACTCAGTTAGAACTCACTGACAATAACAATAAAAAAATTGTAAAACTTAATACAATGTGAGGTGCAAACTGGAAGTAGACCTGGTTTGGCCCTAATATGGACAAAGGACTGTGATCGCAGTTTTGAGGCTCTGCAGGAGTTGGAGGACACAGCCTGTGGTGGCGTCTCTTCCCTCCAGTATGAGAGGAAGTCAAAGTCTTGCATTCATCTTGCAGGTAGCCCTCATGCTCCACTTTCCTCCTCATGGTGGAGTTCCAGTGGTTCTTGATGGAGTTGTCCGTCCTGTTGGGAGAAAAATCAGGATTTTGTACCAAATCACCCTTTTCAGCTCCATAACTAGATATAGACATGCATTGAATATGTGGGGTCAGATTTACCGTCCAGGAAGTAGCTTGGAGATCTCTGCCCACCGGTTGCCCAGACGTTTGTGGGCCTCATAGATGATCCGATCCTCTTCCTGTGTCCACGAGGACTTTTTCACCTCTGGGTTGAGATGATTGTGCCATCGTTCACGGCACTGCTTTCCTATTCTCCCCTGGAGATGCTTTGCAATCACTGACCAACGCTTGGGGCCATATTTGTGTACCAGGTCAATAACCTATAAAAACATTACCAAAGATGGAAAATGTGTTCTTAATAAAGATTCTAATCCTTCCACTGTTTGTCTTTTTTATTTTATAAAAGGATTGAGTAAGACCATAAATGGACTCATTCATACTACTAGCTTCTATCTAGAAGGAAATTGTTTTTTCTTCTTTGCATATTTATAGCCAACACCAGCTCCAGTGTTACCAATACTCTGATTGCAGCAGCAGAACTTCTTCTGCTGTTTCTCTTCCAGCTGAAATATGTTGTGACGTCATTGCTGGCAGCCCCAGCCATTATTGATAGCTCTTTGTTTCTTTAAGATGTCAAAATTTGACAGGAATGCCACACCATTCTTGACATTCTTTAAAAGTAGTGATCCATTTAAGGAATGTTCATCTCATCACTGTGGAAAACATTGGAGCTTGACTGCACAAAGAAAGACTTGGCTCTGAACTACAGACTTGGAAAGTCTGTGTTTTATTACATATGATGTAGTGGACCTTTTAGAAAATGAAAATAAAAAGCAAAGGCAAAGAACATTTTTGGCGGGAAGGAAGCTTGCACATGTGCACAGCCTTGATGGCCTGAAGTAAAAGAAACCTTGCACATTGTAGCATACATATCTATTGTCTTCTTTCCCTAGACTAAGCTCTTAACACTCCCCACAACTTCCTTCTGTCTCACCTATCATTTACCTGTTTTGTCTTCCCCCTTTCTGTCCAGAACAGGAACTCCCAGCTCTTCTTACCTTTTGATCCTCCTCTTTTGTCCAGGGTCCTTTCACCAGTTCTGGGTTGAGCACCTTCTGCCAGCGGTGCTGACACTGACCATCTGTCCTCCCCTGTGACAGAGACACATAACACACAACATCTCATTACACCACTCCACTGCCCCCCAGTTATAGCTACTCGTGGCAGCTGTAAATGCATCTGCCTCTGCAGTCACTGATCACATGACTTATCATCACAGTTGAAACATCCTATTAAGGAATTATGTGAATTATGGGATTATGTAATTTACTTACTGGAAAAAAATTGGCTATTAATTTCCAGGAGTCACTTCCATGTTGCTCGACAAGCTTTTTCAAGTTTTCATCCTTAAAACAGGGAGAGGAAGCAAACAAACAAACAAATAAACAAACAAAAAAAAAAAACAAAAAAAAAAACGGCGACAGCGTGAGTATCCTCCAGGATCCACCCCCTCTATTCAATTTAACAGTCCATTCATTGTGTTATTGAATAAAATAACAGCTGCAATTAATAAGGTTTAATGTACAGACTGTATATTTACACAAGTTCTTGTGTACAAAAGGATTAAATAGAAATCTTGTGCAGTATAAAGTCTTCATTTACCAAATAGCCTACAAAACTCCTGTTAGAGCAGACCTAACTTTTTATTTACTTACTTCATCCCGGGACCACTTTACTTTGCACAGCGTCTTTTTATCTTTATTCTTCTCTTTACTCTCAGGGTCTGTGGAGTGCAGCTCTTCATCCTCATCAGCACTAAAAAAAAAAAAAAAAAAAAAAAACACAGACCAAATGTGGAAAGAGAAAAAGCAGAGCGGATTTTATTAATGGAGCCAAAATATTTGTATAAGGTCAATGCATCAAAGCAGCAATGGTAAGCTCATACTCTATGACTTTGCAGCTGCATGAATGTGAAGCTCCCTGTTATGAAGGTTAACCTGTTGATGTGCAAGCTCTCAATGTACAAGTGCTGAGGAGTCCCTTAGTTTTAAGTGAATTTTTAATAATATTGTAAAAATAAACTATGTTGACTGTGATGATGAAGAAGATGGGAGAAAGTCAGAGCCAACACAAGCAAAACAAGAAAAATACAAAAAGGATTGTCAGTCTTTGTAGCAAGGCTAAATATGACTCAAATAACAGGTTTTTAGTAGATAACACTATATGAAAGCAAGAGAGAGAATACTTATTACTGGTGTATAACTACATATAAGAACACAAAATTCTTCTATTATGATACAAGATGTTGGCAGGTAGTACTGGCAGTCTGTGTTCCCATAAAACTTAATGTTGTGCAGTTGGCTGTTCCCAAGAGCTCTTACATACACAAACCTTAGCAGTCACACATACACAATGTCACACACACACACACACACACAGGTATAACAGTGCTTTCCTCGGGGCTTGTATCAGACTGTGGATGAAAGTTCGTCTTGTCTTGTCATCTTGTCGAAATTTCAACATGCTGGTTGATGGTTCAATGTGGCCCAATTCCCTCACTTGAGCAAAGAGAAGTGGGGAATTGAGTCTGGACTGTAGGCTGAATAGAGAGGAGGGGCATGAAGGGGCTGCAGGAGAGGGGCAATCCAACATCAACAGGCTCTTTCACCTCCAGAGGTGTGTGAGTGTGTGTGCGTCATTTTGATGGAGGAGGCGGTGCACTGGGGTGTGGTCAGAGGAATGGCAAAGTCCTAACGGTCCAGTTCGAAAGTTTTCAAAAAAGTAGGCATACTTACAAAACTTCTACTAACCCTAACCACTTAACATAGATGCCAATGCAACAACCATTCACTGCATTTTTGCAGTAGTGATACTTTGCCGTTGGTCATGAGCAGTTAATAGGATACTGTAAGATAAAGGATGTGCAGGTTAAACCCATGAAAGAAACCAGCCAGGCATCTATCTCCAGATGAGAAGACAACGAGGGGTATGTGATGAGGGTGACGCATTAACTGCACATTCACGCTGAATTAACATGATCATCAGTAAAACCTTGATTCAAATAAGAATGATTTTGGATTATTGGTTGATGTGTTGATTTTTTCTAATAAAATTTTTAATTTGTACATTTTCAGAAAACACAACTTTCTACTCCTAAATCTCCTAAAACTGTTCCACCATCAGCCACAAAACAAAGCCTGTTCAACTTATCACATAAATGCATAAGTAAAAAAATATGTATTTATTATTATCATTATCATTAATGATAATAATAATAATAATAATAATAATAATAATAATAATAATAATAATTAAAAACAACAACAAGAAAATAAATCTTCCTATCTAATAAGGTGGAACAAGCAAATGTCTGGGTTGATGGTTTTGCTTGATAAGTAGCTAATCAGATCCATCCATTATAAATAAAGTTTTTTTGTATCATGTTAATTGACTAACAATTGAATTAACTTGTCATTGCATAATGAATGGTATGTTTCAGTAACTATAATACCTAACAGCAAAAATATCCTTAATATTGTGCACCTGTTTTGTAAATTTGAAACAATCATTATTGTATATAATAGTATACGCACAAATCAGAAAACTAGTTGCCAACTTAACTACTCCAGTCTAATCATTAACAAATGTCTTTTTTTCCCCATGTACTTTTCAACTCTAACCTTCCCACAAAAGAAAGAAAGAAAGAAAAAAAGTAATTTGAAAACTCTTAGGTACTTTCTTTTTCCTCGTAGCAGAAATACAAGTTAGACCACACTACGTAATGTAAAAACTTGTAATTTGTGCTTTCATTCTTCTAAGGAGGAGGAATCAGATGACGCTTCATTTATTCCATCTTATCTGACCGACCTGTCACTCTAAAGCAACGTGTTTCCAGATATGCTGCTGTTACATAACTGTTATGGGCAGAGCTGCTCCCGAGCAGAGAAAAGAAAAAAGACAGTTCAACCAGCTGCAGCATTTTTATAGTGTCTCAGCAGTGCTGGGTATGTAGAAGGAGCAAGTTTATTTTATATTTCACACCATCCATATTTATTTCCCAGCTACCGGGAGAGGTGCACTGATATCTATGCATTATAATTGGCAGCCTGTGTGCAGGTGTATGCTATCAGAGAGGAAAGCTCGTTGCTCTAAAACCATCTGATGTTATTCTCCCTGGATCTGCACCGGAGCACCGGCTGCTGGGACAGATGGCTGGCGCACATAATGGAGCAGCACAGTCCAGTTAATGCTGGGACCCACCTGCGTGTTTTCACGTTGTCCATGACAGTCGGCAGGATGATTAAACCTTTTCCAAGACGAACCTGTGTCGGGCAGTTCTCTAAAAATCCGCAGTGATTGATGTGTATCCATAGAAGTCGCTGTCAGTCATCTCTGGTCTCCTCTGAGTCGTGGCAGTGTCTCGCTAGCATTACTCAGTTAGCCAACGCGCTAACTTATTGAACAGTCCATGACGTTACGCCCTCTCGGTAAAAGCCTCGACTGTTACTGTTAACATTTTTATCCAAAACGGGGGAAGTTGTCGCTGTTTTTCGTCCGGTGCTTCTCTCGCAAATGAAATACTGCCACAAAATTCGACATTAAACTGGAGAGGTTACAGCGTCACCTCCATTGCTCTCTGTCCGGGCTGTCTCTGTCTTACTTTCTGTACTTCTGTTTGGCGTTATGATTTTTGTCCATCCCGCCGATTCTCGCGCCCAGCCCTCTGCGCAGGCGGCCTCGCTTCTGATTGGCCAGGAGCGGAGCTGAGAAAAGGGGAGTCAGCGCTCCAAACTGATTGGTCGCTGGCAAAGATACACTCTCTTATGATTGGCTAAAAGTTGGAGAGGCTTTGGTTTAATTGGTCAGAGGGTTTGAGGAGGCGGGCGTTGGTGGACACAACTGTACTGTCACCTATCAAACTAGAATGGATCTTTTCATCGGGCCGGGTTGGCTCAATACGGGGTGCGGGGACTATTAGGGGCCTCCTTGAGGGGAAATACGGATATTTTTGCCCTCTATTTCACTAGAAGCAAATGTAATTCAACCTCATTTCAGTTTGTTTTTCTTTTCCCAAAATACTATTATATATCATATATATGCTGTAATGCTATTGATTGCTTATGTTAATATTTATCTGAACATATATATATCTATAAAACAAAAAAACAAAAACAGTTGTCTTAGATACAGCATTTTTCAAACTAGAGAGCAAGTCTATATATGTTGGACTGTATTATGGACGCACTGTATGCAAAGGCAATCTCTTTGCATTAACAGCATAAAGTTATGCTGTTTTCAGAAAGAGAGACAGAGTATGATGAGTCAGGGTTTATTTTTTCAGAGAAAATTTGAGGCTTGCGATGCTCTAAAAAGTTGTGGAGAATATTTACCGCATTCAATTTCTTTTGTGGCCACCATAAATGTTCTGTTGCATTGTATTCTGCTGACACCTTCTGGACAAATGTTTTGCATCAACACGGTGTAACGGTTTAATACAAATAAAGCCCAAAAGACGATATTTGCCAGCAAAAATGTGTCTAGTTCATACGTTACCTCAGCTTACATTTTTACAGATCGCACTTTTTATATCCTTTGGTTAATTACAACATCGCTGGTGGTTCGTCTGCGTAGCATCGGCAATTGGCAGGTAGGTCTCTTCGGGACATAGCCTTTTCTAGGGGGAAAGTGGTGCAATGCGCCTCTAACGATGAAGACATGTCAGCATTGGACGTTCAAACCACGATTCCGAGATATATATGGAGATAGTATCCCACACTTGTCATGTGTATTTACTTTATAAATAATTTATAGAGTATAATTACTGTATCATAATTTTGACTTGGTCATGGTTGTAATGTTACATCTAATATTGCTATTTACTCTTAGTCATTTTCTTCTTCTGACTGTCACAGACAATGAACTTCTGATGTTCATCCTTGTGAAATCAGGACGAGTAGGATGATTTTTAGATATTAGGAAGGTCCTCCCTTTCTACCGGTAGGTGACACTGTTTAACCGTTTGACTGCCCAATGTTGTCATATCTGAGTTCAAATAAAGCTGTGCTAACGAAACCTAAACAATACCGGAAAATACTAGCATCACTCCAAAATTAAAAGCGGATTGAACCGCTTGATAAACATGCAAAGAAAAGTCTAAAAAGCCCAATGAATTAATTAGTATTCAATCAATAAAAATGCTACATATTGCAAACCTATACGATTTTTTAAGAATTCAGCTATTTTCATTTTTATTTTATATAACGATCCTGGCTCCGTTCCTCTTCACCCTCTGCACTGCAGACTTCACACACACAACACACCCACTTGTCACCTGCAGAAGTTCTCTGTTGACCGCCATCGTCGCTCTCATTACTGACGGGGACGATAGAGAGTGCAGAGAACTGACGCAGGAAATTTATGGACTGGTGCCTGAAGAACCACCTCCAGATCAACGCAGGGAAAACCAAGGAGCTGGTGGTGGGTTTCTGCAGGCGAAGACTCCAGTTGCTGCTGGAACAATGCCCCATTGTGGGACAAACAAAGGAATATCTTATAATGAAATTAATGTGTGTTTATCAGTGTAATAGTATCAAAGACACTTTGTGAAACTTCATAAAATGATGTAGTAGTACTCAGATAAGTCGATCTTAAAAACAACCTGAGTCGACCAGAGGGCTGTACAGTCAAAACAGAAATGCATAACAATAATAAATGATCCACACAGGAGCAATACACAATAAAATAAAGTACAGAGAATAAAATAAAATAATACTGCACTTGCAGGAACTGAAAGTCAGTGAGACGAAATGGTAAGGACAGAACAAATAAGTATGTATGTATTGGCGCATAGAGTAGCAGAAATATGAAATACTAAATTAGTACTCAAGTACATATATTGTGTTTTTATATATTTGTATTATGAAAAGTCGTACCGGAAGTACCCGTGTGGTTCTACGTCACTTAACGACAGTCGGAGGCGCGAGGTCCCGTGACAAATTTCATTGGAACTTTCAACGGCTGGGGGAGACGGACGTTTCCTGCTTTTCTCACTTGACAGACACTCATGGGCAGCAAGAAATCACACTTAAAGTTTGGGGAAGTTGGGGGCTTTTGTCATAACTGGAAGCGGACAGATGTTTGATTTGTCGGCAGTTTACATGTTGTAGAGGGAACGTCCTCGCAGGAACTACAAAAATTTGTGAATACCGCATCCAAATTGCTGAAGGTACGTGATGTTCATGTAAACGTCGGTCTCACTTTGCTAACCTTGAGCCTGTTAGCTTCAGGGGAACAGACACCTAGCATACAAAGCTCCGCTAGGCGTTACATAGCATCAACTTTAGACTTCAACACAAGTTCATCACAAACCAAACAGTTTTTAACCAAACAAAGTTTGGGTTATCTCAGGTGCCACATACGCCAGTTTTAGAAAATGTGTAGTCATGAGCCTCCGTTTGTTGATTCCAGATCGTGTTACATGTGGGATCTTGTTGGAACATGACAAACCTTTCATTTTCGTTTGAGTTTCGTTTGAGTGTGCGTATTTTGAGCGTGTCGGTGTTTAATTTGAGTTTGTGTGCTCAGCGCCTCCATTCTCTGGCTCATTTTTTCCTCCTCTCATCCATGGCAGGAAGCTCGGCCTGTGAAACACGTGAGTTTTCCTGGCATTTTCAAAAGTTGTACAGGTGTAAGTACACATAGCCTTTGGAGAAAATCATATTAAGATTGCCAAAGGGTTGAGTTAGAAATAAAAGAAGAACCAAGTCAGGCCCCTTCGATGCTGTGGGCTGGGGAAATGCCATCTACTTCCACATTATTGCTTTCTGAGTGTATAAAGGATGTGATAGGTCTCAATAGCTGTCAAATTTGATTCCCATATTGGATGTTGGTTCAGCTTTGTTGTATGGCCTGGAGCATGCCAGCATTTCTGAAGTGGATGATGTGTATGTAAATACATTAACCCCTTGTCATCCTTTTACGAGTCCAGCTGAGATCAAACAGGATAAATGAAAATTTGCCTTTTAGTCTACAATATTATCTCCTATGTTTGCAATAGACTGTATGTAAACTCTGCTTACTTTTGGCTTATTGTTTGACGATAATGTTTTGTAGAACAGGAAACGTTTCAAGTTATGAAATATGGCTAAGAAGTTCAAGTATTCCTCCATTTAAGAGCTCTACATCTGTAACAACCGTAGTGTGGGAGTGTAAAATCACAGAACCACCGTGGATTAGAATCTCACATGAACACTTACTTCACAGACAATTTCAAAGGTTTGTGCAATGGGAGAGTGCCACATTGTGTGATTTCTAACATGCTACAGCTGATGAACCATTTATTTTGTCAGTGCACATGCTGATTCAGACATGTTTCTAAAAGGAAGTAGGAGAAATAGTATGCTGACTGGATGTCTGTAAGCTGTTTGGACCGTCAGGTTAGTGAAGGAATTTGTCCGATTGCAGAGATTGGTTGCACAAACTGGGGCTGCACGAGTTCATGCTCTTCACACTTCTTCAGACGTACCTCTTCAATCAGAGATCTGTGTCCAATGAATTAAATTAAGATATGGATATAAAAAGGAATGTTGCTAGCTATTCAGGTATCTTACACCTATAACCAAGTCATAATAAAGGTCAGATATGACAGGTTGTGTAAAATTGGTATTCTCTTTGTTCATGCACTGATGTGTAAGCTCAAAACAGGCCGCAGTGGGTTATCTCCACTAACCATTTTTGATTTGCATCGGTTCTTGTTTTTGTGTTTATCAGTGGATACGTGCCTGATTGAGCTTTCACATCGGATTCTCCATTCTGTGTCGACTTCTGCTTTGTTTTCTCGCTCACTGTTTGTCACGCATGATACATGGCCACACAGGGGGGAAAAAAATCTATGCCCAACATCCCTGTTGGATATTCACAGGCAAGGATGTGTGTTTGAACAAAGCAGGAAGAAAGCTATTTTTGATCCTATGTAGTAGCTTAGCATACTTGTGGCTGTCAGCACAAGTTAATTCATGTTGGGGCTTGAAAGCAGGGGATGCTGGGCTTAAACTATAGCTAGGGAATATGCCTAACATTGATCTTTTTCATTTCCTTCTAATTATGCCTTTCCAGGCTTTGTTATCATTCCATATAACAAACTTAAGAAATGTCTGTTTGTGGGTGGGGTAAAACTGCTGCATTCTATATGAAGGAGCAGTGTCAGTGTCAGCTGAAAACCTAACTTGCCCAAAGTTATAGGTAATTTCCCCCTTAAAAAGAAGTATTTCTGGAATGTTATAAGTCAGGTCACACCCTGTGACGTATAGAGTCAGTTAACCATGAAAAAAGACACAGATGTAAGGCAGCTCAGAAAGGTATGCCATTTTTGTGTGTGCACCATATTCACCCAAACTTTAGGTTTTAGAAATATAAAAGATCCAGCTCTTTACCTTTAAAGTGTCCAGTACTGGGGAAAAAACTTGTAGTTGCAGTTTAAGTTTCTGTGTTAAGTGCTTTTCATTTCCAACAATAATATTGGTTTAAAGTATATTTAAATTTACTATTTAACTAACTGGTAAATTGAAATATTTCTTTAACTATTTTGATTAGCATTTAAGTAATTTTCCAAGCATTAATGCTTAACGCTTACAGGTTCAGTGTGATAGTGACACTAGTGTTTAGAGACAAAATTTTGGTCTGCTATTAGTCTCTTTGTGGTTAGTATTGATGAGATGGGGCAAACTGAGACTAAAAGAAAGTCAATTACAGGAACAAAGGAGAAAAAGGGGCTAGTGATGAAGAGGCCATGAAGGTCCTTCCGATAGCGCACATGCATTTTAAAGAGGGGATGCTTTTTTGCGGTTCCCTCACCCCAACGTGAGCAGAATGAAACATCCCTCTAGGATGCACTCATGTCAATACACAGAGGGAGAAAGTTGAGTTAAGGCAGGTTTTTTTGTGTGGTGTGAGCAAACAACAGTGAGAGTAACGGGGTAACATTCAGGGTAAGGACAAAAACTGCTTAACAAACAAGGGTGACCTCATGAACATCAAACAATGGACAAACCACAGCAGCAGACAAAGAGCTTTGTTCTAAAAGAAACAGACATTACATATCAGAGATCTAGTCACATTACATAGTGTTTTGCATTTATTGTAAATATAATACTTTAATGTTCTACACTCAGTTCAAATGAATACAGGAGATAGCATCTATCACAAGTGATTTTCTTTGACATTGACTGCTTGCTATTATAATCAAGTTTGGCCACCTCTTCCACTTCAGAGAAGTGAGGTCTTGACCTTTTTGTTAACAGTTGTCAGGGGAAGGAGTTAGCGTGGTTTCTCTCTTTAAACGTTGGGGAAGAACAGCTCTAGGGGGTTTACTCTTAACCTATTGTGCAACTGAAGCTTCAAAGACTCCTGGAAGGTTATTTTAAAAATGCCATTCAGCTGACCACTGCAAGTGAAAATGCCACAGACCCAGCATGTGTGAGAGAGGTGGTGTGAATGTGTGTGGGCTCATATGTGGTCACATTAGACAGGGTGTACATGAGACAAATATATGTGGAGGATATGTAAACTCATAGTTTACATATTTAAAGATAATGACCTTCACCACAAGTAGCCATGATATTTTCCATTTACTAAGTGATTTTTTTTTTCCGCATTGTAATAAAAAGATGAGTGGTAGGGTGGGACAATCTGGGGGAGGAGAGAGTTAACTAGTTACTCAGTAGGAGGGAGCCTGCCTACTGTCATGTTGTAGTTGGCTGATCCTCTTGTTGTTACCTGTGCAATCATGCATCAATCGTTATTCTTTAAACAAGCCCAGACTTTCGGACAAATTTTAATTTTAACATTTTAAAAGAAAATGGGTTTTTTTTGTTGTTGTTGTTGATTGTTTGTTTGTTTGTTTTCACATAATACTGTAACATACCTTAGCCAAGCTACCCACTGTACATCTCTTTTGTGTGAAGTACTAATTTATTTACAAAATCTTCACTTTGCATATAGGCATTTCCAGCGTGGAAAGCAACCAACTGCCACTTTTGGGTCAACAAGTAAACAAATGAGGAATCAACTAAGCTTAACAACAAAAAATACCCTATAAAAGTGTACAAGTACAAAAAATAATTTGGTAATATTTTATCAACAGAGGGAACTTTTATCCTATTGGCCAAAGACATCAAAACCTCTGGTGGAAGAAAATGTGCAGAGGTCAGATCTCTTCCTGAATAACAGATTGGTCTATTTTCTTTCCTTCAGTGGTGGCCAAGAATGGGGCTGGGCCAACTTTATATATGAAGTCTTATCCTGGAGGACACATTGCTTTATGACGTTACAGCTTTGAATGCCGACAGCCCATAAGATGGAGGAGCAGTCTAGTCTCCCCAGTGTCAGCATACCTTGCCACAATGAGCAGAGGGACAAGAAAAAGCGTTACACAGTGGGTGCAAAAATTCTTTTCATTCATTGTTAGGTAGCATGTCTATGTAGTAGTAGTTTTGCTTATGTATGTGACCATATTTGCATATTCCCAACCATAATAGAATTTTATGGCTCTTCTGCTATTCACTTAGACCTCCTTGGCATTTTTATTAGGTTTACAAGGTGATGGTCTCTGTCGGACAACAGGAATGGTTTGTCTTCAGGAGATATGCAGAGTTTGACAAACTCTACAACACAGTAAGTGATACAACCGTGACATTTTAATTTAGTTGCATATGAAATCATTTTTGTGTCTTGCTCGTCATCTTAACATTTTTAATTAATTTTCTATCTTTCTCTCATGTTGTTTAACATAGTTAAGAAAACAGTTTCCCTCTATGAATTTGAAAATTCCAGCCAAGAGGATATTTGGGGACAATTTTGAACCTGGTGAGCATTCTCTTGAAGCTGATGTTGTGTTGTGTGAACAAAAAATAATAATAACAACTCATAATTCTGTACACATATCCACATAGAAACCTGGCTTCAGACATGAAAAACACAAATTTGTTGAGCATTGTTTGAATTTGTTCTTGTAAATAAATAAATATCATTCCCCCAATAGAGTTCATCAAGCAAAGAAGAGCAGGGTTGCATGAATTCATCAAGCGAATTGTCTCCCACCCCCAGCTTTGCAACCAGTAAGTTTAGCTGTTTTCTGTTCATTATATCACTGACTAAGTCAAGAGGAATGGCTTTAATGATCTGAGTCTAGCGAGGTAATGACATTCACATCATTTAGCCAGGCTTCAAACAACATGAATAAAATAAGACAAATAAATGTTTTTAATTGGTGCTGGCTACTGGTAAAGAATGGCCAATAAGAATTGATCATTATTGTTCGTATGTATCTCTTATTTGTGTGAACTTTCTTAAAAATTTCAGTCCAGATGTGAGGACCTTTCTACTGATGGACAAAATGCAAAACTTTTCAGACGCATCTGAGGATGAAGATGACAGAGTAAGTAACCAATGTTGTTAAATCATTATCTTTTTCAATCCTTTCTTATTTTGATGTTGATCCATATGTGAATTCGATTAGGTTCTCTACCTCTGTTCTTGTTATCGCCAGACTGTTTTGTACTTGGTGACATCTGATAGTGTTTACCATGACTCAAAATAAAATTAGGCAGTAAACAAATTGCCCTCATTTTGTTAGCGAAACAAAAATAAAGGAGGGGTTGACTCTCAGACTTGGGATTCCTGGAATCCTCCCCCGTGATCCTGAGTTGAGTATGTTTTAGTAGTTAATGACATCTCAGTGGCTAATTTTGATTATTCTCTGCAATGTAACAGAATAACTCTACCTCCAGAAACATCAATTTGGGACCCTCTGGAAATCCACAGTACGTTGTTTTTTGTTTTTTTGTTTGTTTTAGCACAAAACTGGCTACCTTGCTTTTTTTTTTTTTATAATTTTAAACATTGGGGTTGTATATTCACATTAACATTGCATACATTTTTACATGAGTGTGTTAATTTAATAATTAATAATTTAATAATTTTGTATTGCAGTGCCAAGCCCACAGATTTTGACTTTTTGAAAGTCATAGGAAAGGGCAGTTTTGGTAAGGTATGTGAACAATGCAATACTGGAAGCTACAGTTGCCTTGACTGAATATTTGATAACTTTGAGTGATTATTTACAATACTGCAAAAATATTGTCATCATTGTAATAGTTTTGTTGCGTAAGTGCATTTGCTTCACAAGTTACTTTGGCAGAATTATGTTTAGGCAGATATTGCTAACCCTAAAGTAATTGTTTTACAGTTAGTACAGTTTGTGTTTCTGTGTTGTTTGTCTTGTGGTGTAGCAACAAGTTTTAGTTCTGCATGTGTTGGTCTCTCCATGTAGGAAGTGAGAATTGAATCGGGAATTACTTTGTTTTACCCTGCTGGGGTAACATTTTTCTCTGCCTTGTGATACAGGTTTTCCTTGCAAAATTGAAACATGATGAAAAGTATTATGCAGTCAAGGTCCTACAGAAAAAGGTCATTCTAAACAGAAAAGAGGTAATTATTTTTATTTATTTATTTGGTTTTACATTCAAATATGACCTCTCCATAGTTCAGGCATGTGTACATGAATTATTGGTATCCCACTGAATGACTGTTTCTCAAATCAGCAAAAGCACATCATGGCAGAGCGCAATGTGCTGCTGAAGAATGTGAAACACCCTTTCCTGGTTGGGCTTCATTATTCCTTCCAGACTGCAGACAAGTTATACTTTGTCTTGGATTTCATCAATGGAGGAGAAGTGAGTGTTTACTTTTGTGAATAATCTGGTCACAAAGAAATGAGTCACAAGGTCAAGAACAGCTGAGAATGGCCGTAATACAGGAATGCTATAGCTCAGAGCAGCAGTTCAGCAAGTTGATATACTCTTCTGGCAAAATTCTTATTTGAGGTTGCGTTATTATCCAGAGTAAATATTGTCTCTGAAAATTACTTCTTCAATTAATGACTCAAGTGTGATCAGCCTTTTTAAAGCTGCCATGTGTGACTGACTGAGTAAAAATCTATACCCAAATATAGCTCTTGATCTTGCCTTTCTGAACAAAATTAAAGACTACACTGTCAATGTGAGCTGCTCAATGGAATAATCATGATGGTTTATTAGTACTCTGAAAAAGACACTGTCAAATAATGGCTTTTTTTTTTTTTTTATAATAGTTGGGTATGATTAATGTTATATAATGTTATATATATTTGTGTGTGTTTAAGTAAATTACGAGCTGGAACTTTTCTTCCAGCTTTTCTTCCATCTTCAAAAAGAGCGGACCTTTCCAGAGCCGAGAGCAAAATTCTATATCGCTGAAATGGCAAGTGCGCTTGGATATCTGCACTCCCTAACCATTGTTTACAGGTATGATGGATCCTCGTGTAAGTTTACATTTAATGTAACATTTATGAAGTACTCTCAGTGATTAAAATAAAAGTTGTCTCTTGGCATCAAAATTTTAAATTTGATAAAATTTGGAAAAGATTTAACTATGTTTTGCCTTTTATAGAACTGTTGAATGAGTAGGCAATGAGGTTTCAGATCTATAACTCTACTTTTCATGCCTTGTAAAAAATTCTGAAGACTGTTGGGTTGCCATGGAAGAATTTGAATTTCATGTTATCAAATCATTTATCTCTGTGTTCGTAACTGAAATTCATGTCTTGCATTTATTTGCAGAGACTTGAAGCCAGAAAACATCCTTCTTGACCAAGAAGTGAGTGTTTTATTTCTTTTAATTAATGTGATTGATATAATCACTATAATATACAGACTAAAACTAATAGTAATTACGGTTAATCACAGAAAATATACAGTATGAGTATATGGAAATACACTGCATAAACAATAACTGTATATTTATTACAGAAGGGCATAATATACAGTACAGAGCATGAATTTGAGGTATATTTGTACCACCAGTGAACTATGGTGTGATTTCCAGCTCCAGCGGGACTGAACGTGTGTGATTTGATTAGGTCTTACTAATGATTTTCCTGCCTAGCTTTATTGAGAAAGTGAAAGAGCAGTGAACAGGACCAACTGAGCTCTCTGTAGCCAACATTCCTGGGCAACAATAGATTCCTCAGTCCCTGGGGATAATGAGCTGCTTGTGTGGCACATGTTCCCTAAAAACATCCCTCTCCTCTCTTTAAAGGGGCATATCGTTTTGACAGACTTTGGATTGTGCAAGGAAGGCATTTCCCAAACAGACACCACCTCTACATTTTGTGGAACACCTGAGGTATGAATATCTATATTTCTACTTGTGTAACAGTGTATAAAAAAAAAAAAAAATATATATATATATATATATATATTTATATATATATATTGTGTGTATATTATATTCATTTTTTTCATGGGGTACAATAGCCTTTAAAGAGCAAATGTAGTTGTTGAAATACATATGGTTGGTGTATTTTAGGTTGGAAGGAAATGTCAAACTTAATGTTATATTATTATGTTTGTGTGCTTCTAACAACCAGTACTTGGCTCCAGAGGTCCTGAGGAAGCAGCCATATGATAATACAGTAGATTGGTGGTGTCTGGGTTCAGTTCTGTATGAAATGCTGTTTGGCCTGGTGAGTTTTGAGTCCCATTTCCCTAAATCACCTCCTGCGTTTTATTTTTCACCATCTACCACACAGTTGGCAGTGGCTGTTTTTTGTTTTGTTTTTTTTTGTTTGTTTGTCCCCCCTCCCCCCCTCTTTCTCTCTTTGATGGGTGCCTAAAGTCCTTTTAAATGATTTTCGTGACCTGAAGATTTACCATTGAACTGCAGAAAATTTGACAGCTGGTTTTAGTTATTTTAGTTATGGCACTTTAAATGTGTCATACTGACCTCTACCCAATTCTTTTTTTTTTTTTTTTGTCTTAGCCACCATTCTACAGCAGGGACACGCATGAGATGTATGACAACATCCTCCACAAACCACTGGCTATGCGTCCTGGTGCATCAAGCACGGCTTGGTCTCTGCTTCAGGGCCTCCTGGAGAAAAATGGTACCCACAGACTGGGGTCCAGGGAGGACTTTGTAAGTGGATTACTCTAATTGCAAAATCCAAATACAGACACTACAGATACAGAAAATTTTGAGCTCCCTCTGGTGGCTAATCTTTATAAATCATAGATTTCATATTACATAAGAATTTTATGGTATTAATGATTTCTTTTCTTTGAAATTGTCTATAAATACAAAATTATGTCAAGGTTATTCATTCTTCATTTTCAGAATGAGATCAAAGTGCACAACTTCTTCTCCTCCATTAACTGGGATGACCTTGAACAAAAGAAGATCCCTCCCCCATTCACACCCAGAGTGGTAAATATTTGATCTTATTCAGTAATTAAATGTTTATCATACTATACATACAATAAAAACAACATGCATATATTGTCTGCTCTTGGCCTTACCAAATGTCATTTGCATGTATTTAGTAAATCCACAATGCAACATTTAGTGTCCAATATTATTGCAGTTGCTATTTTAGTAGCAAGATTTAGAATTATTTCCAAAACCCCTACACAGCATGGTCTACACAAACTGATGTTTTAATATCCCTTAACTGATTTGAGAAATTCTGATTTGTACGACTGCACTATATGTGTTTTTATTCCTTTTCCCCCAATGTTTTTCCAGAGCTCTTACTCTGATATCTCAAACTTCGATCCTGAGTTCACAGAAGAGATGGTCCCCAGCTCGATCTGTTGGTCTCAAGAACATTCCATAGTCAACGCCAGCGTAATGGAGGCCGATGATGCTTTTTTGGGCTTCTCTTACGCACCTCCTTCTGATGACTCTTTCCAATGAAACATTCCCATTAAAGGTCTTCAAATGCCTTAACTATTGTAACTGCTTTTAATTAAAGGGAAGCATTTTATACCATGAATAAACTTATCCAATGAAGCCAAAGCAAGCAGCTGAGAAGAGAAAGCACTTAAAACAGATATTGGTTGGAACAAAGAGCTCCAGAAAAGTCTTTATTTTTTACTTGTATATATTTATGTAAACAAAATTATCTATCTATATATATCTATATATATCTATCTATATATATATATATCTATATATATATATATATAGATATATATATATATATATATATATATATATAAAATTGAGGATTATTAATTATAAAAAATTAAGGACAGCAATTCTTCATCGATGTAATTTCTTGTGGTTTCTAAAAGGAACCTTTATAAAATCTTAGATTTATCCCTTAAATGACACAAATGAGTAGTTTTCTGAAAAACTTGAACAATTCAATCGCCATTTCACTGGAAAGGCGTTTGTCTGTGTAATTACTGTAAAAATGAACAGATATCATATTCATACTAACTAAAATGGAAATAGGGATTACTTGAGAAACCACTGAATTAAGCATTTTGCTTTATAGGTCACATTTGTAAAATAAAGTAACTATTTTTTGGTTACCTTTTAGTCTATCTTAATGAATCATGCACAATTATTATTATTATTATTTTTTTTTTTTTTTTTTTTGAAGATGATGATTTGGATTTGTTTTTGTGTTATTCATGCTTTAACATTGATTCATATTTGCAGAAATGGAAACTGCAACGTTTCATTTGGTAATTCAGTAGCCCTGTACTCCTACAAAATAATAAATAAATAAATAAAATAAAACATTGTCTGAGCATGTGTTTGTCTTAGTTTTTACGTAGAATCACAATTTGAAGAAAATTTCATATTTGATTCAATCACATCCAGCACCTGTGTAGTTTCCATAGCAACTTGGTTGAAGCTCGCGCCAGCTTGGACTGGAAACGATCAAAAATTGTCATCGAACAGCGCCGTGCAAGCTAGCAAGTTTCTCCTTTTTACCATTAAATGACAATGGCCGATGATTTATCATTGAAAGAATCCGCTGTAGTATACTTGGACAGAAGCGGTGGCCTTCAGAAACTGGCCGAAGACTGTAAACAATTCAAGGGTAAGTTTGTGAGGAGAATAAAACATGAGCTAGCTAGCAGTTAGCACGAACGCTAACACCCACCCCAACGGTATTTAAACCTGGATTGCAACTATTGTTCCTCTTTGTAGATCCTCAACACAATGAGGCAGTGTACAGGTTTTGTATAAGTGTGAACCCTTCTGATGTGATAGAGGTGGATCCAAGATTGGGTCACTATATTCTGCATCAGCCAAAGAGGGCAACAGCATTGTTTCAGTCTGTAAGTGAAAACTGTTATCTAAAATTAACTAAACTAATGTAACCGTCTACTCAGATGTAAACAAAATTTTCCCAATTCCTCGTTCAGGTTTGCTTCTTGGCCATGAAAACTCTTTCACTTGTTGAAAGAATATACACACAGAATCAGGTATGAATAACTCTCATGAATAGGCTAAAATACATTATAAGGGACTTCAGTGAATGCACCTGGACTGGATAATCAACTCTTCTGTTACATTTTGTCTTGTACTTATTTTGAGGTGAACGTTCTTCTGAAGTTGACACACCTGCCTCCTTTCCCCGAGTACACGTTGGATCTTTGCCGTTTTCCGTGTGGATATGACCACATGAGGCCTGTTTCCATGGAGGGTTTGGTCATTGCAATGACAAGAGTCACAAAATACACCCAAGGGGCCTGCTTCCTCTGCACTGATGATGACTGCCCCTGTTCTACAGGTATTTCAGAGGAGATGCTTCTCTGTTTTAACATTCATTTCAGTTCTCAGCTTCAGAAGTACTGATCTAAAGAACAGGCCATGATAAGCTTGTCCATACAAAATTGTATGTTTTCATTCAATCCTCAGACAAGTAGTATCCATAGACTTACAGGTGGATCCACATTTAATTATATTTTTGTAATTCTGATTCTAGGATTTCAACATATCCGGGTCCATGCACTGGGAGCCACAGAGTCAGCAACTGTGAGAAATGACTTCAGTTGCATGATCTGCAACTCACAATTGAAAGAGGATGTTAAGTTCAGAGTTCTGGGAGGTGACAATGGCAACATTAATAGGAATGTTTACTGTAAAAGAAAATTGCATTCATTTTTACTTTATGCACATCTGCATTTGTTTTGAGACAGACAAACAGCTTGTTGAGCTCATTCATGTCAACGCATTGGATGTTTTAAAAGGCTATCAGCAGAGTTCACTCAGATACCAGTCTGTCACTGTGTTTCTCAGAGGTAGGTTTACATCAGATGAGATTTTATTATATATTTTGTGATTCGTCTGATTATCTGATGATTGTAACATCAACATTAGGGAAAACAAAGCTTCTAGCAGATTTAAACCCAGAAGTGGTGAGGGTTCCTAGGGAAAGAGTGCAAGAGCAAGATATCCTACAACATGCCACACAAAAACACATCACAATATCAAAGGCTCACATTAAAGTAAGCCAATCTTAAAACAACAAAGAATACAAATCATACAAACAGTACAGTATGTAAGAACTTATTGCAGTTCAACCTTGATCAAGCAGGAATAAAATATCTGTTCAGAGAACAGCTGCAGACACAACAGTCACAACTAAAAAACATCAAATTAGATAGATTGGTGGAGCATGTGTGTGCATGTTTAAGAGTCTCCCCAATGCATTTTAATTTTACAATAAACAACCATTATGTAAACAAGCATAAACTAAGTTAATACCGTCTCTGTGTATTCAGCCTTGAATCATTTAAACCTTTTGTTATAAGAGTCTTCACAAAGATCCCCTGGTTTATGTGTTATTAGGTTTGACATCACCTACATGACAGCTAATGGGGTTGATATATGCAGCATTTGTGTCAGAATGCAGCTGCTTTGCTGAAGAGTCCATGACTAGACCTGACCGATTTCTGAGACTGTTATAGCTGACCCTGTCTTGTCCTTTCTCTTGCATAAAATAGTACAAACATATATTTAGATCTTTGCACCAAGTTTTATATTGTTAAAAGGCTCAGTTTTCATTTACAGGTCAAAACTTTAAAGAACATACAACACTGTAGACTCATTTCCTCAAAATGAGGTAATATTTATTTGTAAAATCTTAATCTCATCCATTATATTCATTCCTAGCCTGAATAACATGAATAATGTGGTTGTAATAACTTATGTTTACACCCAGTCAGATGTATTGAGGATTGCCATTAATTTTCTCTGGTTTTCTAAATGAGGCTAACTTTGGAACACAAACTTAGTGGGGGAGAGTTCAAATAAACAGATTTTTGTGCAGCTAGCCGCACACAGTGCCTCAAGGAGGGGTATTAAGTGTTTCTGTCCCCTCTAATAATATTGTCAAGTCTGTGCCCCTGAGAGCTTAGCAAACCTCAGCAGAGGAATTAACATATTCTGTTGACCCAGTCCTGGTAAGGAATTCAATCCACAGGGTTCCCGTTACTAAACATATATGTTAATAAGTGTAAGGAACACTCATTAGCTGGCTATGCATTTCGCACACAGAGAAATCTTTGTTCTTCAGGCCTCACTGTGTGTTTCTCTTGGCTGTGGCTTGTAGGTGGCATGCATGTTTCTTTAATAATTGCTAGGCAGCAGAGAACAACCCCTTTGAGTGTTACTGCTTTGTTTCCTCTATTCACACAGATGAGCTGTGTAACTCGATGAGAATCGGCCGACTCTACAGGGTGTTAGGCATTCCTGCTCACGTGCACCAGTGGCCCTACATTACCTGGAGTGTAGAAGCAAACAGTGTCCAACTGTGGGAGCCAGAATGTAAGGCAGTAAAAAGCATCTTGTTCAATCTACAGGAACCCCTGCTAAAGACACACTGACAATAGATGTGGCTCTTAATACTTTATGAAACAATATATGAATCTGAAATGTTTTCATATATTATATGCATCATTATGCATCATTACCTTACTGAAATGTTCACCTGCTTTATACGTCTACCTACAGATCCCCAAAAAGTCAGTGTCAGTTTCCAGGAGCTGTTGAAGGCCACAGCCTCTTTTCCCTGGAGGTTCCCAGCCATTGTAGCACATTGCTTTGGACTGGAAATTGTTCCTCCAGGCTTGTATAATGCATTAAAACTGGGTTTGTTGCTCAGCTTAGTGCAAACCAGAGCAGAGGCAAAGGATGCATTTGACTACTTGGATCTACTAGTTGTCACCACTGACACACACATACTGGGCAGGTAAAGGAACGTCAAACTATTAGAATGATGTACCTTCGTGCGTCCTATTGGACCAATACCAATACAGAATCTGAGATTTAATCTTCCTAATTACCCATGACCTAGGCTAATGTCGTACAGCTTGAGTTTGGCATGTCGTGGGGTTAAACATCAGGCCTCAGGGGAGATGTTTGCATCTCTGTCCCGTGATGAACATGGAGCAGGCACTGCCAACATCCATGCTGGCTCTGCGCTGTTAGCTACTGGGGGCATTTGCATGTTTCAAGATCTCTCCTGTTACAAAAGAGACAGATTGGATTCCATTCAGTCAGGTGAATAATATAGTCCGTCAGCTAAAAAGATAATATATAATTTCTGTTGAATTAAGTAACTGATGCTTTCCTCCTCTTAAATGTGTTAGTTCTGGAGAGCCGCACAGTGTCTGTATTCATCCCAGGGAAGAAGTACGGTGAGGATGCTGACCAGCAGGTTTCCTTCCCACTCCAGTGCAGCTTCTGGGCTCTCACTGAGTCATCCCAGAGGTCTGGGAAGGCAGACTCTGCCATCCTTGGAACAGCAGTGAGTCCAAACACAACACAGTGTTATCTTACTATCATCTCATTTAAAATACATAGTACTCTGAATGTGGAATATCAGGATTGAGATTTTTTTTGGAAAAATGCATTATGTTTTATGTTACTGAAACTTGATCTTATGTTGAATGATACACTTAGTTGAGAAAATGTCACATCTTACTCAACTCAGATGGTGTTTGTAAACAGCACAGGCAAAACAGGAACCTCAGCCAATTTACTTTTCTGGAAGGAAATGCCCTGCCCAGAAAACATTACTTCACAGCAGAGCCCATGAGAATAATAAATGCTTTGTTTATGTCTTTTCTTTTTAGTTAAGAATGTCAGTGTGTTACAATTTGGCAACAGTATATAAAAAGGCTTTCTGATACCCAGTCTCTTCTTTGTGATCAGGAAATGGGTTCACTACCAATGCAATTGGCAGATAGCTTTGGCCTGGTCTTTCAGTGTAGGGATGTGGTGGGTGAACACACCGTGCTTGCCCAAACTGTCCACATGCTCCAGCAGACAGTACAACCTGGAAAATCCCTCTACCCATCCTGCTGGAATTTTTCCTCTCAAGAGTACCAGGAGGTAAAAACATATAACATATTCTCACTTGTATTGTTTTTTAGCAGCCTTGATTTTTGTAGTTATATGTTTACCTTAGAAAGAATTGCTGTTCTTAATTTTCTGTCTTCCAGTTTTTAGCCCATGCACAAAGTTTACAAGTGAGGCTTAGTCCTGGAGCAGAAAAAATTATCCATGGTTACTACATGGCCAGCCGCCGAGTCCGAACACAGAGTCAGGGTGTCAAGATGTCTGTGGGCTCTATCAAACTACTGTAAGCATGCTACTGCAGAATTAGGATGGACAGTTGCAGAATTAATTATTCCATCTTTATTTTCTCCCTGACTTCATGTATAGCCTGTGCCCAGTCCAATGTAATGTCACTATCATCCACTAGATGGAGAAATCTCATCCAAGCCACATCTTCCAATGGGCTATTTTTCATTTGGTTATGACATATGTTTACAAACATTTTTGACTTTGGTGACATATTTTATGTGCAACTAAAACTAAGAAAATAAATCAGTTTTCAGCGAGACTGCCGGAAGAAAATGTCAACTCCAACTCTCAAAATATTTACACGGACTACACCACTCTTGATTCATTTATGTGTTGCCATCCTACTTGATACAGATTTTAACTGATTTTCATTCAGGCAGTCATTCATTTATAAATGGTCCTTTTCATGGTTTTCATTTAAAGGATCTCTTTGGCTGAGGCCCACTGCAAGTTGTGTCTCAGACGTTGTGTACTAGAAGAAGATGCCGTGATTGCTGTGCTCCTCTGTGAAAACTCGGTCACTCTCAAGCACGGTACACACACACACACACTCTCATACTCATCTCTCCCCCATCTTACATTCCATCATAAAACCCATCATTAATCTTGGTAATTTAATGGCTGTGTGGATTATGTAGTTTTTTTATGGAAATTACCTATGCATAAAAAATCTAAGTAAAACATTGTACACACACAGCTTAACCATTTATTCACAGTAGGTTTGATCCTGGCCATGATTTTGTATAATTTTAGTGTGGTGTGTGTAGGTAAGGTTTTTTTCTTTTTCTAAGAATGCCCGTCTCTTTCTACAGGGGCCTCTGCTCTCGTTATTCCACCAGATGCAGTGTTTCCTTGTGACCTGGATAGTGCTGATGGTTTGCACAGGAGAGACGTTATCTTGGATGAGCTTCATCAGAATATCCTGCGTTTCATTTACACCTATGCACCAGGAGCAGACACATACATCACTGAAGAGTAAACCTCTCTAAAGAGCCAAAGACAAAAGGTAGGCAGCACACACTAACCATAAACCATTTTGATGACTGTCATTTCTTTCTTGATTACATGGCTGTATACTCACAAAATTCTTATACTCTAGAAAAGGTTTTTTTATTTATTTTTTTTTTTTTAGAAATTTTTATATATTTTTGTAGTATATATATATATATATATATATATATATATATATATAGAGAGAGAGAGAGAGAGAGTCCATGTTTGGAAAGAAAAACATCTAAAATATATACAAAAGATTGCAGAGAGGTAAATTCAGGTCAAGGTATTTTGTTTAAAAAAAACACTTTATTAAAAAAGGTAAATAAATCAGGTCTCTGACAACCATCAGCTTCAGCGACACTGTAAGGCAAAAGGAAGACAAATACAGAAAATCCAGTTACTGACTGAATACATGTCCTTTTCCATTCAAAACAGCTAAAATGCAAACTAAATAGCAATGTACTGTTATAGATGCAAATTGACAGGGATTGGTAGTTGGAACCTACCTTTTGAATGACAGTTCCCTTTACTCATCAGTCAAGTGGATTTTAAACCTTGCCAATAAATGAGAAATACGTTTTTCACTGAACGAAAATACACAGTGTATTATTTCACAACAATGTCTTAGTTCAGTTAGTCACATTCTCAGCAGCCCATTTTGGTCTGATGGGTAAACGGCGAAAAAGTGAAATCATCATTACTACTCACTAACAGGATATTAAATCAGTGGCGTCAATATCAATGAATACATTTTCTTTGTCTTTACTTACCAGGGATGAGGCGATGCTCACGTTTACACTCTACTGCATCAGCTGCTTATCTGTTAAACATGAGAAATGAAGATGTTAGTTTTATACACAGTAATTTCTTCTGTAACAATACACGAGTGCATTGAGGCAGTATCTATGGTCTAAACTTGAAACTTTTTTTTTTTTTTTAATTCACAAGACTTTTTTTTTTCCAGCTGGTAATTCAGAAGTCACAATCTCACCACCTTATTGTCTGATGGGTAAACGGCGAAAAATGTAAACTCATCACTATTACAGCTGAAAGACTTGCCAGCACTCAATATTTTAAATTTTATATAAAAATTTGCACAGAAATAATTCGGGAAATTGTCCAAAAACATAGGTTGATGTGTAAATATAGAGAAGTGCAAAAAAAAGTTAAACTGGATCAACTCACTTCATGATCAGTGCAGGACACAAAGGATTTTGCCAGGACATTTCATGTCTTCATATCACTGAATCGAAGGCATCTGAGAAAAAAAAAAAAGAGAGAAAAAAGTAGTAAAGAATTAAATCTTCTTGCCACATCAGAAAAACCAGCAATGACTGATTTTATGCTGGTGATTCAGTTAGTCACAGTTTCACCACCTTATTGTCTGATGGGTAAACGGCGAAAAAGTGAACTCATCACTGTGCCAGCAGAAACATTACAACTAAACTCTGCCCAGCACTTCTGCACTCACCCTTCAGTTGACACAATCACTGGCCATGTGTATTTCAGCAGAGACCGCCCAACATCTGGAATGAAAAGATTCACTGAATACAGACTGAACCCAGCACTCATCTTTAGATTTTGTTTCTGGCTTTACCTTAATATTACCTTATCAGGTCCACCAGTCAAAGCTCCACGTAGCCATCTTCATTAGCACTCCTAAAAGCACATACGTTTCCGTTATGACAAATTTTGTTAGTTTTAAATACATAGTCATGATTTTACCCCACAGGTCTGCCACAGTAACTTAACCAAACCTCACAACTAATTACTCTCAGGAGTTTTCATCTGGCATGAATAAGTTGTACTGAAGGAATAGCCAATATGGCGAGGGCTGATGACTGATCACCCGAGGGTCAAAGGGTACAGTGTAACACAGCTTGGGAGCACGGCTATCATCCCAGGTCTGAGGACGGGTTCAACAGCAGGTCACGACCTCTGCCATGACCTTCTGTCCTCAGTAGGGATCACCACCACTTTCTACTGAGTAATAATGGGAGAGGACAATTCCCTGAATCGGCCGCTGTTCTGCTGACCTCTGGACAAACCAGATTAGGACAGTTGTGAGAGAAGCAGTGAGTCAAGGGTGTCTTCAAGAATGATTTATTACTTTACTTAAGGGATGTGACCTGTCTGAAGTGAGACAAGCCAAATTACTGCTGGATCCGTCAGCCTGTGTGGCACACTTCTACACTAACATTTGTTTTATACTGCCACCTTGTTTTTCCTCACGTATGCAAAGAAATAAAAAAATAAGGTGAAAGCAAAGATGACGTCAGGGCAGTGTGTAGCTTTTATTGTGAGCACTACATATATTCTTCAAAATCCACATGCGTTTGCGACACACGTCTCAATGCCGTGGCTTCCAGCACTAACAGTCTGTTTGTGTTTAAAGAAAAAGGTCTTTAACACCTCTGTCACCATTTTAATCCGAATGAAATCTGTAAAGCAGCTACAGCACGCGCTCCGCTCACCCACGTGGCACAAATGCTAACTAGCTTTATGCTAACTGCAGCCGCGCTGAGCGGTCCGACGTTAGAGAGGAAGCGCTAGATCGCAAGATTACAAGACACGGAGACATGTAATGCCGTTTTAGCACTACCTACCTGAGTGCTGCCGGTAAACTTCGAGGAGGTCATCGTTCAGTCTCGGTGTGAGGGACGACACGTCCGCTCCCCTCGGTCTCTCCGGGACAAGAGGCAGAGTTTCCGGTGCGACTTCTGCTCACTGCGCCTCGGAGCTGCGCACTGGAGCTGATCAGCAGCTCAGCTCCCTCACCTCTATTTAACATAAAATCACCTCAAACACTGTCAGAGGGGGTTATTTTTAGTTTCTTCTGATAAATACACTTAAACTACATCCTCCCTTAAATGTGATTTGGCCCTGTGTTCACTGTATTCAGCTGCTTTAAAAATGGTTCATTAATGTGTGGCTCATCGGATCAGGTGTAACAGCGGTCCCGGTTCTGGTTCGGTGGTTGTTGGATGTCACCTTCCTTTTCTCTAAAACCCTCATTGACCGAATAAAATTCCCAAATGTGCCCCAAATAACTTCAAATTGAGTTATAGAACATATTTCGATTAAAGTAATGTTGAAGAGACGTGAACTCGCAAACGTCAGATCACTTTCCAATGAAATCTTACATACTTGCAATGTTTAACAACCACCGTGGTCCATTATTGCTAATATTATTATTATTATTTATTAAAAAGATGCCTGATAATTTTTTAAAATTCAGTTTGTTTGTTTGGTTTGTTTTTTTTTTTTTTTTGGCTTTTTGTAGTCTGACAGCCTAAATATCTATTTTTCAGCTCTTTTTTCCTTCGAGTCAGAAATGTATCAGTCATGAGGTTCTTCAGTCAGTGCACTAATTTAGTTGCAAATGAATTTCAATTATTTAATTATTATGTATTATTAAAATTAGTTTTCCTTGTTTAGTCTTCTTGTATCAACAACAACCTTATGTGACCAGCAAATAAAATAAATCAGTTTTGGATAAATTAAATTAAATACTAAAAAATGGGAATAAATTGAGAAATAATGCCCTAACAAAATAATTTCCGTTTATTATACAAAATTTATTGCCCATTTTTATATAAATAAATTAAATAAAAACAGACTAGTCATCAATTGAGTGAGCGACTTTCATAAATAGTTTTTTTTTTGTGAGAAATCGAGGAGCCATTTCTGTCACTGAAGTCATTTATTCACAAACACATTTACAACCATGCATGTAAAAATAAGAAGGAACGTGAGATGAAGAGCCTCCATTGTTGACTCTCTGACAGACCACTTCACATGACAGATGTTAAGTTATTCACACATGCATTTAGTGCAAATGTCTCAACTCAAAGTGCACACCTCAAGCATGACGGGCTGGTTACCCCATGGAATCTCTACAAATATCATACCTGGGACATGTATGGAACTGCACAAGGCAGGGCAAACAGGATTAGGCAAAATAACAACAGAGAGACATAATGTATTGCTTTCTCAAAATTTATACAATAAAATTCACATAATATATTAATTTACATCGTCCGCCTCTCTGTCGGGCTTGTTGGAAGTAAAATCAGGGAGGTAATTGTTCTTCACTCATTAGACAAATGCCACAGTAAACAGCATCAACTCATGCAGCAGAAATGACTGAAGTGTGTTACTGGGAGGACGATGATGGGCCTTGATTCTCTGACTCTGAAGCATTTGTGGTGTTCAGGAACTGTCCCGTTGCACCGACGTACAGTCTGGAGCGCATCGGCCATTTCTGTGGAGATCATTGATTTGTTAGGAAAATGAACCTTCCACTGGGTTCGAAATGACGCTGACCGTGTTGTTGTTTTGTTACATTACTGCAGTTTTTCACGGTGTTTGGTGTGTCGTTAAGAAATGGCCAAATAATGAACAGCATCATCATCAAAGATTATTATTGTTGTTGTGATTGTTACTGACCTTGACTGGGTGCAGATAGCCTTCACCTTTCAGTGAGTGTAACGCCTCTGTTTGTTTTGTGCTCTCTCCCTCCTCCGTGCCTTCCTCCTGAAGTGTTCGAGTCAAATGGGCTATGTAGGTGGTGGCCAGTATCAACACGTCGAGTTTGGACAGCTTGGTGTCCGGCGGTACTGACGGCAAAGTCCTTTGTAGCTCCAGGAAGGCGTTCCTCAGGGTCTGCACTCTGCTCCTCTCCCGAGCCGCGTTGGCTGCTGCCGGCCGTCCTCTGCCGCCGAGCCCGCCGGTCTGCAGCACCCTGGCCCGCTGCAGGTCTCGGCGACGACCGTCCGGACTGGGACTGGAGCTGGGACTGGATGCAGGACTGTCATCCACCGCCGCCCCCGAGCAACTGCTGCTGTCCATCCGGAGCGGCTGTCTTCCAACCATCGGGGTGCACTCACAGACCTGGACGTTTAGAAGAGGAACCTGCTCGTTAGATTTGAATTCAAACAGTGTAAAGACTCTTCAGAGAAAAGTTATTCTGACTGTTCTACCTTCAATGTGACTTTTAACTTGAATTGCATTTTAAGATATCGAAGTTATTACCTCGTTTATTAAATGTCTGTTATAATATAAAGTTGCTCCAAATTAAACAGCCAACTCATTAGTAAAAAGATCATCCAGCTGTCAAAGTCCAACAGAAAAACGTGTGAATGAATGCTGATCTGATCTGAATTTTGAAAGTGTACAAACTAATGAGATCAGTTTGTGGCTCCTGGTCTGGTGCAGTTTACCTCTGGTGTTTCTCAAAGGCGCTGTCCTGGAAAACGACATGAAGGCAATCCAGAGAGGACTGGGATGAGACGGGCTGTGCTCCTCTCTGCAGGGCAGTCCCCGTCCACGGCCACTTTATCCGTCTGAAGCGGTGCGCATCAACACCCCACCTGTGTGCGCAAAGGTCTCCAGAGCCCCAAATTTATTGGATACACAAAGCGGCGGACGTGAATTTCACTCCGATGTAATTAATCACCGGACCATAACACTCCCTCACAGCGGAGAACACGGCTCTTTTCCCTTTTCTAACCTATTTCTGTCTGAGGGCAGCAGAGGTTGCTTTCCAACGCCAGAGGCAGAAACCTTTCCCTCTGCTCTGATATGTGGTAGGCCACGTCCCTCTCCAATTGGCTGCGAACCCGACACTGTATTTTTTTTTAAGCCTATCAAAAAGTAGCAACGGGAAGAAATTTAGTCAAAATTACCTAAAAAATGTCACGGTTAGAAATAAAGACTAGTCTCTCAAAACGCAATTTGCAATAGACCATGAGGACAAGCTGACAAGTGTAAGGTGATATGCAAAACATTTGACTAATTGCCAGGCTGTCTTGAATTGCAAGCTCATTGGAACAGCTAATAAATAAACTCCAGCGCTGCAATCAACAGGCAGCCATTGAGGAAATAGTTGTGAGACTCATAAATTAATCACTCTGATTTCCCGGGCTCCAAACGGAGATGTCGGCAAATTAATGAAAGGAATTATTCATAATATGTATATCCCCGGACTGTTCTTAATAAACAATGTTTTTGTAAGGATGGAGTAACAGTGTTGCTCCCGGCCACTAATTATAAGGTGGAGTTAAGGAAGGTTAAGTAAGCTTGTTTCCCTAATTACCCCGCATCTTTCAGGGGTCACACACCCACGTGGATGGCTAAAACTCATTCAAACATTTGGCACAAATGATGACAATAAATACACACGTTACTGTGTTTACCGAGAGAGCTGGCTCATCCATCACAGCAGTTTGAACAGAAATATATGTTGTTAGCTTTGGATAATGTAACGTCCTGTAATAAAAGGACAAAATGGTCATTTTTTAGATTGAGCCATTCTCCATGCAGTGGATCACTTATTTGCCAAAAATGCACGTAGAAGTAAAAACATACAGTACATCAGCAGGTAAGAAGTCCGAGTTTGATGAACTTACTTATGTCCTCAGACCCAAAAAAAAAAAAGAAAGAAAAAATCCGAAAAAGGAAAAATGTCCAAACCATTCATTCCTTGTTTAATTCTTTCATTTTTCAGGCTCATCAAGCCATTTTTAACAATGTCATTAAAATAAACATGTTAGAACATACACTGGGACAATAAAATAATTTTTTTAAACAAGGTAAGGTAAAGGTTAAAATCCCTAAGATGCAGCTAAGTGAGTTCACACCAAGCAGACACTGACTGTTCTATTATTATTCAAGGATGAAAGATGTGCAGTAGCACAGTTAGTACTGTGACTGCTGTGGGTGGAGGGCTCTGGGATTGTTAGGGTTGTTTTAAGCACAGCCACACAGGTGAGAGGCCCTCTCATAGGAATCTTTCATTTTTGCATCCTACGAGATCAGATAAAAATAATGACTCATTGTCAGGTTGTCTGTCAACAATGAGAGCTTTGCTCCTGCAGCGACTGTGGCCTAATGTTTAGGAAATGTTTATTAGTGACTAATGGAAATAATACAATATTCATAAATATAAAACTGCAGACTAAGAAAACACGATGACAAAATACAAAGTCATTTATCAAGCAGGGTGGGATGAGGGAAATATAAATAACAGATCTAAAACATTTCTTGATTTTGGGGGGATTTTATAGAGTCAGTAAAAATAATAGGTAGCTGTATTACTGAAAAATCAAACGTCAAAATAAAGTCTACAAGAGATGCCAACAGAAAGAGTGAGTTAAAAATGTCGCCCTAACTGTGATCTGCCTACATACTGGACCTGAGAGGCTGCAGCTTCCACCTCTGCCTGTTGGCATGACCGTAGATGTGACCGTTCAAGTCATCTGGAATATTAACAAAGTCATACATTGAATACACCCATAAAATTCAAATGTGTCTAAGCCCACTCAGCATAATGTAATAAAAAATGAAGTGGTGATAAAATAATAATTATGAATATGATGGCAACAGAAAATACAATTTAAAAAAATCCAAATCACACTTTTTCAGTGATTTCCAGATTATACTGGAAGAAATATATATATCAATTTCTTAGTATTGTGTTTATCTACAATATCACATTTCTATTACACTGAAATAATCAATAGATACAGACTTGACCATGAAAACATGACCAAACCACAAAGTGTATAAAATATGACAGTTGATAACCTGCAAAATTGAACGACTTACCTAATGATGGTTCCGACATCATGTGTGTGTTGTTCTTTTTCTTCTTGGCCTCTTTCGATGCTTTCCAGTTAATCAGGAACTGTCGGGTCAATTCATTAATTTCCTTTCCATCAAGAACCTCTAAAAAATGTTTAAAAACAATAAAATGAAAATCAAAAGTGAACATTTTTACTATTAAGTAAAAATAAAAAAGTAAAATATTTGTCATAACTCAAGGCAGTAAAATTCATTTCCATAATAAGATGTCAGTGAGTAAGAAAATGAATGATATTTTACCCAGGCTTTTGCACACAGTAATTAGGCAGTCCCTGTACTTTGGTCTTTTACACACAGGATTTCCACTCAAATCCATTCGAAGCAGCTGAGGCCAGAGACTGAACACATCCTCTAAATCCTGAAAACGCAGAAAAAAAGAGGAATTTAACTAAATATGTTTTGTGTTTGTTCTACCCACAAATGTTTGAAATGGCAATAATTCCTCCCTAAAAGCTACCATCAGTGACCAAAACAGGAAATGACTGAAAACTTTCTTTTAACACACACAATGCATTTTAAAATGATAACTAATCAGAAATAAACATCGGGCAAACCCTTGAAGAAAGGGTATGAGGGAATGTTCAGTACAAGGGCCATTGGAAAGCACGTAAACAACATATCAGTCTATTTTAATAAACAGTGTCGCCGGTGTCATGTAACTACAAGTTTTCTCCTGGGGCAGTGTGAGGCTGGTTCCTCTAGCGAGTTGCCTGCAGTTGTATGTTTATCTAAAGGCACATTAATCCATGCCTGGAAATATGAATACTCTCTGGACACGCTCTGATTGTTCATTGCCTTCCTGTCTTGGCCAAAGCGCTTCCACTTTTCCAACTCGTGCTGCAATCAGTTCAGAGGGGACCCCTGAGCACGGCGTGCTCCCAGGCTTTGATAAATGATCGTGTCAGGGCCGTCACTCAGAAGGCCCTCACTGAAGAACAGCCCGGCCAAATTGCCCCCCACGCGAGAGGCAAGGAGAACAGCAAAGTCTGGATACTCACTGAGCTCGGCTGGCTTTCTCTCCTGGACTAATGATGAGTCAGTTATGAACCTGTATTTGACCAGGGATTCAATTCCCATGTCCTCTGTGTCCTGCACACAGCTAACGGCCTCTGAAGATGCTCCCCATTTGTCATCCTGGCTGACTGCCTGTCATAATCTATTTTAAAAATCCATAACATTTCTTCTGGATTCTGACCAAATGGGGAAGAAGAAAGGATCGATCCTTGAGAGCGCTGTCTTTGCAGAATCAATAGTGGCAGATGGGTTGTATAAATTATAGGAGATATCTGCTAAAAATGACACGCATACAACAATTACCTGCTACACCTTCTCAATAGATAATCATTTGTGCTGAGAAAGTCGTCTTAGCAAAGTGGTCAATTATAAGTGCCTTCAATGTGCCATCTGGCTTTTAAATAAAGTCATCAACCTCTTCAGTTAATATAATTCTAACTGAAAAAATAATGCCATCAGACTGAGAGCCTCAAAAACAAACAGGTCATTTTTCAAAGAAGGAAGAGGGCATAAATCATATCTCTGCCATCGCTGAATCTCCCAAAGTTAACTGCTGGTGGTTAGGGTATCAAATTGAGGATTCTAAGGCAGAGAAGAAAAATCGGCCTCCGAAGGAAAAGGAGAAACTTGTGCTTGTTTAAAGCTGTCAGTGAGAAACGTCTCAGGGGAACGGCTCGCTGATTTGTTGAATAATTCTGACCCCGTGCAAGCCATGGCAGCTAGGAACATATAGCAAGATTTTTAGGATTTAGAACCCTGCTCTCAATCTCATTTCACACATCGCTGCACAAAGCTAAACAACAATGTTAATACTGCCCTGATCAGGCCATTGATGGGAGGTCGATTTTAATGTGCTATGGCATTCATAGTTATTATGATGTGATATTGTCATATCACATCATAATATTCACATATTCACTTTGACTCCATATTGTACAGCAAGCAGTCAGGATCTTCTGCCACATTGGAAAATAATTCCTCAAATGCAGCCAGTTCCACTTTGTCAAAAAAATGAATAAATCCATATTTACCTGCATATTATGCAATTTGTTGTCAGCAGCAGAAAAATGCTGGAGTTCCTTCAGCACAGCCAGGTCCCTTACGTCGTCAATATTGTTATTATTGATATTCAGAACACAAAGAGATTCCTGTGTAAAATCAGATTCCCAAAAAAAGAATTTTATGGTTAGTCTAGTGACAAAATATTAAAAGCTAATACCAAAGTTTGCACTTTCTTCAAGTTAAGATTTATTATGGGCACACACAAACTGCTGTACACAAACAATACATTGTCCAACAATTTCTTTGAGGTGACAGCTTCTGAGAGGAATCATGTAACATTTTGTGTGTGACCAAAATAAATAAAGTTACACTACTTCATTTAGCTTAAGCTTCTCCGTTTATGCTCTGTATACCTGGACTACTAGGACCATGTCCAAGTCATACTCTAGATAGTGTAGTGACACTGTTGTTAAATATTCATCTTGGTTTGAAGTTCTATAATGGCACATTTATAAAAATCTGGAACTCTTAATTTGCACAGCAATTTCTTTAATTATCCAAATAAACAAGAAGCTGAAACTTTTGGTGTATTTATTCATGGCTTGCCTTCAAGTAAACAGACCTAACTAATTTGTCAGACCAGAGACAGCAACAGAGCTCTCTTTGACATCAAACCAAGTATAATATTACTTTTAGATGGATCTCTTCTCTCAGAAATCTGATTTATGGGATAACCTACCAGGTTGGTACACCATGCCTATCCTTTTGTTCTAAATTAGACTTTTTACTTACCTTATTACTTCTAAATATATATTATTTTAAATGAAGAAAGACAGAATTATGTAGGGAGTGTAACTGTACTACAACTGCAGTGGTATTGAAAAGTGTAAAAAAAAAAAAAGGTCATACAGCGAGTGAGAGGAGAGTCCTGGGGTCAAAGAGCAACTTCTCCCCTGGTGTCAGCTTCTGATTCTCCAGATGAAGCTCCTTGAGCTCATTGAGCTTCTCTAAGCCCTCCACCACCAAAATCCTGTTGCCACCAAGATACCTGGAGAGAAGAAAAGCCCACATAGGTGTGCGAAAACCTAAAACTGCACAGCACAACAAGCATTTAAAATGAACTACTTACAGTTTGGATAGCCTCTGCAGATTAGACAGACTCTGTATATTAGCAATTTTGTTGTTCTGCATATAGAGATGGGTGAGGTTGGAGGCAAAGCCAAGGTTGCAAATATGTGTAATCTGATTGTCATAGAGGTAAAGAACAGTGAGGTTTCTGCACATGGAGAGATCACCCTGAAAATAAAAAAACAAGAACATGATGAATAAAAGAGATCTAAAAAAACTTTAAAAATTAAAATATCGACGGTTATATAAACCTACTTACAATATCTTCAATATTCTTGCCTGAAAAGTGGAGGTGGGTAAGTGTCTTGAGATATTCTGGGAAGGAAAGTCCCATTTTCTTTTTTAAATGGTTTCTAGATTTAGCGATCAGATCTACATTCAGATGTACCATGGTGGCCTGTCACAGACACTGCTTCAGAGACAATCCTTTTCAGCTTCAGTCAAGCATTCAGCCCACAGCATTGGCCAGAGCTGTCTGTTCGGAAAAAGAAGAAGAAGAAGAAAAAAAGGCAATTATGAACTAAAATAGAACTTAGCAGGCAAATAAATGTGCCTCTGCTTAACTGCTTACCAATGCCATTTCACTTCAACATTAATCAGACATAATAAATATTAACCTTCTACAGAACTTTACATGGCATAAATTCTGACTGTCAATTGACAATTAGGGGTAATTGATGAAAGCAAACATCGCTATACTTCAGGAAACTTGCTAAGAGGCCAAAGGCTGAGTGACCACTCAATTTGTGTTGTAATTAGTGGTCAATTCCCCAAGCAGTCAGAGCAAAGCTCCCGCTTCTCCCCTTCATTCTGTACCTGAGGGGCTTGACCTGACATTGAGATATTAAACTGCACTTTGATCTTACTTTGCGAATGGCCATTATTATACATTGCCTTTCCATTTTGCTACTTATACAGCAGTCAATACGTATAGCTAGCTGAAATATAATGGTGGGGAGAGAGAGGAAGAGGGATCTGATAGCAGTTCTTTTCCTCACTTGATCTCAAGCCATCAGTGCCGAGGTGTAGAAGACAAGAGGCACTGATCGATGGTGCAGAGCCTGAGTATAGACAGGAACTATTGGCCATGTGAGCCTTTACACCCCCGGGTATCTTCTCTCTGGAGGTTGGTGACAGCAGTTTATCAATGTTAAATAAAGTGTGACAATCATACCTCTCCATTAAAGTTAATGCAGAGAACCAGAGGAGGGTGATGGTGGGATCGACATGGCTGTAGAAAACATAATAGGGTGTTATGAATTAAAAACTGGTCAGGGTTATATCAAACAACATTATGCTACCTTCACAGTTAGCTTAAGACATAGTTAGCCCCCTCTGTAGCCACAGTTAGCATGATTTCCCCACTTTTTATGATGAATTTTAACATTGGTTAATATTAAATAAACTCTCCTACCTTTTGGGTCGACAGCAAAAGTTAAAATGCGGGACAGCTAAACAATTTTTAAAAAGTTGAACAACATATCGCTCAGCAGGGCGTTTTGTTCGAGGCGAGTAAAACTGTTGCTATGGAAACCACGCACGCGGAAACGGTGTCAGGTCACGCCGGCGAACCGGAAGATACCAGCGTGTTTGTTGTGTAAATTAAAGCAAAATTATTAATGTCAAAAACAAACCTTCTGAAAAACCGGCGTCATTGCACGGTAAGGCTACTAGTTGATAAGTTAAACAGCATCTTAATTCAAATAAAATATTTTGTCGTACAGTTGCTATTAAAATAAAAATAAACTAAGAGAGAGTCCAAAAACATTAGATGAAGTACAAAGAATTAAAATTTAAAAACGCTATACATTTGTAATTTCATGAGCTAAACACACATACAACATAAGCCAAACACGGATTTTAACGGTGCCATTAACATACACATCAGCATAAAATCACATCAACTAACTACTGACACTAAAACTTTCTGGTTTTCATATTTTCTGACTTCTCTCTAAGAAGCTAAAAGGTGATATATGCAATCTATGTCTTTCAAGGCAGCATACTATGTCAGAAGCACAACACACTTCTCCCAGTGACCCCTGCATTGTTTATCTACATCATGCCATGACCTGGGTTTCCTGTGAGGGAGTGACTTGCTGCCACTTATGCAGGAGCATATGGCAGAGAGGAAGTATTTTGCTTTCTGAGCTTGGTCTAGCTTCTTCGCACACAGCACCACAGAGGAGTTATTTCTTCTAAATAAACATCCAGAGTCATTAGATCTATTGCGTTCATACAGACTGTTTCCTCTGACAACCATTCATCACAAGCCTTATCAATCTACTGCTTTCATCTCAGTGCCAAATCCACCAGTTACTCCCCATTTAATTGTGGACAAGCATTCCACTGCAATCTGAAAAGCTTTTTATAGTAATAAGTAACATACTTTGAACTTATAAAATTGTTAAATGTTAAAATAAAATTCACAGTTAAAGTGATTTTTGGCTGGCCACTATTTGACTTGATTAGAATTTACATAATTTTTCCTATTGGACTTTTAGTCATGCATACAAATGTCCATCTGGTGACAATCACAATATCTACATTTCCAACGAGTTCAACATGTTTCACTGTTTCTTAAATCACCATGAAAGACCAAACATTAGCTGAAACTATTTTAAAAGTGCATACTCTGAATACTTTCTCAGCACTTTGACAGTCATCTGTGTAATACATTTAAATATCTGGCAAAAACATAATCTTTTCAGCAGGCGGTGGATGTAGAAAATCTATACAATCTCAAAATCCTAAATTACATTAAATATAATCTAATAGGTTTCCCCTTCCTAAACCAGTGCATCGAACACCCCCTCCATTTTAAGACATGGGTTAAATCATGGTAAAAGAAAATCATTATAAGAAGTGGTGCCAAAACTCATGCATTTGAGAAAAAACAGACACCTTCGCTGCCGCAGTGGGATTCTCTTCTTTGCAATACATGACATCAAAAATATACTTGTAGCCATTACAATACCATAAAAAAGACATGACACAAACCCATGTCACAGTGGCTGTCAGTAAAGAAAGGCAGACTAGGTGAGTGTCTGCTTCGATGGAGAGCAGATACGTTGGGTGAATAGACTCCAGTGTGTAGGGCTTCTGTTTCTGCACTGCATCACTGCCACACCACAACCTGACGAGCTGGCCACTCTACCGAGCTGTGTATCACAGAGAGCCAAACTGTGCGGGCTGTGACCTCACAGAGACATCCCACACATGGCTGCTGATTCCCTTTGAGTGTATACAGAAACTTGAGTTTGTTGTTCCATTATGTAACGCGATGACAGACTTCACTTGAGGGACTGACTGATGCTAGGTTAGGCTGTGCGTTAAAATGCCACCATGGTGTGTATCTAAATGTTGGGCTGAAGGAAAATACAGAACCTAAAATTTTTAGAGAATGAAGGGAAACAATGGCACAGTAACTTACACCTTAAGAATCCCGTACTACATCTAAATAGGTTTGTGTAAGTGTACGCAAATAAAAACTTAATAGCAGTGAAATCGTTAAAAAGACAGACCTTAATAAAAGTATGAAATACATTCATACAGTAATTGCATTTTTTATGTTTTATTTTTGCAACATGAATCTTAGGTGTATTCCTTAGCTACAAGGACATGGGAATAAATTGAATTAAAAAAAATCACTCCCAAGAGAATTCACAGATAAGACTACTTTTAGCAGTTATAACATTAACCAATAAGTGCTAGACATGCACAAGAAAACATTTCTAGATGAGATTCAAGTCTCCTGGTTCAGGCTTAATTGGCAGATGTGTTGATTTGATTGAAGAGTTTGTCCTTAATAACCTGAGACATCAGTCCATGAATTGCTTCTATGGTTGTCTTGCAGCTAAAACAAAGCAAAATAAAAAAAGGGAGATTGGTTATTACCCCAAGCAAAGCCCATGATTTACATACTAAATCTTATTAGCAGACATTTACAAAATTTTGTCTCAATCTGTGAATTAGATATTACTTAAATTCAATTTAAATATTTTTTTATTGCCATTGTAAAATTCAATTTCAGAAAAGCTAATAATGCTAAAAGGTTTACACTGAAGTTTTCAATTTACTGAGAAATAATATGAAGATTAACCAGTAAGCATAATCTTGATTATTGCCTTAGATACAATACTAGGCAAATTTTCAAATTCAAATAAAGATAAGAATTTTTTTTCAAATTCTGATTAGACATCTTACAATGGCCAAGATTGGTGTTATATTTAAAAAGAGCAAATCTCTAGTGTAATGAATGATGAAATTATATTAATATATTAAAAGTCACAATTACGATTTTTTTTTTCCAATTTAGTTTATTTTAAGGACATACAATAAAAAAAGATTACAGCAAACAGCACCGATATGATAAAAGTAACATAGTGTGCCGTGGCTATTCTGCCAGGAAAAAAATATTTACCTATCTCGTGTTGCTTTGGCCAGTTTGTCCTCAGACTTCCTGTCATGTGTGTCCAACCCAAGCATGAAGCTACCTCTGCCCAGCTGAGCTTCTGACTGCTCGAGCTTCTCTGACAGGTCAAACACCTGGCCTGTGGTGTAGTCCGAGTTCTGACCGTCCAAAACACACACAGAAAACAATTCATGCATAATTTGCTAACAAAAGACAGGTAACAGACTTTCCACAAAGAACAAGATTTTTTGCAGCTTGACAACAAATCTGTCTACCAAGCCATAGGAATACTTTGTGTGCTGTGGTGAATGAGAAGGAGGTAGAGAAAAGTTTGCTTAAGGTGGGATTGTGTTTTTAGTGGAAAAGGTAATTGAAAACACAATGACACTGGGGCCTCTGACTAGGGTGACAGTGTAGCAACTGACAAAGCCTGTCACCCATGGAGCAGCTTATTCTTGACATCTAGTCAATTCATCTTCATCCAGAATGCCAAAGAGCTAACTGTTTGGATAAGCCTGATGCCTATTTAGACTGTTTAGTCAAGCTCGGGACAGAGTGACTGCAACCACAAAGGGAATTCACATGAGGGGCTTTCAATCTTTAGAAAAAAGGGGCAGAGGAGATCATCAACAGTCAACCTTGACAGAATTTGTAACACAACTTTAATACTTATCTCCCTTGTTAAAAAGTTTAAATTAAGCATATTAACAGTATCAATAAACAGAGCTGCTTTGCTAATAGGCCATAATAAATCATGGCATCAAGCTGGTGACCACTTGTCTCAATGAGTTATAGTGCCATAATTAACCATAAATCAAAATGTCACATAATTAGGGAATATTTTGATTTTTGAAGTTAGCCACATACCGTGAGGAGACTTGAAGAGCTTAAGGTATTCACCCAATATTTATTCCAAAGGAGTTCCAGGAGCTTTCTATCAAGGGATGACTTAAAATAAGTTACCTCCAAGGCGTAATACCTACATAAGTCAAATCAAAGCAAAAACATGAGACATACATGCTATGTATACAGTCAAAGAAAAAAGAGCTAAACTATATGCATTTGCTATCTATTTACAAGAATTGTTCTAATTAATTTACATGAGGTATCACACAAGCAACATTGCTTGATGCAGATCTATGTATTTGTCTATATATATAAAATATTAAACACTTACTGTTTACAGTGTACACCAAAGTCTTCAATCTTGTTCAGAGGGATTGTTTGATATTCGGAAGGTCCTTCATCAGGAGGTTTGTAACCCTGAAAATCCCAAAGAGGAAATGCTGATAAATAACAGGAAAATAGAACACTTTCTACAGCAACTGAGAGCTAATTAATGAAGTAGAAATGCAATAAAAGATCACAAATCTTAGCTCATAAAATTGAACAAATAAAGAATAGAATCAAATAAAAAAAATACAAATATGAACAAAAACACTAAAGCAATAACAACAATGTAATTCCCTTCAGGTACCAAGTGAAGTTCTCATATATACAGCGCTTGCGTTACCTTTGGGTAGGTTCTGAAGGCGCCAAGGTTGACTTTCCCTGCAGAAATAGTCCGAGTGGGGTCGATCTTTAGAGAGCAAGATACAGTAGAACAGGAGAGCAAAGTCACGGGTCATGAAACCCCCAAAGGTCTACTCAAATCTGGCCACCAGGAGCCATTTTCTGTGACTGTCAGTGTGCTGAAAATGTACACTTAATTATACGACGCCCATGGCATTTAAGCACTGCTAAACCAAATGAAGTGTAAATAGGATATATGGTTGCAATAGCAAATTATTCATCTGCACTACATGGAGACTTACAAGTCATAAATCAACAGTCTAACCCCCTTCTCAGTTACACCCACATTAGGGTGGATTGTCCTAGTTAGAAAGAAAAGATTTTATATTCATGGGCACCATTTTAATGGGGTAGAATTAGAAATCATTGCAAATTCAAGTGAGTGGCTTGAAATAACAATGGTTATTATTTCCTGTCTTACCACAACAGCCACAAATGGCTCCTGAAACTGCTGGTTGAGCATCTGAGTGCTGACATCTATGCCTGAGAGCCAGCATCCATAGCCTGGATGGCTGTGGTACCAGCCAATGGCATTCTCCAGCCGGCCAACCTGAGGCATTGGAGAGTAGATGTAAATTAATATTCAAGACATAAAGCCAGTACTATTTCATAATTCATTATTGTATAGAAAAATAGCACATATTGAAAAGTGTTACGAAAGTGTTGCTTGAATATAATTTGAACCAGCATATGGCAAGTGGCAAATGTAGAAGTGACAATTTCATGATCTTCTTTTATGACCATAACACTGTAAAATCAGTTGTTGTAAAGCAGCCATTTCAGGAAAAATAGAAATGGGTGGATTGCATACCATACTATGTCTCTCGATAAGTAATTTCATTCTGTGATAAGATTTACCATATTACTACTGGTTGAAACAGAGTACATTTTATGGGTTTATGTATAATGAATTGAAAGACAGTTTAAGATAAAGTATCCAGAGTAGGTTTTATTTAAAACTAAATAAATAAGATAGAAAATTACACTAGTTCAAAATATTTGCATGCAGTAGTCCTACTCGTTGTCTTACAACAGTGTCTACAATCAAAGATACCAGTCAATCATTTAACAGTTCAACAAAATGAGTGAAGGTGGGCAAATCTATACCATCAGATGATGACATTCATTTTGGCCAGTTTTGGTGAGAAAACAACTGATGTGTATCTTTTTTTTAAGGTCTTGTTGATATAAATGCCGCAGTAAGAGTTTGACTCGTCCTTTCTCCGCCATGAATTAACGGAGATGTTCTGAAAAGTGGGTGAGGTGCAATTTGTGTCGGACCTGTTTGGCATTTTCAATGTAGGCAGCCATGTATTCATATGCTGCAGCCTGCGCGTTCACTCGGGTTTCTGTGCCCTCCACAGGTAAGGCGAAGCTGTCCATAATGATCATGGTTTCACCGTCCACTTTCCCCAGCATCAGGCCCATCACCTCCAGGTTCCCCCCAGACCTGGCATGCATCACCATCTTCAGCAGGGCCAAAGCTGAGATCTTGCAATATTTGAAGTAGTGATGACTGCGGGGCAAAATATATGTAAGTTTATATAATATATGTATATATAAAATGTGGTAAGTTGACCGATGCCTTTGCACACACCACTCTCAGTTAGCTGCACTGCTGTTGACAAACAACTGCTAGATTGTAGCTCGACGTGTAATATGATATATCAGATAATACCACACATTTACGGTAACGATTCCTTCGGCTGGCTGTTAGATAATACTGTACTTTTTTCAGTTTATACTCACTCCTTGGTCCATGGCTTCGCAGCGAGGATTTCTTGTTGTTGCTTTTTGTCGTATTTGTAAATTTCGTCTATACTCTGGACTTCCTGCATGCTGTTCGATAACTCCCATGTTTTCTGGGCTGTGCTACTCCCCGCCATGGTGACTTGTCTTGGGACAATAGATGTGTCGCTTCAGTCTTTGCTTATGCTCAATAAAGCGACGAAATGTTGTATTTTAGTAAGTATTTGTTACCGTAACAGGGTGAAACATCTCCTTGCTCAGGGAGCCATGACAGTGAGCGATACCAAGTACTCCAAGTACAACCGCAAATGGGTATTCGGTTTGATGTCGCATATTTACGCCGTCGGTGTATTTTTATGGTGTACAATATCAATTTCATACAGTTTATATTTATTTGGTTAAAACTTTCATCGGACTTGAAGAGACGTCCCTCCGTTTCACCTTCGCAGAAATCCCCCCTTCCACAGAGAAACATGGTTTAGTCCTGAAGTCATTAAGACATTAGTCAGTGAGCCGTTGGGGACGCACTGACATCTGGCGGCGCTTTCCAGACATGCAGGTAAGTTTATCTAAGGAAGACTCAGGTGTTTCCACTGTCAGGTTTTAAACGCCGCGTTCGGACGAGATTGGTGCGTTTGACGAATGGACATCACTGAGGTTAAAGTTCATTATCCACGTTATAACAAAACGGCTCCAAGGGCTGCCTGGCATTTACGTGCTAGCATAGTTTTAGGCTATAACGCCATAACAACGCTATAAAGTTATATATATCGACAGATGAAGCCATTGTTTAAAACCAGATATAGTTTCTTTGTTTAAAGACTAAATGTTGGCTCGGCCACTCGTTTAGCCTCTCCAGGGAGGCCCGTTTGTGTTGTGGTTTCCCTGGCAACGGGGTGATGCCTTTTTACGTCTCACCAACAGTCAGAGACGATTATTTTTTTCAGATTTTGGTCTATTTTGGCAAATAATAACAACAATAATGATAACAATAATAAAATAGAGTAATAGATATTACAACGCCACGTCTTATTTACATCGCCAGAGTTACAGCTGAGCGCTTAAACGGTTATATAGTGATAGCTATCCACAGCTTCAGTTTACTCCTCCCTGTACATAAAGATACTTTAAGATGGGACGACTTCCGAGGACATTTAAAGGAAACAGACATCGATATATCACCAATGAAGTGGGATACAACACGCATACTTGCAAAGCGAGGTATGTAAAATATAAATTCTTAGAAGACTCCTGTAAGTTGAGCTTGGCAGTGTAATAACAATTATTATATTTAAATATTTTCCACAGTACATGACTGTTGACGCTGTAAATATGCCTCCGGCATCAGCAGGGCGAGGAATAACCCCTCATCTAGATTTAGGTATATGTGCAACCCTCTGACAGTGACAGGTTCCATTCTGTGACTTTAGTGATTATGATACATTTATGCTATACTGTGTATTGTATATTATAGGTTTAGGCTTTACTGTGCTGCTGGGAACTGACTACGAAAGGAGAAAAGAGAAACTTCAGCAGGAGCTTAAACTGGACTATAAAGATTATGTTGCCAAGGTCTGATGATGAATAAAATAAGTCTTTAATAAAACATATTGTATTTCAAGTTTGCACTCTTTTGCATTGTACTAACACATCCTGAGCTTTATTTTATATTCTTGCTCCAGAAAAAGGATCTGAAAACTAGAGAACCTCATCCACAGCTGCAGGGTCTCTCTCTCCCTATTAATGAGAACATATCAGTGAAGGTGTGTTTTGTATTTTTTTAATAGCTTGGATGAATGCTTGGGCATTTGTCTCTCTTTGTCTGAGTGTGACATTACAATAGAAAGGTAAACACTGTAACTCTCCCTGGTCATCAAAATAGGACACCCACATCCCCTTGTTCACAACAATAGTCTCTATGTATTGCAGAACCTCAATTTATAGTGATATGAATTGTTGATCTTATAGCTCTTTGTGTTTCTTGGCAACAGGTTTTGTCTCCAAGTGCTCGCACACATAGCACTTACTGGTAGCTTTTAATGTAACCCATTGGTCTAAGGGATAAGTATCAGGCTCTGGTGCTGGGTTTATGGGTTCAAGTCAAATTAATTAGATTCAAGTGAGTTTAATTTAAATAGCATTTCAACATGACAAAATGCTCTAACCCAGGAATTGATTGGGCTCATGAAGGGTGGCACATACATTTCACAGAGCTGATTTATAAATGTGGTCTGATTGAAGCATGCTTTTTGAAGTAAGTGGCTGATCCTGATTATTTATTTCTCTTGCAGGAAAAACTCAGAGAAGAGAGAAATAAAGAATACAATCTGTTCCTCCAGGAAAAGGCCCAAATCAGAAATTTCAAGAGGCAAACTCTTCCTGGGACTTCTCAGGTAAGAAGCATAGTAAATTGAAACATATCGATTGAAAGAGTTTTTTTGAATACCAGCAAATTTACTTTGTAACCAAAAATTATGATTCATAGAAAAATTCTTCTGTCATGTGATGTACATCTTTTTTAGCTTCTGTATAAAGTAAATGCTCTTCAAATGAAAATTTTTCCAAATGTTCTCTCACAGCCTGGACAGGTTCAAGCTTCAGATGCTATACACATTCCATCACCAGCCTCTCATCTGCCCATTCTCAACACCCACGCAAACACACACCCTCCTCACAGGGAGCGGCCTGCATCCAGGAGAGATGCTGCCACTGTAACTGATGCATTGGATAATGGAAAAAATACTGGGACATGGGAACCAGGCAATTGGGGACGAAGGCGTTGGCAACTCTATAGACCAAAAGAGCCTTATAGCTCTGAGGAAGAGCTAGTCACAGACAAAGAGGAGGAACTAGAGTTCAGACAGAGGAGGAGAAAGGAGAGACACAATCAAGAGACTGGATACAACATGGAGAGGCAGATCGAAGACCACAGAGTTAATTGGTATAGTTTTTTCCAAAGTATGATTTTGTGAAACTGGTATTCTCCATCATTTGAGAGCAACAGATATGATAATATATTTTCTCTTCACCTTTCTATTTCTATAGTAGTGGTCCTCTGGACATGAAGGAGATGAAGGCCCCTAGTGCTAATGAACAGGACAACAATGATAGGCCTTGGAAATCTGAGTAAGATGCCCAGTTTTGATGTAAGAACTCGTTTGCTGAGACAGAATGATCCTTAATAGCCGCAGTATTCACACGCTGAGCTCAATAATCAATTACATCCTCTTAGAAAGTTGCATATATAAAAAAAAAAGAGCAGGGTATAGCCACACAGGTATTGATTACCTCGTTATTGCTCTTCAGCACTTATCTTACACGCTGACGCATTTCATTTTTGCCAGTGTATGTCATTAAGTTGAATTGTTACAGCGTGGGGCAGCAATAGAGGGTCAGTCTTGGCCCCGCTCCAGACAAACATTTACTCTCCTCAGCCCTGTCCAAGGGACCTAATTGATTGGAGAATATGGGTTGACTCTTAATGTCTTAGTTTGTGATAAAAAAGCTCAACAGGCAAATTGTCAGGCAGTGTTAATATTAATGTGGTTGGGTGTGGCTATGACGGAAATGATTTTAATCTTATCCTCATCCACTGCCGAAGCCTATTTTGTAGAGTGTCTGTATCTGTATTTAATAGTCTGAAAATGCCAGACACCATGAAGAGGGCTGCAAGATCTCGACATAATAGCACCAAGGATAAAGCTGAGTTTACTGGGCTACTAATTGGTAAATACCATTTCTGTTTTTCATTTTCATTTTAGTCATATATTGATCTCTCGAATGACTGATGGAAATCATCCCTTTTTAGGCATCATTGCTTGTATGTTTATGACTGTTTTGTCATTCAGGGGCAACAGAAGAACAGACAGCTTCTCAGTTGAGGAAAGAACAATATATGCTGGAGCTTCGGAAACAAATTGCAGAACAGCAGAGTAATAAGATGAGGTAATCTCTCCTTAAATTAACACTTTAATCAGAGTTGTTTTAGCTGGCACATCAGCAATTATCAAGACAGAAACAATGGGATGATTTGCACTAGCTTTTGTTTTAAGGGAGAAGACACTTGAGCTGAGGGTTGCAGCCACAGGAGCCACAGACCCTGAAAAAAAGGTTGGAGACTGGCATTACAAGAATGAGCTAAAACATGCTATTTAACATCACATAACATGGCTGGACCTCTTGAGCAACAACTCAAATTTTGAGAGTTTTTCTCAATAATCTTGACTGATTTTTTTCTTTATTATTATTATTTTTTGTGATGGATCCCTTTTGCTTGATGCATCACCTTCACAGCCTGACCGTCTTAAGCAACTTGGAGTTGTAAACCACCAGCATGTCAGCCGGATACGAGATACTCCCTATAAGTTTGGAACAGATCCACTGGTCATAGCGAAGGACCCAAATCCAAGGTCTAAAGATAACAAACCTACTGAAAATACAGAACAGAGTGAGCCACAGGAAACGGTTCATGTGGACAGTACAATTCTTGGCCAGCTTGGAGGAAACACAATGCCTGGATTTGGCTCAAGATCAGCACAAGTTGTCCCCTCTCTGGACGAGGACTATCAAAAGTACTTCTCAAACATGCTTGGAGAATTTGCCATTCCAAGGTATTTTACTGCTGCTTTGTCTTCCTAGATATGGGTAAAATTATCAGCTTTGCTCTTAAATCACTGTAGTTTCTGTTATTTTTTTCTTTCAGGGTTGCTAATGTCCCTCCACCAATACCTCCAACTATAATTAATAATCAGACTCCATATGATTCAGCCTATTACTACGGTGGAACTAGAAATCCATTGGATTCTCATCTTCATCACTATCAAAGTATAAGTTTACATTTTTCAAAACAAAAATATAAATTTGTTAGAAATTTTTGTAGTAGCATGGTTTTAATGGCAGACTGACATTAAATATATATATGAAAATATAAGAGCAACAATATCATGTTGCTCTTATTTTACCTACTGTATTTCCAGGATGTTTTTTTTATTTGTTGTTAAACTGTTTTCAATGCTATCTGGTTCATGGTCCTAAACTTATTTGCAGTAAATGACACTTGTTCTTTAGGTGGCAGTAATTCACATTGTTTAAAATAAAGGCCTAGACTTCTCTGTAGACGACTCTGGCCTTGTCAATGGCCAACGGGACTTAGCATAGCAATTCATAAGTCTCATTTTGTAGCAGAACTGATATTATGGCTAGAGGGAAATGCATACTGTTTATAGGTAATGATATTAGCCGATCCAGATGGATCTGACTTCATCCAGCTGGTCTGTTTGGTTACCTTTTTTTCCTTTTCGTTTTTATTTTGCTGCCAAATTTCTGCCCTGACCTGCAAAGAAAGAAAGAAAGAAACTGCTGGAAAGGAAAACTGGCAGATGGTGGCAGCAAATAGCTGATGAAACTGTTGAATAGTGCCCATTTATTATCTTGTGTTTATGTTTTCATCATCAGATGATCAGCCTGGATGGGTGCAGCAGTCTGGAAATGCTCAGAGTCCTCTACAGAAACAATCTCCTCTCAGACCCAGTTGTTTCACAGAGTTAGTGTCAATCCTGCCACCTTGAAGTTTACAATGGAAGTGTATTGATTTAGATGACTAATTCAGAGTGCACAATTTCAAAGAATAGATAGCTTTTGCTTTTGTTCTGAAATATTTAATGATTTTCTTTAGAATAAGACTCTCCCTGTAAAATAACTATGTCTGTACTTCCTGTGCATATGTGCCTCATTAATCAATACAGAGCATCTCCCTTGGATTCTGAAGACAAGACCATTCGGAGGAGAGAAAGTGCAGTGAGCTATCAGGAAGCACTCAGACAGCAGGTATGACATGTCATCTAGTCACCATAGACAGACCTGCAGTATAAAACTAATTCTTAACAGAACCACATTTTCTGCTCACTTACAGTTCTGCTAACAGATATTTAGGTTAAGGAGACAGCACTGACACATTAATGACAGACATTGATTTATTTTAAGGACTGGCTTAAATATTTTTGAAAGGGAGAAGATCATGATGGCGTCTCAGGCAAAAGAAACGCATTGTAAAAACACTTGCAGACAAACAGACTTGCTGAGCTGGTCTCTGAAAGTGCATCAACTTTTGAAACATCCTGCCATATCCTTGTGTCCAGATAAAAGAAAGAGCAGAACAAAGAAGAAGAGAAAAAGAAGAGAAGGAGCAATATGATTCCAAGATAGAGGCTGAGATGAAGGCATACAACCCTTGGGGGCGATGTGGAGGAGGTGCTCCAATTAAAGACCAAAATGGCAACCTTTTCAGTAAGTTGGGTGTCACTTCCATGTGGTCTGCCAAGCCTGAGATACTTTTGTGATGTGCCAGGTTAATACTTACACAGCTTGTGTTAGTTATAAATATCCCCTTGCCATCAGATGACTTGAACCAAAGAAACAAGCTCAATCAGGAGTCATATAGAAATTTTTCTGACCAGACACAAAACATTTTCATGAGAAATGGAGACACTCCTGGAGTTCAAGCCAGCGCTCCCCTCTCCCATCATTTATCAGGTAAAGTCTGGTATCTCTCCATAAGTGTCATTATTTTCTGTACTCTCCACTGTGATTACTGCTCCTCTTATACACTGACTCCTGTTTCACCGCTTCCTGTAGGTTTTAATGATCACACAACTCACCAGCAGAAGAGATACAGAGAAACCCTAGAAAAACAGGTAGGTCTAGTCCAGAAGAAGACCGTGTGGCTTATATTTTGGATACTCCTTTTCCAAGATTAAAAATTAAAAACTAGATATAATCGAAGAAGATCGACCATCACCTGACTTGACGGGATTGGTGCAACCTAGCAGGGGCTATCATCGGCATTTTCAAGCTAGCAGCTAGCAGCTACAGTCGCTATCAGTGGCTAACTAAGCTGTTCTGCTGTTGGCTTTAAATCCAGACAAGAGGATCTGGTCCAGCACCGGCACCGGATCACAGACCCAAAACTGAATTTGTAAGAAGTATACTGTAGGCCTAAAACTGCAATTTGCAGACAGTTTTATAGCCATCAAGGCCAGCGAAAAATAGCTGAGCATAAGTCACAAAGAGCTTTTTCTTTCCCCGTTTCACTTCAGGAGGTCTTTGTTATAAATTTGGCAGATGTATTAAATCTACATTGAAATTCAATTGTGTCTAAGCTGAAAGAAACAAAAACACTGGATCAGCACTGGGTCCATATTTAGTTGTTGAACAGTATGATTATTCTAGACATTTTACTTTCATTCCAGCTAAACAAATATGTGAGGTAAGTGAATGTGTGATTTTTTTTTTTATTATTATTATTATTATTTTTTTTTTTGTTTCATTTAGTTTTTGTGATTAAATGATGCCATGATAGCCAGCCTCGAATGTCTGTTTTTACAGAATCACCTTTGTGTGTTGTGAAGCCAGTTGGGGCAAATAAACCTTTAATATGCTCCATGTGACAGGGCTCTGGCTATTATTTGTATTGCTATGTTTAATCTTTCATTGCATGTGGTCCTGTTGAAGGCTCAGGGTCTGGGTCCACGGTTGGCCGCTGGCCAAATCTATAATCTGTGCAGGTAACAGCCTGAGGAAGGGTCAACTGAATGTCTTAGTGTGTACATATTTTCGTGATCTTTTAAAAAAATATTTTTATTATTGATAGGCATTTTAGTCATCCCAAACCCTTTAAAGAAGTTTTAAAGTAACTGCAAGTGTAATTTTACTTTGTCAATACCAACAGATACAGGAAAACAAAAAAAAGCAGGAAGAGGAGAGAGACCGAATAAGGATTGAGGAGGAAAAAGAAGAAAGGCGGCTCATGGAGCAAAGAGCTCGTATACAGCAAGAATATGAGGAGGAGCAAAGCAAGCAAAAGAAGACTAAGGTGAGGAACTTATCTCGTCATCGATGACCTGCTTAAATCAGGGAAGGAACTTCCCTCAGACTGCAATTGTCATTAAGAAACTGTTTTCTTTACTCTCTGGAGAACCAAAGTTGGGTCACAGATTCTAAAACCCCTGGCCAGAATGAGGAAAACAAGAAGCGACTGGACCAACAGGCTGAAAAGAAGGGACCTCAGAGTAGCAGGGACAAAGAGGAGAAAAGGGTCCAGAGTTATGAGGTACAGTAAACCTACAAAGAAACAAATGCTGTGGCTTTCAATTTTATTAAAAATCTTTGGCAAGAAATTTGTCTTCTGTTCATAATTGCACAGAGGGAGCCATCTCCTCCCATCCCAACTTTGCAGAAAAAGCAGACGAACGTGTCATCCAGTCCTTCCTCTGTTGTTAGTCAAGTCTCCTCCAGGCCTGTAAGTTAGTCAGTGTTGGATGCAAATACTTGCACATCCATTATGGTGTTTGAGAAATGTATAATACATAATGTTCACAATTTCGTAACAGGAGCGCTCTGTGTCAGCACCACAATACCGACCTGACTCTCTGAAATTACCCCAGTTACAAGGTGAGACTGTCTTTATTTTTTTGCCACCCCTGCTTTGAAATCAAACCCCTAATTGTTCATAAATTAAAAATTCCTACTTAAACATTTCCTATTTCCATCTTCGTCTCTATCCCCTCTCACTCCCTCTGCTTGCTTTAGATGATCACCAGGAAGTCATTAGAGAGCTGTCAGCGCTCCGTAGGTTCCTAAGGAAAGAGCAGAAAGACTTGGAGGTTCAGCTGGGCCAAACAGATCAGCAGGAGAGTTACTACACTCCCTCCAGCAGGTAATACAATCAACCACCTCTGTAGCAGGTGTTATATGCGTAAGTTTAACATGCCAAGAATAAATTGGATTTTTAGCTATTTTTTTTTTTCTAGGTTTAAAACAAGTAATTTAGAAGAGCAATTAGATGTGCTCTAACCCTTCAGGTTCAGTGTCACCCAAATGACACCCAGATGCATGAAGGTGAATAAAAATTCTGTCTTGGTTAATGACAAATGTTATTTGCGCTATATGCATATTTAAAAAGGTATTCTTGAGCTAATGAAAGTGACCCAGGTCAAATCATTACTGAAATAAAAGAACAGTATGAGTCCCAACAGAAAAATGTTCTATTAATCTGATTTCACCGATTAAGATCAGCAGGGTTGGCTGCAGTGCAGGATCCAGAATGTTGCTGAAGTCCAGAATAACACACTATTGCCAAATTGTAGAAATGTCTTTACAGAGTGATTAGAGGTAGTTCTGTTAAAAGTCCTTTGCTCAGGCCCGGGAGACGTCTCAGAGTGGATGCCTTCGACTCAGCGCATCAAGCAGACAAACCAACAGCTACAAGAATTTACAGTGATGCTGCACATGTCAGCATGAAAAACATCAGGGAGTTCAACCAGCTTAAATCCAGAGGTAATTACAGACATTTTCATTAATCATACATTGGTTTCATTTTTTAAGGAACATTTTTATTCACAGATCAATTTTAGGACACTGCAAAGAAAACACCATGTACTTTCTTCTTCAGTTTATATACTTAAAATGTGTTACAACAGCCTGAGCAGTGATCCCCTGAATAGCAGTGCCATCCTTCAATTTCAAGATTACTGCAAGCAGATGTCATGCAATGATCTTAAAAACTGTAATTAGACTTTTTTAATAGTCTTGTGTGAAAGTGGAAACAGCTTTGAACAGAGTGTCATCTTTAATGACAAACATGTTTATTTCAACCGTAACTAAATCGCAATAGTTGACTTTGCATTCCTACTCTCAGCGAACCTACTTTGCCAACTTTGAGGAAGTCACTGCACCCTTTTTATAATTGCCTTAGTCATGGTGTTGATGTAAAGATGAAGAAACAGGATCATTGCAATCAAACCAACTGGGCACTGCCAAATGGCTTAGACTTTCCAGAGCCTCATCATTCCTCTGTGTCTCTCTGGCCACAGTGAAACTTCAATCTCATGAGGTCATGGCGTCCATTGGTGACAGGCAGTTTGGCACTGAATAGAGAATGCACAAAAAAACCAAGGAATTGACTTTGGATATGTTCCCAGACAGAGTTAATGCAGGAGTCTGAGAGGCCTGCAGGGCTGAAATTTGCAGTGACGTGTCGTTTGTGAACAATTCGTTCATTTTGAATTCATCTTTTGTATGACTTGGGAGTAAAAAGTCTTTGGCAAGTGGGTGATTCATTCATCTTTCCCTGGTCCACAGGCTCAGATTCGTTCACGAACGGATCTTTCTGCTGCATATTCTTAGTGTAGAAATGAGTGATTCGTTCATGACTCACAACTACGGGTCTTCGGCTCTTTCGTTCATTATTCACGTGGTTACAGCAGTAACATGACCAATGCTGTTATTACTGGTGAGGAGAGCTTATCTGATATTAGCGCAAACGTTAACATTAGCTACATAGCTATGGGATGGATGTTTAATTTGCCTTTCTGTTGTAACAAATTCATACAATTCGTACACATAAACTTCAGTGAGCAGGTAGGCTAAAGTGAACAGCCATCATACAATGAGAATTTTTTAATGATAGGCAGCACACTCTCCTACTGGCAAATGAAGTAATCAGTAATTTCATCTTCAATAGGCTATGGCCCAAAAGGGTGCTCAATAGTTGAAGCAAACCATGTTGCTCTTCAGTGTTTGAAAGCTGTACTTCTTCAGTCATTACTCACTGCAGTCCCACACTGGTTGAACAAAATGAATGAATGACTTGAAAAAAGATTTGTTCATTTTACTGAACGAGATTACAAGACCTGAGTCAGTAAAAGTAAAAGAGCCGATCCCATCACCAGCTGCATGTGAAACAAACAAAATAGGAAGACATGCTATTTGGTCACTAATTGACTTTATTGCTTTTCCAACTTTCACTCGTCAATTTAGACTTTTATCTTATCTCTGAAAGTTGCATCAGATGGTCTCTTTGTAGTTACACCTTGGATGCAGTAGGAAGACCAGTCTGTGGAGCTTCAGCATTACAGCCAATCTGCTGTATGAGAGACTGGAGAAAGAGACAATAAGAAACGGAGGCAATTAGAAGCTACTGAAACATGAAAATTGTTGATTTGTTTTCAATGATCATCTTTTGTGTGTTTTTCCTGACTTTGCATTTGATATTATTTGTCACTGTGCTAATGCAACAATATTTATTCCAGATATTGGACAATATCTTAAACAGTAATCAAGCTTTCTCTTCTAACCTTTTCATTTGTCAGACTCTGCATCTCGTGAGGAACTCCTTCACATGTATCCTGATCCTCCCACTGATGCACAAAGTCTGGACATCCAGCAACAGGCGCTTCTACGCGAGCAAGGGCGCAAAATCAGGCTAATGAAGAGACAGGAAACACAAGGTCAGAAAACAGACACAACAGTTTCCTCAAAAAGCTTGCTCTTTTTCATTAATTGCTGCCTTTTCTCTTCAGACTTTATGAACCAACAACAGCAGCCTTATCCTGTGAGTTGTAATGCATCTTCATTCTGACAGTCTGACTTTAATGGCTAGGAGTTGTTTGATTGGTGCCTACTTTTGTTTGCATCTTCTCTCAGAGGGACCAACCTCGGCGCTTTATCCACAGAGACTCTGTATTGCCATCTGAAACTGCTTTTATTGGTAAGCTTGGCTAAGCAGCCTGTTTGTAAAGATGGTGTCTGTTCCTCTTTTCTCTGGCTTTCAAGTAGGAAACAATGTTTACGTCAGTGGAGACACACTGGGATTTTTCCTTTTCTAAAGCTCCAGATGTCTTCCACAAAGGTGACATGGCTCAGGGGGTCAACTACATTCACCCTCAAAATAACAAACTACACTAGTCTGTGTGTCAGGCTAATTTGCTTCTTTCTGTGTGCCAGGTGTTTTTGTAGCACATGCCAGCTCATGTCTCTGTGCTGCAGGCTCTTGCCAGTGCAGAGTAGAAAGTGCCTGTGACAGCTGCAGGGTAGAGATAGCACAGTGCCAGGCTTTGGGAATAATGGCATTTAAAAACTGTTGACAAGCCTGCTACAGGAAGGAAGATTTTTAAAGTCTCCCACCCTTTTTCCGTCTCCCCTCCTTTCATTGAAAAACCTTTTTCCACCACATATACATAAAATAAACACTTAAATGAAACTTTATGTCCCCAGTCTCTGTCCAGCTGTAAATAGCTGTGTGTAATGATGGATGCTTTGGACTTTGTCAGATGTCTACAGTGGTGATGCATGTGAAGAGGAAATTTATCAGCAAAGAACTGCTCAGCCCTCAGCACAGCGACAAGAGAGGACAGCCCCAAGGAGGGCCTATGGCTATGATGTATGGTGCCATCGATGATGATCTGATTTCAGTACTGATTAGTTCACGTTTCTACACTTTTAAACCATCTGATTTTAAATCCTTAACAGATTTCTATAAATCAGAGGAAGCGTGAGACCCAACCAGATTTTCTATGGTCACCAAACAACCTGAATGATGAGGTCAAAGTCAAAACCCACAACCGGCGCCGTATCATGGGAAAAGACTCACACACTCTAAAACATCACAGCAAATCAGGTGAGATTGAACTATTTACAGGCTGTTACACATAAGAAAAGTTCAAATTAGTCAAATATTGCAGTAAAAGAGGATGGGAAAAAAAGTGCCATTTCATACTTCAGATGAATTTTCACCTCTTAGAACATTTAGCTTTGTTTCCTCCTTTCTTACATATAATTCTTGTGCTAATAAATAATGTCTAACCTGAAGCTGATAAAAACAAAAACGTGTACAGTATTACAACATTTTATACTTTGGAAACTTTAGAAATCTCAGACTGTCTTAAGAAACGTGTGATGGATAAGCCTCTGCACTCTCCAGACGAGTCGGCTGACGAGGGAGATGTCTCATTTTTGCATCCTGCTCTGGAGAGGCCCATCTCTGTGGAGACTCATGCCACAGAATCTTGGTTACAGCCTGGCACCTCTGCTGCAGTAAAATACTGACCACAGAGACTCCAAACAGGAGGATGGGAAGGATGGGATGGGAAACTGCACCAACAGAGGTTTGAAAAGCTCCCTTTTCTGCCAATTCAAGTGCTGGATGAGTACGAACATCGTTGCTTCATTGTCCTTGAATCACTTTACTTTGTCAAACATGTTAAAAGTGGGCTGTAGTTACAGAGCTTCCTAAACTTATGAGAAACCAGTCTACTTGTAAAAAATATTGTCTTTTAGATTCGACGAGAATAAACTTAAGTTATCTCTGAGCCAGACAGAGTTTAGCTCTTTAGGTTTAATTTAGCTCATGCACGTGTCATAAGGTCTGTAAATGCTCCGTTATCATATAGACTGCATATTTTACCATCATTTTTTTGTGATGTATACCCATTGGAGAGTATTAGTTAAGAATAAAGAGATAATTCAAATGTTCTCATTAATCAGTCAAGATTAGCGCTAAGCAGTTATACATTATTTAGAAGTCAGTGATTCATCATTTCAAATCAACCAATTTCAAAAACTTTATTGACCTAGAACCTGATTAGGATGCCAGATGATGTATTGTACAGAAAGTTGTACATAATCTTTTTTGCAACATAGAAAACTTTACATTGCTGTATCATATACATTTTGTTTTCTACATCCATGAGCAGGAATGCATCCCATTCATACTTAAAGCACAGCTAACATTTGTCATTTTCTCTATACATATAGCTTTCCCCCAAACCAAAGAAAGAAAACATTAAATATATTATTAACTTTTGATTTTTTGTACACAAAAGTGTAAAACTAAACAACTAAACAAAAACTCAAACATGAAAACAGACTAATGAATCAAAAGCAGCTAGCATCATGTTGCTCTCGTCTTCCAGTTTCAGTTGCCCAGTTATCATCAACCTTCGATATAAACCCAAGATCATATAAAATGGAATAATTTAACCCTTCACGTTCCACAGTCTTGTTCAATTACAAATCGTACTGTATGGGACAATCTGCAGGAGATGGTACAGTCAAATAAATTATCACAAAGTAAAATCTCCAGTGCATTCAAAAAAAGAGAAAGAGATCAAGTGCAGCAAATTCATAGGAGGAAAAAAATAAACAAAAATAAATGAAATCTAGTGTTAAAAGATTATATTACATAGCGGCAGATCTGTACAACTAGTTTCATCCAAGAAGCTATCAATACTAACGTTACCCATCAGTGGCAGAGACAGAAAGATCAATGATCCCTATCACTGTGTGACAAATGTCACATTTCATAGTTACTGAATATGTCTTTTTGCATGTTGATCAAACCATTCATTCTTAATGTTTTAAATATACAGTAAGAAGCACATTTTTTAAATATTTTCCTTCTGAGCAGATCAGCGATATGGATGACTGTCAGTTATTATTCAGTAGTTTTATCCAGTGGAGGAAACGCTACACTTTGTATAGGACATTACTGTTTTTATTGTGATATCAGGGACACTGCCTGGGTTGTTTGAGTGTACAGGTACTTGTGTGTCTGTGGTGACGAGGTTGAAGGTGTGGGTCGGTGGTAGCTGATAGCTGATTTATAGTCAGCGTTGTAGGCCAAGTGTTTGGCCACACATGGAGGGTGCTGGGGCGACACAGAGCCACATCTGAGGTGGTTGTTTTACTGGAGCACTGTGTTCCTGGCTGTTAGTGGTGCTGGATCACTGGGCCTCTTCCCCAGCTTCCTCTCCCACCTCTGTGTCGGTCTCCTGCTCTACCTGTGTCGGCTGAGGCTCTGGTTCGGGCTCAGGCAGCTGCGCAATGTTAAACACGAGGCCGATCCGCAGGTAAAACTTTCTTAGGACAGCCCGGAGTTCGGGGATCAAGTCGAACTGCATGATCTCACACAGCAGGGGGTAGTACCTGGATGCATGAGCCTTGAACTAGAGGTGGAAATGGGATAAGAGACAAAGTGAGACATGTACAGTGCCACAGAAAAAGCTACTTATTTAAATAAGATTTAATGTCATTGATAAATCTGTTGTTCAATGACGTTATCTATTCTTAAGCTTTCTCACAGATTTTGGTGCAGGAGGGTAAAACTGCACCTTCAATTTGTAATGTAATTGTTGAATGATTTTTTAATACCCAAATCATTCCCATATGATGATTTAGTCCAGAAATACCATGCTGCCTCACAACTCAGCTGACACCAGATCTGTTTGTTAATTATCTGCTCTCTGTCTGTGAGAGAGAAGAGTCACACACAACATGGTGGTAGGAAAGTTTTGCCTCCTTACCCTTTCATCGCTGATCTTTAGCACCTTGGTGAGGAAGAGCAGCAGCAGGTTGGTCCAGGCCTCTCTGTGGCTCTCTGAGGTCAGGGCCAAGAAGTACGCTACAGCCTCACTGCAAACACTGAGGAACAAAGAGGAACGTGGATGTGAGTAAGAAAGTTGACTTCTGCTTCTCTGCCTTGCTTATGGCATGAGATATTGCCGAGGGGAGGGTGATGAAGATGGTCTTTTCCCCGTAAAGGCTAATTAAAGGAGGATATTATGAAAACACTTAGACACTTTTCTTCACGGTTTCAAGCTTGAGGAAAAGTGACGCAACCTATGACCTTTCTTGTCTGACCCTGAGGCCCTCGTCTGACATCAGCGCCATCTGTTTGCTGTTCATCCCCCTCTTTCTTCCTCCTCGTTTCCCCCCTTCACATTCACAGCTCACTTAAACTGTGTGACAGTAATCACCAGCGTAATCTGCCCTGGGCCACACACATGCTGTGAATGGCCCCTGGTAAACAAGGGTCTGTGTGGGTATGACTGAAGAATAAATGTCTTTGTTGCCTCTGGATGTGTTTGAGACAAAACATAGGCAATGATAACAGCACATAACAGTGTCTCAGTGAATAAAAATTTCTGAGCCGCTCTCACATACAGACCCCCCCCCCTTTTCTTTCTTCTGTTCTCACTAATAATGAATGCAAGTGAGACAGACAGACGATGATTCTGCTCTATCTTGATATCTTGATATCATCATCAATATCAGGGTGAGGCAGCGAGAGAAATGAAAGGCTGGCTGTTTGCGAGACGCTCACTGAAGATGCGGCGATGACAGCTCTGCTGACTGAACAATGAAAATGAAAGATCAGTGTGCTGATTACTTTGGATCTTTACAGCGCACAGCATCCATTCCAGAGAACTGCACTGTGCCTGTAGTAACATCAAAACAACCCTCTCCACGCCTCGTCTACTCCAGTGTCGCCTCATTTCTTCTTCTTTTGAGGTAGCTATTGACGGCTATTGCCTGGAAAAGTGCGATTTCTTTATGCTCAGACCGGGGCTGATGATGCTGAATATGTGACAGATGGATTCAGCCTTGCACGTGTCACGTCCTTGGTCAAACCCCAGTTTGACCAAGGCCAGGGGCTGAGGGAACCAATTACTATCAGCTGGTAGAAATTTTTCACAGATATGTTGGCAAAAAGAACCCCAATATGGCGCCATCTGATTCTATCCTGTGATTCCAAAACTAGAAACTGAGTTTAAGTCAAAATTATTGAACGCATCTATTCACTATCAGTACGTCTACAAGTTAAAAAATGTAATTAAAAATTAATTGAAAACTGAACAGACCAAAACTAAGCTAGTTTAATCCTGCAGAAGTTTTCTGAATGTACTCATTTCCATTGCACAGTCATAACAACAGATCGGCAGTTTGTTTTTGAGTTGTGACAATATGGGGGGGACATCACTTGGCATATGCACCAATCTAATGCTCCAGCTGTCGCTTAATGTATGTTTACAACGGCATAGCGTGCGCCTGCTGAACATAAATGCGCTAAATGATTGTAAAGAAAAGCAGACAGCACTGAGCCACATGACAACATCGACCATTACTAAGATCAACAGTTCAGTGTGCTCAGGGAGTCTAATGTGCTAAAGATGGTTGTGTGTGCAGCTTGGACTCCAGGTGGAAGGGACCTGCAGGTTGGCTGCAATAATTAGTGTCAGTAAAGGAGGCTGAGTGTGTTGTTAGATGTGGTTGTTGTGCAGTTTGATATGAATGCGTCACAGTTTTGCTCTCTTACTTGAGCAGTCGTCTCTGGACTTCAGGCCAAGCGTCTTGGCGGCCTGCGTCTGTGTACATACGGAACAGGATGCGCAGGCCGCAGGCCAAGCTGCTGGTCTCCTGTTTCAACAGGTTGGGCTTAGACTTTCCCTTGAAACCTTAAACAAACACAAAGTTTTGTTGTAAGAAGTCATTTCTAAATGGCCAAGCAGCACTGAATCCTGCTCACACAGTTTGGGGATACATCTGAGGCTGAACTGAGGATGACACACTGACCATACCTGCTTTCCAAAGCAAAGTCCTCTGCTCGTTGTTGGAGTTGAAAGCTTTGGCGAAGCGGTGGGATTCCAGCAGACAATCGAGCAGTTTGAAGAGCTGCTCAGAGGTCAGATAGCGATACATCCCCTGGTCCTGGGTGTCCACAGGGACGTCTGCTGCGTACACAGCGTCCCGCTTCAGTAAGACAAACAGCACAGATTAATACCGCCCTCCAACAAACGATGCAGCATGTCTAAGATGATAACATAAGATCAGCAGCTTAGTAACAGCAGCAAAGATTATTGATCGCCATCACTGGACCACAGACATTTGTACCTGAGCAGCAGCAAAGTTCTCAGCATCCTCCTTCTTACTGGTGGCAGGAAAAAACACGATGTTATCGATAGTCTGAATGAGCTCCAGTTGCACGACACATTTTATTAGCAACGCTGAGAACAAGCGCTGCTCCTGGACCTCTGTGGATCATACACGTAAACACACACACAAAGACATCATTACCATCAACATCTTCACCAGGACCGAGACAGTGTGAGTGTATCAACATGCTCACTTGTTGGGGTCCTGCTTCTGGAGCCATCCTCACACACACCTGCTGCTGTGCTGTACTGACTCTGCCGACGGCTCTCCGAGGCAACCCTGTCCGCACTGCTGATGGAATGCTGGTCGTCAGAGCGGGACTGGATGTCCACTGACTTCTGGGAAATGGAGTCCTGAGGATCAAGTGGAAAGATTATTCATTTACCATGATAATATATTTAAAATTACTCATGCACTGTACATATAAATAAATATATGTACAGTGCATAAAGGTAATAAATAATAATCACACACGTGTGTTTAACAAAAAGATGTGTTAAGTTAACAAAAATAATCTGCGCCACCATGCCAGTATCAGAGCAGCCTGTAGTTCATTTCCATACTAAAACAGAGATATTGTATGTCCTCACCAGCTGTTTGTCTGAGAGGCTCTGTGTTGTCAAGTGTTCGCCCTCTGCTCCCGCTGGTCTCCATGTTAACAGCCTGAGCAAGAGGAAAGCGTTCACTGAATAAATTATTTTCATTCTGGTACAAAATGAATTCCACAATAGAAAATTGCTGAAGATAGATAAAACACCAAGCTATGCAAGGTCTTAGTTTAAACCTCTGCTGATTATCATAACTAGTATGTTTGATGTGCTTTTGCTTTGTATTTGGAAGACTCTGATTATAGAAGATATTCATTATAAATTGAAAATCTAATGTCACTGTATATGATTATGTAAAATAAAAAGTGCAGCCGGTTCTGTATTCAGTGCATCAGCTCACGTATGTGGGATGGTTGTCTTGAAGATGTCCAGCATGCAGTTACATGTCTTGTCCCAGGTCTCTGGGGAAAACTTCTCTCCGTTCAGGATGACAACATTCTCCAGACAGTTGGTGCCTGAACGGGCAAGCTGCTCATTATCTACAGAAACAGGGAGGGAGGGGCAAACAGTGGTCCAATGAAAACAACAGGAGTGACAAATAAGGGAAAATGTATCCACAGATAAAACTGCTCAGATTTCCTTTTCCTGTTCTCTAACAAGTATCTGAGAAACACTAAAAATGGTTATTAATCTTTTGCTCAACCGTCATGTTTTTATTAAGTGATGGGCCGGTACTGATGCAACACCAAGCTCTGCCACTCTGCAGCCAAAAAAGCCAGTTCATTTCCAGTAACTGTCCTGTTTGGTTCTTGTTTCTTTGGCCTCCAAAAGAGGCCGAGCTGTAAAGGGCCCAACAGCCAGGAAATCTTTCCATCTCCACTTCCTCGTTGAAAAGTAAAAATAACAGGGTAAATTAAAGGCTGCTGTTTGCTTACCTTGCTGCACACACCAGTAGAGCTGAGCCAGAATATCGTCCAGGAGGACGTCATTGAGGGACTCAAAGTATTGGGTGAAGACATCACAGATGGCGTAAAGTGCATGGTTGCAAGTGGTGGTCATCCACTCCGCTTTCTGAGGGCACAACACAACCTGTCAAACACTACAATGCACCGAAATTTTACCGATCATTGCATGGTGATATTTTAGAGAATGGATCCCACAGATCAGCAGTGTTTATGTGAATGTCCACCAGCAAGGATGAAGCCAACAGCTGTTGGGATGAAAGACTTTTCATCTACCTCTGTCTGCTGTTCAGGAAGCTTCATGTTGTCAAAGATCCTGAAGACGATTCTGAACAGGTCTTGCCACCAATGTTTTTCAAATGTGTGGCCGTAAGTCTTCATCACTTCGAACATCACTGTCAGACCCCTGTGAGGAAAAAAAAAAAAACAAACAAAAAAAAAAACAGGCACACAAATTTTTCCTTTCCTTGATGCCACAGCTGATATTTGTACCATTTCACATTTCATTTAAAACATGTTTAAGGTGTTCAAACTTTCCATAATAGGTTAAAGGTGAGCAAAACCTACCTGGTCCTGACATCCAGCTTACACCTGTTGATAATGCAGGAGAGCTCGAAGAGAATGGGGAACCATCCCCGCACCCACACACGGTCCTCAGGCGCTACATTCATGTCATCACTAGTGTAGTCTTTGAAGGCCTGCCAAAGGAACAAGAGGCATATTCACCACTGTACCATTTCAGCTGGAGGTGAGAATTAACCCTCCTACAGATACACGTTTCCATTTATGCCCGGTAGAGAGAGACACACACACACTCACCCCCTCTTTCATGCTTTCGTAATGCAAATATTTTATGTCAAACATGAGAAAAATGATAGTGACATGTCTAAGCTGTTCCACAACATCTTTACAGAAGGCACAATTTAATAACACACTGGAATAGATGGTCGGGTTGCATGAGAGACACGACAGCACATTCATCACATTGTGGGCTGTGATTATAGCCTTATCTATCTTTTGCAGTGTGCTATTCAAATGCATTATGGTTAATAAAAGATTCAGTGTCTGTATTATTCCTGTTTCACAGCCATGACCTATATTTTAACTATCTGATATGAAGGACAGTTGACTCAATGCATCTTGCTTCATCCTTCACAGTGAATGAAGACAAGGCACAAAGAAAATCTGAACCAAGAAATAAACTGGCCAAATATTGACCTGTGGCCTCTCTGAGACGTATTTGGCGCAGTGTCGGATGAGGCGGATGGCTTCCATGCTGGTGTCTGGAAAGGAGGCATTACAGGCAAACTCTGACAGACACTTAACGGCATCCTGGAAGGAGTCGATGGTGGCCGCAAAGTGCTTTTCAAATACATTCGCTGGGAGGAAAAAAGGAGATGAAGGCAGACAGAGAGAAAGGTCAGGTTGCCAGGTTGAATGTCCGGTCCAATCTGTGCTGACGACATGATGATGTAACTGAGAAACAAGCTATATGAAGAAGGTTGTAATGTCCGTTATAACACCAGTGCTGTACTTCTGTGCGTGTTGGACTTACTGACGATGTGGCCGGTGGTCTGGAAGGCCAGCTCTACGATACTCTCATCCTGGTCCGAGGCAGCCAGGTGGAAGACGGAGAAGATATTCTTCCAACCTGAGCGGATATTTGCTGCCTGGGAGTTAACCATTTGGGCTATACAGCGCACTACCATGTCTCTGATGGTGGGAGACCTGGAACAAAGATCAGGGAGAGTGAGTTATAATGGAGGAGGAGAGAACGTCAAGAATCAAGGAGGAATTGCAGTCATAAAGTCAGAAGGACTCAAAGAGCAGAGAGTGTGTGAAAATGAACGCGAAAGTAAGATGCGTGAGTAAATTAATCATTTTATTGTTGTCAATTAGTTTTAAAAGCTCTGAACAACTCCATTTTCAGGGCAAAATCATTTTTCAGCTCCGGGTAGTCAGGGTACGACATTTGTACAGCAACTGTTGCCATAGTGAAGAGCGTTCCTAATTGCTCAGTAGTTATGAATGAGAAACGCTCTGCCTCCATTTAGCCTCACTCACACACACACACACACACACACACACACACACACACACACACACACACAAACACAGAGGAGGGCAGTATTAGTTAGTCTAATGGACACGGTGCGCTGCAGGGTTTACATGGATGCCTGCCATCTCCTCTGTTGAAGCTCTCAGTCTGTTCATCATGTGGGTGGATTTATACTTACACTGCTTCTCATTCACATCAATGAAAAGTGTGGTGCAGTGAAACAGCTTGTCTTCAGACGTGCTGTATGCATATAATTACAGCTGCTACATCAAACCCACTTATAATTATTAACTCCTAAAATTCACTTCCATGTAGATTTAAAAAAAGGGCATTCTCACAAATTCTCCAAAAGGGTAATACAGACAGTCTGCAGGGAGCCAGTCTAAATGTTGGCTTGCTGCTTTTCTCTGAGTGAACAACCAAACAATATGCTTACTCACTGCAGTAAAAAAAGGAAAAGATGGACGAAGACAGAATGAACAACAGTCAAAGCAGAGAGCTGTTCCTGGGTTGGTGGGGGAGAAGGGAAGCGAGACATGATCCAGTGTGTGTCTGCAGCCCAGAAATAGTCACCACTCAGCCACAATACAGACTTTGTGTTCACACAACCCCGTCTTACAGACCCACATTGGTGTAGTAACGTGAGCACATGCTCACCAATAGATGTACTGTTTTTTTTTTTTTTTTACCTGTTCTTTTTCATGATGTGCTCAAAAGGCCTCAGAAAGTCTTTCTGGAATCTGAAGTTAGCCAACTCCCCCTTCTCTAAAAATTTCATGGACAGTTGCCTGAGAGAGTCCACGGCGAAAATTGCCACATCTTCATTGGAGTTACAGCCAACCTGCACAGATTTCAGGAAAATCTCTTTTTACCATTTTAGAAATCACATTTAGTTTCCCATAAACAAACTGTGATTTCAATATTCAATTCAATATAGGTGGGAGTGAGAGCTCAGTTTGCTTCATGGCTTTATGGGCCAGTCTTCACCCACCTTGTTGAAGTGGTCTCCGATAACCTCCCAGATCCTGGACCACTGCAGCCTGATGCGGCCCATGTTGTAGTAGGAGATCTCAACTATTTTTTGCAGGCTGAACATACGTGGGTGTGTGGGCGAGGCCAGCTCATCCATGGACACGGCACACAGCCAGCGCACAAAATCAACTGACAGATAGATAGGAGATGTTAGCAATGAGCCAAGAAGAAGGAGCTTATGTGCAGGCAATGTGACTCACAGTGATCAAGAATAGATACTGTACCTGTTCTCAAAACCCCGTCTTACAGCATTTCAGTGTGAAGCTGAGTAGCTTCACACTGAAATGCAGTGTGAAGCTACTCCAGCTAGACTCACCTATTGCATTACCGTCCAGTCTGGTAGAACCGGTGAAAATCCTGAAGCACAGAAAGATGATATTGATCACTTTGGGAAGAGAAAAAAAATCTGACAAAAACATGGTGATGAAAACTAAATCTAATAGAAAAAGAAATATCTGGTGATTCATAATAAGTTCATCTTTAACTGCTTTAGCATCAGCTTCAATATGTTTTGCATTTTCATGCTTTTGGTAGGAAGTGATTCATGCTTTTTGAAAAATGCGCTCTCAGAGAGCCTTGAGAAATCTGTAAAACCTTGCAAAATACTCAGAAAGACTTTTATCAAAAAACAGACATGGGAGTTCAACCAAAGTAAGTTTTCCTGATTTTACATTTATTCAAATTACCTGTCCACAGCCACCACCACACTCTGAGAGCTGGTCTCACCAATGGATTCCTGAATGCTGGCAATCTGCTTACGGTCCACTGTCCCTCCAACTGCAGAGTAAAGAAAAAAGTGTTCAGATATCATTCTTTTATGAGCATGTTTTACAGTTTGTAGAGTTGCACAAACAGGATGTTGCTGTTACAGGCTTTGCGTTTACAAATTGTTGCTGACCTATGCCCAGGTACTCGTCGTTGCTCTGCTCCTTTGTACTTGCTATAAAGCCCTCTTTGCCCCGCACCGTCCCTGAGATGTAGCGTGCCTTCACCCCTGTACCGATCAGCTGAGCCAGCTCTAACTGACTGATGCACTTCATGATCTGAAAACAGACATATTCAGACAGCAGCATATTTTGAGACACTGGCACCGAGAAATGTGGACACTGCAAATTTTGGACAGGCGAGTGAGGGAAAAGGACAAAACTGGCCGAAATCTAAAGGAATAGTAGAGATGTACCAGTCTGGTTAGCCTGAAAGACTGCTATGTGTGCATAACAGTGACAGAATATATTCAAACATGGAGAAAATACATTGGAGGAGAAAAAGAGAAATTGAAACCTCATGCCAGGAGTTGCCCAGGTAGTTGCCGTCAGTGTGGGCCACAGTGATGAGGGTCTTGATGGTGTCGATGTTTTTCTGCTTCATTTCTGCAATGCCAGAGCTGGCTGTCAGCAGGGTGAACCTTGCCAGGGCCTGTACATATGCATCCCTTTCCAACTGTTACAGACAACAAGACAAGCGAGTGTGTCAGAAACACTGCTGGGTGAGGGAGTAAACATTTGCACTTCAGCTGGGACAGCAGTACCTGAATGGAGAAGATGCATGCTATCCTGATCGCACAACGGATGCCTTCAAGACACAGAGAGGCCACCTCGGTATCGTCACAGTCCTGAAGACCCACACTGAAAGCAGCTAGGAAGGGCGTCCACGCCAGCTGAATAAGAATGAAAGGGAATGAGCTGTCCGGTTAATATGATGTTATTTTTGATGTGCTGCATTGGGCATCTGTGTGTGTCTGCTTGTGTTACCTTGAACATGGGCCTGACGTGCTCCAGGTGTGTGGCGCTCGTGAAGGGAGCCTGGACGTGGCTGACGGCCTCCATCAGAGCTTTGGCCGTCTTTGCCATGTGCTCCATCTCCACGTTGTACAGCAGGCGCCTCTGCTTCTCACTTGCAACACCTGAGCAAAAGTCACCCATTACACAAAACACACCCACAAAGTGCAAACTCGGCATGCACAACACTGCACACCGCAGCTCCTCACCCAACAATTCATGCCAAATGTTTCAAAATTATCCATGACAGCACACACAAGCTGAATGTGACTGTAACTCCTTTGCTGCATATGATTCCTGTGTGACCTATTCTGAAGATGACTTCCAATCACTTAATCACTTCACATCTGACAAAGCTACAGGGGCTGAAAGTCTAATCCAAAACCATTAGAGCAACAGAGGTATCAGGTAAATAGCTTTGGGTAAGAGCCATGTCATAGAAGTGAGACTCACTCTGCTTGTTGGATTTCAAAGTGAGCTCCTTTGTCTCCTTCATGGCGATCTTCTTCCCTGCAATCTCGTCATAGATGGCTGACAGGTATTCCTCAGGCAGGTCTTTACTGTCATTGATGCCACGGTTCATCTTGATGTATTGCTCCTTTGTCATTTTATTCTTTACCTTTGCAGATAACAGAAGCTATGGGTCAATCGCTGCTTTGAGTTAATGACTGCTATGAAAACGTGCTCGCCAAAGCCACAACCTCACTGAAGGGAAATGCTTACCTGGGGACTGTGAAGGTCTGTTGTCAACATGATGATTGAATAGGCAAGGACGTATGCGGTGTCAGCACTGGCAAAGAGGGTTTGCCTAGAAAATTCAATTGGGATTTTAGGAGGAGGGAGAACAGCATGTTGTAAAAATCTGTGGGCCAAATCAAATTCAACTCTTTCCTTAGTCCAGATCTTCCAACCAGAAATATAAACTCACCCCTGATTGCACTCCAGATATCTTGCTGCAAATTTCTCCATGAGCCGATCGATCTTCTGGGCTTCTCCAGGGAGTCGAAAGCCCTCCAAGAACATCCTCAGTGCTGAAACGAAGTCTTTGCCCTGGAAGTCCATTTGATCCACGTAGGCGTACATCACTTCTTTATTGAAACGGTCATTATCCCCGAGGAACTCCCCCACTTGGGTCTAACAGAAGAGTAGACAGAGGTCAGTTATATACACAGGAACAAAAACTGCCACCTACTTCCCTCATCGTGGAACGGATAAGTAGGAGAAAAGAATCTCAACACAGCAGAGGAGCAACTTATTTGTCTGTCCATATTCCACCTTACCACTAAAAGGGCTATAAGAACTGCTCCAACAGTGGGAACACCCATTGATTGGATAAATGCATGTTTCATTTTCACGGTTATCCACTCTCTTACTCCTGCTGTGACTCCACTACAGCTAAGGACCCTTGTTTCTAGCTGATTCAATGAATGCCGTTTCAGTGATTACCACTGCACACAGACACCCTCAAGGCTGTCCAATCACGGCCAAGTGTGCTCCTCAATGGAGTTAACATTTACTCTGGATTAAAGAGGCAGGGTGGCTGTTTAATGACATCTGACAGACATTAGATTAGTATGTGGCTGCTGTATAATTTGGCTAGCTGATATTCAAGCTGGACTTGACAATTTGTTTATTTGCCAAGCAAAGCTTCTTTGTTGCTATATGCCCATTTTCCCCAAACAAACCCAATGAAGGTGCTGAGGGTAATGAGGCTGTCTGCTGCAGACTGCAGTCACAGTTTGTTTGCTGTTCCTAGATTGGTGATAAGAAATAAAGTTGGCACATCAATGGAAGCTCACAATGATGATGAAATGAATAATGAAGTAAATGTAATAATTAATTTAATTAATTTTGTCCTATGTTTGCTCTTTTTTTTTTTATTTATCCTTTTTTCATTTTGAGTGAGCTTTCTGCAAAATAAAGGTACATTTCGTTTGTTATTCTCCACCACAGCCTTCATTCTGCTTACACCCCCCCCATGGCTGACACCAATTGTTTGGTTTGTGTGCCCTCATACTTCAAAATTGTGGTGTGAGCAGCACAGCAACCCTGTGATTTTGGAGGTCCCGTGGTGTTTGGCTCCAGGTAAGAAATCTAACAAACAAAAAGTGATTTGATACCGAATCAAGCCTCTCTTCCTGGTGCAAGAACTGAGCGAGGTCTTCAGGGGTTGTACCCAGCATGCCTTGCTCTTGGAGATACTGGATTCCTCTCTTTGGTTTCTTGTTGAAGCTGTACAAAATGAGAAAAGAACTTCATGTAGCAAGTGCAATACCACACTATCAGTATAATAGATGAACAGCATGTATGGTAAAACTTACAGGTCGATGCCCTGCTCGATAATCTCCTTTTGCTGTTTAAGGACTTCAAACTGCTCAGGGTTGTCAGTACCTGACATCTGGGTGCTGTAGCTTCCAATACCAGAGGAGGCTGTTGAGTCCAGGGAGTTGATGCTCCCATAGCGGTTTATGGTCTCAGGAGCTTTGGTCTCTGTGCTCTCCTGCTCTGATGGTTTCTCTTGGCCTGAGGAACAAAAACACACTGGATAAGATCAAACTGCAGCATGTCTCTTGTTACTGTAAGAACTAACCAACTGAAATCATCACAAAATTCATTCACTAATTCATTCATCTTCTACCACTTATCCGTTTCTGGGTCTCAGGGGATGTCAATCCCAGCTCACTTTGTGCGAGGGCGTGGTCACCAGTCCATCACGGGGCGATACATGGACACAGACAGAGACCAACAACCACTCACACTCAGACCTACGGACAATTTAGAGTCACCAATTAACCTAAACATGCATGTTTTTGGACGGTGGGAGGAAAACCATGCAAGCACGGGGAGAACATGCAAACGCCATACACTTGAGGAACCGAGCTAGCAACCTTCTTGCTGTGAGGCAACAGTGCAAACCACTATGCCCCCATCCTGCTCCATCATCACAAAATAAAAGTTTTAAATTGAAAATCTGTTTTTGGCACAAACTCAGCCTCCGGGCTTAAAATGAGCTAACTTAGAGGCTAGAAATGCATTAAAGAGGTTTTAGTAAGCGAAAGAGGACACTGCGACACGGATCAATGATTGCTTAATGATTGCTGTTGGTGCGGAGGGTCTGCACACTGACATTACTCACATGCACAGCCTAAGAAACACACACTGATTCACACAGACACGCAGAGCAGGTGCAAGGCAGGGCAGGAGAGGAGAGGAGGGTGTTATAAAAGGTGGTTTATCTAAAAGGCTCCAGGGAGTCAATGAGGAAGCAGCCAGAATTTCAAGGCTGAGAGAGGATCTTAAGCCTGGAGATACGAGCTCAGAGATCTGCTGCTGCCAGAGCGGTTACACCCTGCAACCCTGTGTTAATGCCAGGCATCCGATTACCCATCGGAAACGCTCTAAAACATTCAGGACAAGGCTGCAATACTGTGAGCTGGCAGTATGCCTCCCATTCTTAGGTTATGGGAAAGGGGTAGGGGAAAAAGGTGGAGGAATGGAAAAATTACTGACATTTTATGATTATTTTGAAGAATTATTTTGAATGGAAAAATTACTGACATTCTATGATTATTTTGAAGAATTATTTTGAAACATCTCGTCCACAACAAATGCTTTACAATTAGTTAAAGTCAATCCAAAAACAGCTTTGGTTATAATCAATGGGGTGAGTAACGGGAAACCCTAAAATCAACACGGGTTAAATTATGTAAGACTAATACAAAACTCTCTAAAGCTACAGACACGACAGAGCTTAGTCTGCAAGATTCCTATCACAACAACATGGAGCAAACACCATGACCTGATTTACTTTTACCTGCTCTTGCTTTGAAGTCATCCAAACATGGGAAAAAAAATGGCACAAGGTACAATTGAGAGCAGGTGAATAACCTGTTATGGATTACACTAATCTTGTGTTTTGAAATGAGAAATGTATGAGAAATTCCTCAACAGCCAGAGCTGCTGCTACATTACTAATGGTTTGTCATAAGTTTTGATAACATCACAGGGAGCAAACACAACTTCCTCTGCTGGTCGGCTTTGGCAGTTTAGCCTGAGGCCAGTCTGTGGTTAGTTCCAAGAGCTTGTGGGATATGTCTCAAGCCCTTTTTGAACCTTTATTCATAGATTGAGCTCCTCCTTTGGCAAACAGCTGAATTTCTCTGGTGTGCTGAAGACACAGGATATGCTGTATAACACATCACAGCTCATCCTAAAATTATTGCTTTGTTTTGAACTAAACTTTCTGCTTTAGCATCTCTTAACCTGTGGGCTCTGTCTCACTTTTTCTGTCTGGATTTCATTTTCCTTCACAGGGCAGCAGCTTTCCTGTCAACCTTACAGCTGACTGGAGCCAAACCTCGATGATGTACCGCCTAATCTCTTCAAAGAATTCCATCTTTGCTCCTTGCTTTTTAATTTAGCTTTTGATAAGACTGACAAATAACCAGTTCAGCAGTAACATATTCTTGTGAGTGTAGTCTTTGAGTGTCTGACCTGAACAAGACGACAAACAAATTCTGACAGAGATGCGTCTCAAGACTAAACATTTGATGCTGGTGCAGAATTGGAATGAAGAGAAAGGCCGTTTCCTGCATCTTGTATTCACTTTAGGTATGATAGTCTGAATGAATTATATTAACGGAAGCAGTGGTGACTCACCAAGGCTGGTCTGGGAGTTGGGGTTGACATATTGGTCTTTACTCCACTCAACCATACACTTAAGGATAGACACTAGACACTCAAGGCCTTTCTTTCTCAGGGTCAATTCCTGGAGAGAAGATGGTTCCAGAAAAGTTATTGAGAAATTTTCTAACTTGGGAATCGTTAATAACTATAATAGCACAACATATAAGAGCAATGCCTCATAAAATTGAATATTTGGGGGGGGGGAACTAACCTGTAGTGGTGTTGTGCCAAGCTCATGGCCGCCACGACCCTGTGCTATTTTCGAAAGGTCGTTGACCAAACGCTCAAATATGTTAGCAGCGTTCAAGTCACAGTCATAGTTCACATAGATGTCCACCACACTTTGGGCATCTGAGGGAGACAGATGGGACAAAGATCATCACTGAGAATCTATGAACCCAATTTATGGCATGTGAAGAAATATCTCATTTATTAAATTGTCACCCATTTAATTAATTGAAAACTTAAAAATATGATGTGATACTGTGTACTGCCTCATTACCAAAGTACAAATACTTACTAATTACTCGCAAAGAGTCAGTGATAAAGAGTAGAATGAAAAGAGTGGCACAAACCTGCACATATTCTAGTGAGGGTTTGAATGACCATCCACTTGTGGTCATAGGAGCTTGTGGATGTCTCAAGAATGTACAGGAAAATCTCCTTGAAGAAGACCTTCAGACAGAGACCATGTGACAGTCAGGCAAACAACTGGCATAGAAAGAGGAAACACCAACTCCACAGATTCCTCTATAGACACAGCAAAGCAGGTGGTGCGCACACATTCGAAACTCAGACAGAACAATAAACTGTAATCGGAAATAGCAAACAGTGCAACTCAACTACATCACGGTGAAAGAAGGTGTGGAGCACTTTGTGAGAAACCACATCTTCCATTTATCAATTAAGTCAGCTGCTTGCTGCCTGAGATGTTGTCCTACAGAAAACTGGTGATAAAGAATTAAAACCAATAAACAGGAAAAATTAGAGTCCCATTTTTTTAAATAATTTTTTTGTATTTTCTATTGTAAAAATGTTTCAGGGGAGTAAAAATATCATGACAGATTTATGTCATGTTTGTGGAGCAAATGTGTCACTAATATTTTGCACACACTACCTCTCAACCTTCTCACTTCAGTCAGGAATTTCCTGTGTTTCCCCTGAAAAACTGTCAGCTGCCAGAGAAGGTGTGATGCTGCTGAGTGGGTGTTTATATAAAACAGATACTCTACTGAGCCAACTAGATCATCAGGTTTCCCCTGAATACAGAGCTGGAATAAAAACTAATGAGGAAACACAAAATATTGTGAAGGTGATGCTCCCGAGCAACAGGAACAGCAGGTACAAGTTAGCAAAACAAGTGTGTGAATGGTTAACACTGAAGGCCTTCACTGTGTCGCACTAAAAGCCTGCTGGTGAAAATGTTTCATTTTTTATAGTCATCGTAAAAGAGCCAGCAGGGTGACTTATTTCCTGTGGCAATTCTCCCTTTCATTACCTTTAGATTTCAAGTTGATAACAAAGACATTTTGCTGACAATCACAAGATGAGGAATTAAATATGTGTTACCTCGATTTGCATCTTGAGGTGTGTCTTGAAGTGGGAGAGCAGCGTGAGGAAAATGGATAACGAGAGTTCGAAGACCTCAGGCACAGAAGAGACGCCGTTCTTGGACAGGGCCACACACAGGTACTGCTTGATGGCGTTGATGAACATCTCGTTAGTCTTGAAGATGGGCCCAGCATTCTGCAGGATGGACAGCAACAGCTGCAGGGATAAGACCTTCGATCGCAGCTCGTGGGACCTGAGGGGGTTCAAGCAGGGTTTAACATTAGAAAAACAAGGAAGGGCATAGGTAAGAATTATCTCTGTAGAGTCAGCAGAAAACGCTCTGGATTGCATTTGAAATGTTTTAATATATTAAAATTCAGCCTATAAAAAAGCTCAATAGAATATCATCCTGTCAAACTGAAATTTTGAACTTTCTTTAACAGAAAGAGAAGAGCAAATACTGACTGCATGTATTATTGTTTGTTAGTGCACATGTCACGATTTGTTCCCCAGTGCTGTAAAAAAAGTGAGATTGGCCACTGTATAAAACAACCGGACTGATTTTTTCCAGCCATCTGCTCAAGACTTTTAAAACACATTATCCAATTTGAGCATTTGAACATTTCAGGCAATAAAAGCAAGTAAAGTCTCCATGTACTTAGAAGTGAAATTACATGTCCTTCAGGCAAAGTTGCACTTATAAAAACAGCAGTATAACGCACACACCATCAAACTGTGTCTCTCCATCAGCGTTACAATCTTCAACGGTGTTAAAAGAAATGCTGAGGGAACTGAATCACATCTCCTCTGTGTGGAGGCCCTCAGCTTGTCTGAGCTGTTTTTCAGCAGCAGCATGACAGAAAGAAAAAGGAGCTCAAAAACGTGCTCTCAGCTACTTTATATGCTGAGATTGGCTGCCTCTCTGTCAAGTCTTCCACCGCTGGTGAGCAGAAAAAATGGGACTTGTGTGGCAGAACATGAAATTCTTGCAATTCTTGCAAATGGCCAAAACTATTTTTTTTTCCCACCCCAACAGAAAGACAATCTGAGACTCAGTGCACGGTACAATGACAATACAGTCAGTTGGACATTCTTACTTAAGAAGAAGGAAATGAGAGAAAAATAAAGTAAATACATATATAATGAATAAAAATCAAGTGTGCAAATAGTTTATGTATAGAGATGAGTTTCATGAAATGGTCATTTCCAAATCAAGTAAAAGAATGAAAGAAAAATACATCTAAACCGGTTAAAATACTGCATTACCCATAATGAAACAACAATTGGATGGATGAAACTAGATTTCTTCATTTTAGTTTCTTAATTTATGGAAATGTATCACTTGTAGTGTAACTAACTCATTTATAGTTCTAGTAACAAGTTGCATGACCACAGAGGGAATTCAGGATTTGACAAATGTCTGGTGTGGCCGTGGTCAAGAAGATCATACTAAATATGTGTACAACATTTCTCCTTGTTTGGAGATCAGGGCGTGAATCTACCCTGAATATTAAAATCTATTTTACAACAGTTTTTCACATTTTGAACTAAAACACTAAAGTAATAACCTCTGATGTTGAAGGGGGAAAAAAATCCCTCTGTGTAGACAAGAACACACACTGCTGTTTTACATTTTCACCACATCCATGTTGAAAGCCATTCAAGTATGCACTGAGCTAACATTTTGCCAACTGACATAAAAAGATCTGAAAAGATTACACATAAAGTAAACAGTAAGTAAACAAGCAAATATCCCAGTCACACGGCACACACTCTATGAATTGAGTTATCCACAGAAACCAGATGCAGGAAATCCTGTTTCACAAAAGATGCTGTTATCAGAACAAGTCAATCAGATGCCTCCATTTTGGCAAACCAGAACATGAGCAGAAGAAATACTGACTGTTAGCAAAATCTGATTATTCCTGATGCTTCTTGGGAAAAAAAAGGAAACAGTTAAAAGGGGATTCTGTGCTTCATGGAAACAGGAAGTGATTCATAAAATGCTGAGCAACACCTCATTGTCTTTTTCATCACCATTTCTCAAAATAAAATCGAAGCGATCCTTATTTTACACCACATTGGAAGTCTATTCCTCCAGCCAACAGAATAACATTGGGAGGGGGGGGGGTGTGGTTTTCTTTCTCCATTCTGGCTTTACCAACTTAAATGACTTAAAATTCAGTGCAAAAGCTTTAGTTCATTCATTCATTTGCATGATTATTTTAGAACAGAAGCCAACTGCAGGCGACAAAGGGGGAGAACGTGTTACACATTGGACAGGTAATCACATGGCTGACATATTGGAGAGAACCATTCACACCTACGAGCAGTTCACAATCAATAATTAGCCTAATGTGCATGGCCTTGCACTGTGGGGCCAAATCTTAGTATCCCAAGGAAACCCAGGCACACACTGGGAAAACAAAACATAACCCCAGCTGGACTCAAACACAGAACAGTGCAACAATGATCCAATGTTTAAAATGGTCCAGTTATGTAACTGACACTTCAATATCCAAACAATGTTTTGTATATTATTCCATAAAAGGCAAATATTCACATTTGAAACCAGAGAAATGGGGCTTTTTTTTTTTTTTCAAAAAAAGAATTAAATGTCTCAGGTCTCAGGAATACATGAATATATAAATCGAGAGCACCTTCTCCCCTGAGTGCATTAAAATAGTGGACTTCTCCTAGCAATAGGATAATAATATTTGTATGAATATGTATGACATTATTATCCTTCATCTGAGATGAAATCTAAGTTAAAAGATCGAGACAATTGCTGAAATTTTAAAGAGATCTCACTTTGGAATAAAATGAAATACTAAACAAATAATCACTTTAATGCCAGTCTTGCACACCACATGAAACTAAATTCTTTCTTACTTCGGATCAGGGGGCCCATCTGACAGTGGCTTCATTGACAGTTTGCAGAGTGAGCGAAAGACAAGAAATGCATCTTTCTGAAGGATGTGGGAGAATTTAGCACCAGGTGGCTGGCCTGGCGCTGCTCCTGATTCCTGTTCAGCAAAGCAACAGCAAAAACAAAACAAAACACAAAAAAAAGACAAGAAAAACAGTATGTGATTAGCATCATCTTCTCCCACTGACTCTCACATCCTCCAGTCTACTTCACATAAAGTGTGGGGTTATATGCTCCCAGGTCTATTAGTTTTATTTAACCTTGATCACAGAGGAGTGCAATCAAAAATAATTGCAGATTTTGTATATGACTGAAAAGAGGGATGATTGCACAAGGCGTTCCAGATGGTATGCTCACTTTAATTACAGAAACTGACTTTAGCGATCCTCAAAGTGCATGTGTGAAAAGTGTTTTTCATTACTTTGTACTTGATTAAATCAAGTGGTTAATTTTTCCCAACTCTCATCCAGTGCAGCTCTAAATTAGAGTAAAATATGACATCATACTGAACAAATTCAATGGTTTTCAAGACTAATAGAGAGATATTCTTTTTAACCAGTCGATTTTATTATTCCTCGGCTTGAATGTATATAAATCTTTTTAACATTGTCTGTTTCCACAACTGCTGTTCCGTCCTTCACCTGAGTGTCGTTGGATGAGACAGACAGTCTGTCATCAGGCAGCGAGGGAGTGAAGCTGGCAGAAATAGGTGTGCCAGGGATCCCGTTGGCATGGACGTGCTCGCTGTCACTACCCAGGGTGCCCTCGTCCTCCAGAGAGCTCTGGGTGCCCTCTGTTACTGCTTCAGCTGGCTCTGACTCTGCAGGCTCACCCTCCCCACTGGACTCCTTGGTGTCAGAGCACAGGTTTGCAGGGTCCAGGCAGTGTCCTGTGGTGATGATGGAGCAGGGAGGAGTTAGAATGACAAGGGTGAGACAGTGATCTTGAGGATCAGTATGTGAATAGTTTAAAACATCCTCCACCAGAACAGAATATTTTAAGCCTGGGAAGGAAATAATACATTGTCAAATATTTTGACTTTAAGTTTTGGACAAAGTACAAAGACAGAAAATTGCACTCAATGACATCTAAGCAAACCTCCAGGTTAAGAGAGATAGCAAAGTGCACTTATGCTCAGTGTAGTTCCTGACCATTGAAGCCTGTTTGTTAAATTGCTGCCCAAGGGGAAAAGTGAATTTGTAGGAAAAAAAAAGGGACACTACAGCACTTCACTTTGGTGTTCTTTTGTGATAATAAAGCTTTTTTGCAGCCTTGGATAAATACAAGTAAAAAAGAGATGTCTTCCATTTGTCAGCATCAGAAGAGACTTCTGGGAACTTGACCTGAACTAAATGTATCATATTGCTTCTCAGGAACATGGACTGGTAGAGAGCGGGGTTTGGAGATTTTTGTCTTTGCCTTTAATGCACAGTTTGCAGCCAGAGAGGTTTTTGTTATTTGTCAAACAAAGACACCAATCTGGAAACAGTTGGTCAGGTGCAGCTTGGCTAATCAGCAGTGTGTCTCTTCTTTCATTTTCTGTATGTGTTTAGGAAAGGAATGCACATATGACGAAAATAGAAAACCATTGTGCTATAGTGTCTAAACCTGAGTCAATCCATCTGTAAGAGTCAGTTTGGAATGCAAATAAAACATTTCTGTGAAATCACGAAGTAAGAAAACCAACTTTAAGCAAAAATAAAGAACAACAAAGACAATGAAAAGGTGAGTAGCTGTGGCTTGAATTTGTTGTGCATTACAACATGAGGAAAAAACTCACTTGACAGGTTAATCTAGAGTAGAGCTTTTGTTATTTGCTTGTACTTTCACCTATATCAAAGTCAGTTGAATGACAGTACAACATTAGCATTACATATGCAATAAAAAATCTTTATGATTTTATAGAAACGTATTCATGAATTAGAAATAAAAAATAAATGCAGAAAGTGTCTCACCGCCTGCAACGGTATTGACAACCTCCTGCAGAATACTCTGGACTATTTCCTGGGCTTTCTCCTCATAGTTTGGGGTCTCCTCCTCCTCACCTGCCTCTGGATGCTGCTGTGCTGCTGCATCTGTGTGACACAAGTACGGAGTCAGGGGACACACATCAACTTTTTTTAACCAAAAAAAAAAAAAAAAAAAATGCATAGTGCACACAAAAGATCCGTTCCGCAGCTGGCATGATGATGACATGCATAAAATTACAGTGTCACTGAATGACTGAGTATTTTTTGTGATCCTTGTATTCTACACCAGCTCTCTCAAAGACTTTGTAAATATTGGTTGAGGCCATTTTATTCAATTATTTGTTTTTTCAACAAAACAGCATAAACTATGCAAGTGAGGCTTTTAATGTTTATATTTGGGGTCGGTTAATATACTCGCGCAGATATGCAATATTGAAGATAAATTATATTACAAGAGTGTGTGGAGCCTAAATTAATTTTAGTGACAGTTTTCCAGCATTTGATATCAAGTAATGTGATCAGCAGTTTTTGTTTGATCTAATGGACCTGTGATAGATTTTTATGAGTTAAAATTATATCCTCTTATGGTGATTTGATGGAAAGTAAGGACATTCACTTTTCTGGTATTGAAAAAACAAGAGAACAAGTCTTACTCTGTGCTGCTGCAGTAGCTTGGTCTGCCTCAGTCTGTTCATTTTCAGCTATGCAGAAATCAGAACCATTTTCTGGATCTGGGTTCTCATAGACGGACCCCTGCTCCTCCTGCTCCCCAGACATAGACCGACTACTGCCCTCTGGGGCTGGTGTTGATGGGGTTGATGGGGTGGATGGGGTGGAGGGGATGGTGATGCTGGGAGTTGGAGGGGTGACTGGTCCGTTGGCCTCCTGGGTCTGACCCTTTGCCGGTGGGTGGATTTGAGTCTGGAGCTGAGGGGAATCTGGCTCAGTGTGCTGGGTGACCGGAGAGTGTTGTCGGTGCCGCTCTCTCTCCAGCTGCTTGGCTTCTTGCAGCTGTAGGTGGGTTGGGAAGGACACAGACATGGACATGGACACGGACACACACACACACACACACACAAAGAACAGCAAAAGCATTCATGGAGAACAGTCACACACACACACACACACACACACACGGAAAAAGACAGGTTAAGAGTGTATAAAAAAAAAAAACAATTCATAACAGCAATTAGAAGTCTGAACACCCTGTCTAGAGTCCCTGGGGTCTAAGTAAACCCACAGCAGAAACACAAAACGGCCAGATGTCAAAACAGACAGCAAAAGACATCTCTCTAAATTATATCAGGAGGGTATGAGCATATATAAAATCTGTGTCTTATGGAAATGTGGATGAATATGCACGGGGCAGTAGGCCATGCCAGTAAAACAGCAATGAGACAAACTTTATGGATTCAATTCATGCTGGTCCATCTGGACTGTGTCTATTTATGTAGCACGTGGTATCCCTGGTGGAAATGGCTCATACAACCATGTCCTCACTCCTGGCTGATGTGGCATGACTGGCATGTATTACCAAAGATTCATATAGGCAGTGAAAGAGTGGAAAGCACTGCTACACTTTAGCTTGGTAGGTCAAGAGCTGAAAGTGGGTCACAAGAGATTTTCACGTGGTTGCGATGTGCTGTTAGTGAATAGTGTGTCAGAGGTTACAATTGGCTGTGAGAAAGAGAAAACCATGTCTACTGCTAATCGTAGAGGGGGGAAAAGCATTTTTATGCACAGCTACAAAGTCATAGCAAACACGAATACAAGTTCCAAAAAAGGAGAGCAGAAACAATTACAAGCAATAAAAATTCTCTCAGCCAAGATAAATTAACAACAGGCCATGGTGCATTTTCAAACCCAGTGCATTTGTAGATTTGTTGGGCATATATGTAAAAGAAGAAATAAATAAAAAAATTGAATGACTCAAAGTGAAAAAGCACAGTAACGGAAGAGACACGCAGGTTACAGTTAGAAATATACAGTGTGGCACATTTACAAACTCATGGTGATGGATGGTAATATCTAAATCTAGAGGAGAGTTGCTTTTACATTAATAACTGTAATTGATTGGATAAACCTGCCAAATGAAGGGAGAGCAATGGCCAATGTGAATGTGTTAGTGTAGTTTGTCTCATCTCATAGTAACAATCATATTTGTTTCATGACAATTTGTTTCTATCACAAGCCAAACCAAACATTGTAACTCCAATCTAAATCATCACACGCTCATTTTTACAAAACTGTTATTTTTCATCATAAGATTAGACTTCCAACTAAATGGTGTTGCTATAGTCACATTTAAATGTAAGCAGCTAAATTCAATGCATATTATTCTGAATACAACAATTAGCAATGAACATGAGCAACAAGTAACGAGGTCAGACAAACACATCTCAACTGGAGGGGACAGGCAAGGTAGGCAAGCAACCTAAGCTCATTATTTAAATGCCACCTCAGTGAGAGTGAGTGAGACTAACCCTATGTGTGCATGTGTGTGTGTGCTCATACCATGCTGAGCTGTAGTCCAGTGGATACATCTACACACAAACACAGAAAGTGGTTCTCCCTGTGCAGCAGCCTAGCATTACACAGGCAGCCACAATACAACAATAGGCCTCTGCATTTTCTCTGCCTCTGACTGTTCTGATATATTGTTCTGTCTGTGTCTGACTCAGTAAGAGTTCCTCATTCTTGTGAAGAACTATATGATACTTTTAGAGAAACCCTGCATGGCAAAAAGCTGTCAGGACTGAGATTAGTGTAACTGACCTGTGGTGAATATTTTATCTGTTCCAGGTCTGACTATAAACTATAATGTAAATTGGTGCAGGAAAAACATGATGATTTGTAGGCAAGTCAAAAAAAGCCACAGCAAGCACATGGTAGAAGAAATACACAGCATACCTGCTCCTGTGCAGTGTAGGAGCAAAGGAGGGAAATGGATGAGTGCATGAATGAATGAGGAAAAAGCTCAATGCGCAAATACAGATACACAGAGAAGAGTTCAAGAGTTCGGATCAGGCAAGTCACGGCAGTCCTGCACGCTTTACCTGGCGATCACGCTTTCTGGAGGCCAGAGACCAAGATAGCTTGTGATTTGTAAGCTATGTGTCCAAAAGGGAGGGAGGGAGGCAAGTGAAGAGGGGGAAAGTGTCATTCAAAAAGAAAAAGATGACATTAGAGCAAGCTTTTTATTTTTTATATATATTTTTTTTAAGGCAACACCTAAAATGTCCCTCTGGATGTAAAACAAACAGCAGATTTTAATTGAATCAGGAATATAGGTTTTGAGTAAGCCCCTTAAGCAAAAAAGCTCTGGAAAAAAACATAATGCCTATATTGTGATGACTATAAGTTTACAATTTTCAAATTTACCAAATGAGGGACTAATAAAGGATTATCTGTTGTCCGATCCATCCCAAAATAGTGTGGCATATTTGTAAATTGCTGCATTATATTTTTTAAATCTAATCCAGCAGATCCATTGACCACACTTTGAGAATGTGGAAACTGCAACACTGGTTATATCTAATTATGTAGACTTTCATTAGTCAGAGATTGCCCTCTCTCTGATGTGTGTCTTTCTATGAAAAACGCATTCTGTGTTACAAGTGAGTGTCTTTATGAGGGTTGGACATACTGCTTGATTCTCCATGCGTGCAAAGATGACGTTAAGCATCTGTGTGAGCGTGGCCTTTGCTGTGGTTTGGTTGATGAGGTTCTTGCTGGCCAGGTAAATGTTGTAACAAGTGCGGACAGCCTGCAGGACAGTGCCCTCATGGATTTCTATGTGCTGAGAGGTTACCGCCGTCAGCAGAGCCTGGAAGAAAGAGTAAGGAATAATAAAGGTGACAAGTGTGTCAAACAAAACACTGTCATTTATAAAGGATATTTCATGAAAAAAATCTTTTATTTGGGATCACATAATAGAAAACAAGCAGAGAAAGGAGGAAATTTGAATTTACCACGTCTCCCAAAATCCTACAAGCTCAGTCTCCCGAAGCTTCATGCAGCAGTTGAGTGCTTGCATAATGTATTCATGAGCAAAATGATATCAATCCTCCATAAACGGGTTATATACACCCATGTTTAAATAAACCTTTTTACTATCCCCAATTGCTATCCACTCGGGCCAAAATAGTGTTAATGGCTACAAAACCCTGAATGGAAATGCATTTGTCTAAATTTAAATGTCATCATTTAATAAAGGCATTTTATGTTCTGCTAAAAGATTATTATCCTGGGTGATCCCCTGATTACAACACTGCAACAATCTGAATAGGTTGGATATGGCCCCATTTATATTTGGCTTACCCTTGTGTTGTTATGTAATACTTGAATATTAATAGTTTTAGCAGGTCAGCAAGGTAAGATTAACTCAAATTATCCACAATTATGTTCATATTGATGCAGTCAAAAGCTTTTCATGTACTGTGGATTTAATACAAAGCAGCTATGCACGCATGCATAAGTGTGTGTGTGTGTGTGTGTGTGTGTGTGTATGTGTATGTGTATGTGAGTGAGTGAGTGAGTGAGTGAAGGGGTTGAAGCATTTAAGCTATGAACCATTTAACACTAAAATAAAAGCTAAAATCTGCTGTGAGTAATCTGCTGTGCTGGGACAAAATTTTACAGCAATGACAATGAAACCTAGATCTGAAATGACATTTTGATGATGCCTCCTCTCAGTAAACATCATGGGAGAACACACTTTAGTCCAAAACAATCAAGCTCAAATAACTTTAATACAGTTTACACTGTAATTAAACTTTTTACTTTGGTGTGGGAGCTGAACAAAGTGGCTACATGAGTGAACAATCTCCAAGTATCTGCTTCGTGAACTGTGATGCTGCAGAAGATGTGGACTGTAGCACACCTTGATAATTTGTAGCTGGACACCCTCATCAGTCTGCGGCCCCTGGAAACAAGCGCAGATGGTCTCGATGATCCTGTCGATGAGCTTCTTTCCCGGGGCTGTGCTGTCCGGGGCGCTCCCTGTCAGGTGGCCGTACGCTATCAGCTTCTACAAGTTGCACATATATGTGTAAGTTCACACATAAACACACACATACACATGTATACAACTTGTAATTCCTAAGGACAGGATCTGTGAGTGCTTATAATATTGTTTCCACATGATTAGTAGTTTCCTTTAATGTTTTTCATTGACTCCACAAAAAAGCTCTTCAAAGACTTTACAAATGGAGAACCCAGCCCATAGAAACATGTGTGCAAACATTTGTGGGTCTGCAATCCAACTTGTCCTGCCACTGACCTGTAAACAGTCGAGCGAGGTGATGACAATACGGGGACATTTGGACTGACATGCAAGCTCAAACGGCAGGAAGTACTTGTCGGCTTCGATGAAGTTGGTCTTTGATTTGATTGGTGGTAAAGTGCTGGAACCAGATTTGCAGTCTCCACTGGGCAGACTACAGAGGAACAAAAACACACAGTGATCACATGGCCGTGTCTGTCAGTTTCAGAGTTTAAAAAATTCTAATTGCCTGACAGACTTGGATTCCCCTTGACATCCAGGCAAGATTAACAGTGCGTGAAAAGGTTTGTTCTAAGAATGGTGTGTTTCAATGAGCAGAACAGCCCCGCCCACAGCTCCATCACAACATTAAACCTGCTCAACGTTAAAACGTCTTGTCCTACATCTTGTTCCTCGAGGGAAATTGCAGGGTGACAAAATCTTTAATGCTGTGCTTCACTACTTACTACAAATCTTTCACTCAGTGTCTCTTAGGAAGGGATAGTAAGGCAAGAGGTTTGTTATTTGGGCTCAGACTTTGCCATGTGTTCATGCTGACAAAGCACCTCCTGGCCTCAGACCAGTAAGTACAGCTTAAATCAAACAATATGGCTATTTCCTTCTGTACTTTTTACAGCCCAGAGAGACAGACAATATGAACCTTTGCTTTTAACAGCCATGTGCCTACAAGCACCACACCCAGACTGCACTTGCTGGAATAAGAGATGAACAGGGAAAGGGAGATGGGGAGAGAGAGCCAGAGATTGATGGAGGGAGGGAGCCAGAGACGAAGGGAGGGGGGGAGAGAGAGACATAAAGAGGGAAGGGTTTCATTGTTTATGTCTTGGCAATGAAAAAGGATGACTTCAGCTCTTTTTAGAGGGACGACCTCACTGGGTATAGTGGGACAAGATCATAGAAAGACATGAGCTGAGGAGCCTCATAAACCTACAGGGGGCTGAAAGGATTATAAAAGGAGTTATCGAAAAGCAACGAATAGCAGGAATTAAAGAGGAGTTGGAATCAACAGAAAGGACGGGTAAATCTCAGACAAATAAATTCAGCGAGGAAAGTTGAGCAGTTAAAGGGGGGAACAAAAAATGTTACAGAGGCTGGCTGAAAACAAAAAATGGAGGAATTAAAAGGAAGAGGAGAGGCAACAAGAGATGAGGTATAAAAGCCTAGAATCAGATGAACAGTGCTATGGCCATATTCACAACGTTTTCAACAACAATGTCAAAGTGGAGCTGTGATTCAGCAAAGAGCGTCCACCCTGTCAGCTCGTGTATGGTCTGATCCAGTCTCCATCTCTCTCAGCTTTGGAGGTGTGTCTGTGGAGAGCTCTTCTCCTTGTGCTTATTCCCGGACTCCCTGCTTATTGTTAGATGGCCTGCTCTCTCCTTCATAAGCAGCCCATGTCAGACTAAGCCTTCTTAGAAAACATGATATGTACATTAATTTGGTTATATTCCATCAGTAAGGAGTGTATCTATAAGTTTGTTCTTTCTCCACAAAGGAAAAACTGGAAACTGTCTTTTATGGATGAATTTAATATGTAAAATATTTATTCAAAATCTAAATCTGACCAGGGATTTTATTATACAAAATGAATGAATACACAAAGAAAAAACCTCAATACAATCACAAGCCCTTTGAATGTGAGACTACTGCATCCACGCATGATGAAAAATAGGTTAGAGTTGTAAAATAAGAAAAATGTATTTTAAAATAGCAGCGTTGGCACGAGTTGGCTGTGGCTGGATATAACGTCTGTATGTCTTTAATCTAACAGTCCGAACCTTAAGGATAAAATTAGGAGTTAGGAGTTACTGGTATTACGAATATGGTGAGAGAAAAGATGGAGTGAGATAATGGGCAGTGAAATGTGGGTAGAAAGGAGAGGAGGAAGGGAAGGGGGAGGGAAGGACTGTGCGAGAGGCAAACAGTGAGAGATGAAAAATGTTTGAGGGAAGTAAAAATGAAACTGCAGGAGGAAGAGAGGTGGCACTCCTGCTTTGTTTCATTGCAAAGCCCACATTACGACAAACACACACACAAAACAAGTACAGCATGAGGCAAGGGTTCATGAAGAGAGGGGTTTAATGAGAAGGCAAGGGGACTGTTGAGAACAGGCCAGGCAAAGAGACACAAACAAAAACACACTAGGGGCTTTCCCACACACAAACAAAAGCACACACATACACACACATATAGGGGCACATGCAATGTTCTAATCCTGTTTACTGGTCTGAACACAGGAGAAAGCTACACACAGTCTTGTGGTTGAGCCATGAATTTTGCCATTTTCAGAAAAACAAAAACCCATTAAATGAATTTTGATGCCTTATTTCATTAAATAATCAGCTGCTTACCTTAACTTTTCTGATTCCGCTTTGATTTCCTCTGAAATAAAAAGAAAAGAAAGGGCGAAGATATTCAATTAGTCAATTATGAGCCACGGGGAATAGAAATTGTACACAGTATGCAAAAGGGTCCAAGGGGAGCAGAGCATATATCAGGCCTGACAGCACACTGCATTTATTTATGAAGCATGCTTTTGCAAAATATTTTTAAGACAAAAAAAGTGTTTGTACATGTCAGATTAGATGATCAAATACAGCACACTATGTGTTACATGTGCAGTTATTTGTTGTGCAAATGTGAGCAATTAAAACTTTAGTTGCAAGAACAACAACTACTGTTCATAAATGTGCCCATGTGCAGCAAGTTTTCTTTTTGGTATGTAGGTCTTTGTGTTATTGTGGTGATGGTTTTGTTTACATCCCGACACCACCGCCTTAATTTATTGTCCCAGCTGCTTTCCAGTCCCAAAATTGAATCATTAGTAACTCAGCACTGTGACCACGAGCCAAGCCAACATTTGCCTTCGATTCACAGAGCTCCTGGATTTAAAGTAGTTGTATGAACTTTCTGAGCGCTGGCACAGAAAAGCTGGAAATAAAAAGGCAGACTCACAGAAGGAGGGATGAGAAGGAAACAGATACAGAAACAGAGCTTAAGAGAGCAAAGAAGAGGCCAACTGGTACTAGACATTAAAGCCTTCAGTGAGGAAGCTTTTTAAAACAGACACAATCTGCAAAGTCCTCACAGAATTGCACTAATCTGAAATGGTTAGAAAAACCCCAGTAATACAATGACAGCACAATTATTTCATTGCTAGAAGGCTAAGAGTCCTTTCAAAGAAATCCACTTGTCCAGAAAATTTAGCAGTTAACACTGAGAAATTGAATTAAACTGAGAAATTGAATGAAACTAATTTGCAACCACATTTTTACTATACAAACCATGAGGGTCAGTATAATTTACTCATAATTTGTAAATTTTTTGAATAGAGACTGGTGAATCTAAAATAAAAAAAACAAAACAAAACAACAACAACAAAAGAGTCTCATGATGTTCAGTGCCACTGTTTGCTGCCAGAAAAGCAGCTTCAATGCTAAAAGTCTCTGCCTACCAGAGACATGCACACTATTCTTCCAAAAGATATTTCATTATTTGGAGTAATGATGATGATGGTGAAGAATGCTGTCTGTCCCATGTGTGCGGTGCTGTTGGCATACACTCCCCATAAACAGGAGGCTACAAGGTCCTCGTTGGCAACACTGGTTTGATTCTGGCCAGTGTTATTCGCTGCCATGTCATTCCCCATGCTTGTCCTCTTTTCCTGTCACTGTTCAAGACATCCTTTCAAGTAAAGCCAGAAAGATCAAAACAAAAAAAAAAAAAAAAAAAAATATATATATATATATATATTCCACAAGTCTTCATTTTGGTTGAGAGCTGGAGACTGCAAAGGCCACAGTGTGTGATTCATTTTCATACTCATCAAATCATGCAGTGAGCCCTTGCTATTTGTGGATGGAGTCTGTTATTTTTCAGGAACTTCCTTTAATCAGTCACCAGTCCGTCCAGGAAGTGACAACCAGCCCGCAGGGCCTGTGTGGAACTGCTGGAGTCCATGTGGTTCAAAATCTGACATGAGATCAGCACGTATCATCTCATCTTTTTATGATTTCATTCTGAGAGACTGGACAGAATAATGGCTCTTTGACCTAAATCTCATTTTTCAGCTCTGTGATTCAATGTGTGTCTGTGTCAGTGTATTTGCAAAATAGATATATACATATTGTAGTAACTGGGAGTCCAAAACAGAAATACATGAAACAGAAAAGGAGCTTGCCAATATATTTTAATGCTGAATACAGCGGCCAACTATTTAATAAATAACTAACAAATGACTAAACATCAATGTAAATCATGCAGCCATTGCAGCTTGTGTGGAAAGCCACTTGTATATCAACAAAACATAAACAAATTGACAGGATATTATTTCTCCAGAGCTCAAAACAGCAGCAGCTATTCGAAAAATTTCCACCAAAGGCATACAATGATAAATCTAAAGCATGTTTGACCTGAAATGCACCCCTTGTTGCCACAGTAAGATGGAGTGGAAATATGAGGAGAGAGGGAAATATACAACTGGAGACAGCTGGAGGTGCAGAAGAGAAACCAGGCAGTGCCAATTAATATGTTACATAAATATGATACGTTTCTCATATTATCTTTGACCTTTACAATTTTTTATTGTGTAGAACCATTCATGGAAAGCTTATTATCTTCTGTTTGTTGTAGTCTCTGTGTTTTGAGAGCACAACTGAAACGGACTCATTGTAGAAGTCTTCATCAACCAGGTGCTGGCCAGTAAAAGTCTACTATCTCCTACTGTCCTGTGCACACACATTATATATATAAAATATGATTCGTGTCATTTACATTAAATATATGAAACTCTGTTCTTTTCCAGCTTCAAATAATCATGCATTAGCGATTAATATGTGACTTGTTGGTGACTAATCAGTTAAATGTCATGTCATTAGTTTACAATTTTCAAATTGATCATTGTGTCAGACCAAAACTTTAATTGAAATTTAAAATAGCTACAAACACAGGAAAACTCTGTGTTTGAATAATAGAAACCAAGAAATGGTAAAATTGTGTCTTAATGATGATTTCATTATCACAGCTGCTGATGAATTTTACAGATTAGATTATGAGATATAACCCTCTCACTTTCTACTTTTGTCCTGCTTATTCCTTTAAAACTGCTGTCCAGTCGTTCATCTCTGCCAGCTGCCTTTCGGAGTAACTTGAGTGCAAGATGAGACAAAGCCCAACATAACAGAACTAGACCCAAAATAGAACCAGAGTAATTAACTGGTTACTGCAAAGAAGATGCTCTATGATGTCTCTCTCCAGCTCTGCTGCTCTGCAACAGACCTGCATGCCGCTGGAGGTCTCTTTCCCTGGATGTGTGGAATTTCATACATGCACAGGCCGTTCCATTTTTCACATTAGCTTCACTTCAAATGATTTTTGAAGCACAGAGTTATCAGATTTACGCAAATACAAGTATTAGTCAAACCAGAAGACAGGCAGCGGGCAAACAGACATTTGACGGGAGACGTGGAGACTGTCGTATTTACTGTGTAAGTAACTATCTGATAATTAACTGCGTCAGTGGCTTTGATGAAAAACTGTCCCAGGGCTTCAACATTGAAACCATAGCAACAGAGGGTGGAGGTGATGAGAAAGAATATATAAGTGCTGGATACTTCTGGGAATGGGCAGACACGAGCCGCAGATTAAAGCTGTGGAATCATGACTGATCTGTCAGCTACTAGTTTCAAAACAAACATATTCAGTTATACAGCACAGACATATGCCAGAAAGCAGGCTCAGATTGCCAAGTAGGACCAAAACACACAGACACAAACCTAAAACAATTACTTATTAATATGCATCTCATTTTACCAACTGAGCTACACTACAGATGGCTGATCACTGGCTGTTCAAGTGTCCCAAAATAAATAAATAAACATTTGCAGGAATAGGAGCTTTTGAATTTTTTATTGGTAGAAGGAAAGTAACAAGTTTAATTTAGTAGACAACTTTAATACAAATCTGCAGGGAATAAAAACAAAGCCAACAAATGATAAGATTTTGTTTTCCCTCTGAATGGGCTATTATGAGCCAAGAAATGGCAGCCTTTTGTCACTTGTTTGTCCAACCCCACTCTCCCTCTATCACCTCTCTGCAGCAGTACTGCTAAATACTGCTGACCTTGAAGACACTGTGTTATGGGCCCTGATTTGTCTCAGAGCCCTGCTATAGTAAAAGGAAAAACAACAGCACCAGCACCACAGTGGCGTGGCTAAAACCTCCTCCATACAGGATGAAAGTGATGCAGATGAAAGCAAATGGCTCACCACTTATCAATCTAATGAGTCCATGTGAAAAAGACCAGGGGCCACTGAGGGGCTATTGTGAGTCGACCAGTGAAACACACCGAAATAAAGCCCAGTATTGGTGTATTCATTCCAAAAATATTCCTCTATATCTATACTGCCTCTACAGAACATAATCATCTTCGTAATAACACAGCAAAAAGACGCAACTAAATATATCACTATTCGTCTTAAATGACCAAACAAAACAAACTGATTTGTATTGCAGCTTGTCAAAGAGAATACTTTTTTAATCCTGTTGTGCATTATTGCTGATGCTTTAGCAGATGTGAACAGGATTACACTTGCATTTACCAGCCCTTGGGACCTTGAAAATAGAGGCTGACACACCAACACTGCTAAACCTTGGTGGGGAAGAAGCACAAGACACCTATTTGACCGACCAGATACATTAGTGGGAGCCTTCTTGCTCTCTGGTGAGCTATTGCCCAGACCATACATCAACAAAAAGCCTTTGAGAGCATTTTAATGTATGAGAGCAGCCCTGGATCTCCTCAACAATTTCCCTCATCCACAAGACACTTCCTCCCTCATACTCTGAAGTTGACCCAGATCCCTACAGCAGACGACATTAAGACATTAAAATGAGCATTAATGTCAGTATGCCAAAACCTCCTTGGAGACATTTCAGAACTACATTTCACACATCTTTCATCATCATCAGGAGACAAATGGGTCAAATGCGTGTTGAAATTTCCTTTATCTCTGGTGTATTGTTGAATAGGTTCTGCAGATAGACTAGCAGTATTTAGAGTAAGTAGCAGTGTTGGAGCACTACTAGCAGTACAATTACCATGGCTCCCAGTCCTGACCAAAGTGTGAGCCTTGTCCACTGCTTTCAGTTTATGTGGAATCCCATATAACCTGAGGTTGTCATCTATTCAAGGGCCCCCTAATGCTGCCTCTAAGCTGTGTAAAGGTCAGTCAAAATCTGGCTAATAATTTCTCCACCCTGCTCTTGAGTGACTCTAGTCTCCAAGCCTGTATAGGCAAAAGAAAGGAGAGGGATATTTCTGAGAATTGGCAAGAGTACAAAATGGATATTAAAGCACCTACACGATTAACAGCCTTTGTCCTCTACATGGGGAACTAAAACACCTCCTGAAAACACCCTGCCCTGCAGCCCCAGCTATACTGCCCACAAGCCATGATACCCATATAAGTTGCTGAGTCAATGCTGCAAACCGTTATGTAATTTATGAAACATATCCTCCTTCGAATCATATTTAATATTGAATCTCTACATGTCTTATGGAAAAAAAACACTGCACAAACATCCCTATGCATCAGCCTTAGTGACAGAGTTATTAAAGGGAACAATAGTTGGGTCCCTCGGTACAGGGAAGTCTGACATACGACACTGGCACAACAAGGCCATCAGTGAAAAATACATGAGATGATGATGTCAGTTACAGCACCTGAGCCTGAAGTCGGCTCATGCAAAACAAACAAATGCCACCTCTGTCAGCAGTACACTGCACAACTGCTACAATGTTGCACTTGCATGGAAAAATCGTGACTATAGCTGGTTTATATATGTGTTTACTACTAGACTGTGTGAGGTCTACTGGAATCCTAGAAGAGAGGCTGCTGTTGTTCTCAAGGAGAGCAGAATAACAACCTCACAGCTTCAGGTGACACTGTCACTGTGCTGCTAGAATTAACGGCCTGATCGAAACGGAAAAAACGGCATCATCACACTCAATTATTGAACTTGACAATGAACAGAGACAGGTTTCTGCAGTGCCTTTTGTAATATGTGTTTCAAATGGGCTTATCAGTGATCCCATCAAAGACACTTAGCTGATCATGGCTTAAATATCAGCTATACAATGGTGTAGTCAGCCTCTTAAATGCCCATGTGCAGCTGTCACAAATAAGGCTGATGATTCAGCAGGGGAAGTATTTGGTAACCCTGAGCCAAAGATTAGAGGCAGGTCTGTGGATGGGTTACTGGTTAAAAACCCCCTGAATCTCTGGAGGAAAGTCTGAGGTGGGTGGATATGAGCAATGTGCTCCCCGTCTTGCAGCAGCACACACGATCCCGGGAGAGTTGGAGAATTGCAGCTTACACCCTACCAGCTTCACAGAATAAATAAACAAACATGAGTAAGGCCACGGTTTCAGCTGCAACACTTGATGATGCATTTTAGAAAATACAACATCCATTAACACCTACAGGCAGCAAGGCGGGCCCCTTTCATGCTGCATCTCAAGGCACCATGACAAAACAGCCTGCTCCCTGTCTCCAACCACTGGCAGGCTAAACTTGTGTCTCCTCCTTCCTGGGTGCCACCCTGCCTAGATGGTGTGACAAGATGCCACTCAATCAGCAGCTATACTGCAGAGTGTTTGCCAAAGGGACGTCAGCTATAGGCAGAACCAGCCACTTATGAGCAGAAATAGAGGCCTTACGGGATGCAATTTAAAGCATTGTAAGGATTCATTTATGTAATCCAAAACCAGACTGTGAAGTATATGTAGAAGTTCAGAATAACAAATATATTCAGAAATTGTCCCATTATTGTTTAAAGCATTATACATTTTTAACTCTTGTGACCACTATACATTTGCAATGTTAATATTTAAATACAAGTGCCATCCCTTTTGTTTTGTGGATGTGCAGAGTTTAGACGTTATAGCAATACAAGTAAGGTTTTATTCATTCTTAATTGTTGCTGTAGCCAGGGTCAATATAATGGAGAGACAGATTATATTTAAATATATATATATATATATATATAATATACACTTATAATGTACATGGGGCTACATTAAAGTCCTAAAATCCTTTCAGGTTTTGGCAAAATATGCTTAGTGTCTTGAAGAAAATGCAGCCTTTGTCATAGTTTTCTATAATACTTTCTCTGTCTTCTCCGTTGTGTGTTTGTATAGCTCCTATGGAGAGTAGGGGCTCTCTGTGGATCTGTTGTGGAGCAAGGGTTTGGACAAAATTTCTGTTCTTCACAAGCATTAAAAAATACAGATGACCAGCAGCTCATAGGAGGTGCAGTGCATCTGCAAAATGCTGCTGTTGTGAGGCAAAGCAGCCATTATTTTAACCCAAGAGGGCTCTGCTCGTTCTGCACAATGACACATGCCATCAATGTGGACACTTCATTTCAAATCCCTGTGTGGTAGTTATCTTTTGATTCATCTCAGGACATCTCCTGCAAAGCTGTGTGTCAGTTGTACATTCAAAAAGAGACACTCCTGCAGCACAATGAACTACAATATGTAAAGTAATGTCACAGATACACACCTGCTTTAAATGGTTTGATGAATGCATATACCCCCAAAATGTTGGAAAAGAGTTTGTTCTAGAGTCGGTTGTGAATGGTATCATTATTTACAATAATACCTCAGCTGTGTGTACAGCAGGTGAGCTGGGCAATGACAACTCTGGGAGGTTGCGCCCACTTGGGAAAAGACATTTTTGCTGACTAAAGGGGTTGGATTAACATTAATTCAATAAGTACACACTCTGCCTGCAAGATGTTCATGCACAGAATGGCAATCAAACATGCAGAGACACAGTGCACACACAAACACATCCAGGTATACATCAACACATCAAAATTCTCAGGAACGCTCTAATTTCATCAAATAAGACACAGCAGAGGCCTCTCCGTTGGTGGGAGGGAGAGGGATAAACACACCGCTCACTGGAGACGCTCTGCAGTACGTCACAAGACCAGCAGCACAAAAACATCTCGCTGGGAGGGGACAGTGAGTTCAAACACACAGAGGGGGGAGGGAAGAGAGGGCAGGGACAAAGACCCGGCTGGCCTCCATAACATCTGTCTCCTTCCAGCTCCATGGTTTATGTCCATGTAGAGCAATGAGTGTGCTAGCTCAAAGATGCTAGACAGGGACAGCCTGTTAGGTCTCATTTTAACAGTGTAGTCGGTCATGTGTTGTGTGTGAACTTTGACATTACAGCCATGTGGCACATAAGGAAGGAAGGAAGGAAGGAAGGAAGGAAGAAAGGAAGAAAGACTAGAGGTCAGTCACTGACTCAGTTTCCATCACCTGAGCTCGGTGCTGAAAGGATAACCTGCCTCCTGCGGTACCATTTGCATTTCAAAGAGTTTACAGCTCATCTGCGTCTGGCAGAGATCACGGCTGACACTAACCATTTCATTTTCAGTGATCAACTAAAAAAATTCAATCCAGTGGCAGAATGTTTTAACCTCTGTAAAATGTTGCTGGTTACAGGGACTGGCTCTGCAGATATGGACCTCTGACAGTGCAGTAGGTTCACACAGATAATTAGAGAGGATGCGCCCCTATCAGAGGAGGGCAAATAAATAAACTGAGCTCTCTGACCGACACAAACTGTGACTTTATGATGGTGCAAGATGTTAAAAGTAAGTATTTCGTTTCCATCTATTCATCAGTCATACATTAAGCAAACAAGGGTGTTGTGAGGTCATTATTCATGAGACTATATCCACAGGCAATCAAGGGTTAGGCTTTTGCGTCACTAATGCTAATTTGAGGATGATTCAATGTGTAGGTGTCGGCCTCCACCAAAACACAGGGGCAGGGGGCGACCACCACTGAGAGCCTGAGAAAAATCAGACCCCTGACATTTCTATTGTTCAGGCTGAAAGCAAAGGTTGCACAGCAGTAATTACATTTGGGGGGGAGAGAAGGAAACACTTCTCAGAGGTTGTCTGGGCTACCTAATCGCATGTGCATTCAAGTGTGTGTGTGCCTGCATGTTGAGTCTGTGTGTGTCTGCTGCAAGCCCCCTCATTCAGTCTTGCATAAGCCCTTGCTTAATAACTAGTCTCACTCCCATGGCCATCAAAGACTCTCATTTTCGAGCCCAAAAGTCACAAAGCACCCAACCTCCACAAACCCTTGATTACTCAGCTGTTGGCTTTGTTATTGAAATGAATTCATTTTTAATAACTCTGCACTGGATACATGATTTGGCACTTTTCTGCTCTGAACACGATGAATTGCACTGTTGGACCTCTGAAATTGGGTTATTATTGGGCAGGACTGTGATGTACAAGCTTACAATTAATAGCGAATTAATGGAGTATAAATATGCGTACTAAACTGTCCTCCTAAATTCAGTCAAAGCAACTGTGTTACACAGTTTGATGGCAAGAGAGGATGGAGGAAAACCTAAGTTCTGTTTCTTAGATTTAGAATTTCACAACCACTGTACTTCCTTATTTTACCTTCAGACTAACTGAGATTAAAATTCTCTGAAGTTATGTATTATGAAATATATATACATTTAAAAATGCAATGGATTTTAAGATTTCTGTAAAATATTACTCTTCCCTAATGCAACTACTTGTCTAAAATAAATAAATACATAAAGTTGAGTCTTTGGCAGCACACTTGTGTTGATTACATATGATACAAGGAATGCCAGTCTTCTGACATCCAGAAGTGATGAGAATCAAAGTCCTTCGTTTTGCACATCTAAAGTTGTATTAAATTACTGTGTAATTTTAATTAGAACATGAAGCAAGTTATAGTGGATTATTCACACAATAAAGTGCCACGTCACGTACTTATTCAACTTTCCTTCTAATGACTCCTGAAGTAACTGGGTGGATGGGTCACTACGACCTGTCCAGAGTGAACCCCACCCCTCACCCGGAATGTTGGCTGGGATTGGCTCCAGCAGCCCCGCGGCCCAGAAACGGAAAAGTGGTAGAAGATTGATGGATGGATGGATGGATGGATGGATCAATCACCAGATAAAACTGATAATTAGCAGCACCAAATGGTAACACAGAAACATAGGAGGCTCTCCCTTCCTTCGTTTCAGTAAAATATATTTATCACCTGCCCCAGGACTGAAGAAGACATCAGTTAAGGGAAGTCATGTATTATGTATGATAAATAAAACTAATAAAAACAGACTGAGTTTGACTTGAGTTTAAATTTCAAAGTCGTCTTCATATAGATAAAGGATTATTAAGCTTTCAGAGCAAGCAGGGGCCCTGGCACGTTAACTACTCCTGCTCATGATCACAATGCCAGTCAACCTCTGGGGTTACAAGCTGATTCAGTGTCTGCACTTAGTCTGGGGACAAGACATAAAGCAGGCATGAAGCCTCAGCCCCTCTTGGTTTGCCTTTCCTTCAAAGAAATGAAGCAGTAGACATGTCTGTGGAACAATTAATCACAACATTTACTGTACTTTTAGAAAATACTGGACAGCAGGAGTCCAGCAGAGCCTTATGCCCTATTCCGTCAGACATTGAAACGACAGACTAGAGCTGATATATAAATTCTTACAATACTACCTGAATTATTTCAAATCATTTCTCCAGAAAAAAAAATAAAAAAATCAGGTGGTTTGAGCTGATTTTCAAAAATGTAAATGAATTACTATCTGTCCTTGGTTTTCGGATATTGACTACGAGGGTATATCTCATTTCCAAGTATCTCTGCTATGGACGAAAGCATGGATGCCTTTTTTTTCCTCATAAAAATGTATCGCCATACATGCATATATATCAGATTCCAGTTAAAGTCCACCAGTCCAACAACCTCAGGATAACTCATTCGGTGCCATGAACATTTACAGCACCCTGGCAAATGACAGTGACATTTAAATGCATCTGACGACTGCCATCCCTTTCCAGATTTACATCCCCAGTGTTGGCTGCTAGTTTCATTATTAGGTTACCTGGTTTGCCTCCTCTGAATGGAAATCAAAATGAAACTGCCTGCTTTCAATGTCAGGACTTATAAATTTCTGTCAGGAATATGAAGGATGCTGGCACAAAACAAGTTGTCGGGCACACAATTCAGAAAGGCATTTATTATTCAGTACGAGTACAGGAAGCCCTCATCTCCTGCACTTCATATTTTGGGAGAGTTTTGTGGGTCTTTGGGGAGGCACAAGAAAAAACCTTAATTAACAAATGGGCCCATTTATAGCCTGGTGCTTATCAGAGGTCAGCATGTGGTGACTATGATGCAGCTTATCACTAAGAAGCATGTGTTCACCCTCCTTAATGATCACTGGTCCATTTTTTCTGGTGGTTCTCCTACCAGGTTCGCCAGCTCTAAAGAAAATGTGGCTTGTGCCAGCAGTCTGGTGCAAAAGAACAGTTTGAAAGCTCGTGTTGATTTTGTCTGTGTTTACAGATGTTATTCAAGGTTTTTCAGACCTAGGGAGAGGAAATGTTTTGCTTCAGATTTTTGCTACAAAGAGAAACATTGATTAAAGGTGTCAACCAATGTGGCTTTTGTTTGGTTTCAATAAAATGTTAGAGTGGAATAAAAATCCCATGAGCATTAAATCTTAGTTAATAAGCAGAAATCTGTTGAATTTTTGTATATTGCTGGCAGTGTTGTCGATGGTTAAGTGAGGATGAAGGCTGAGAATTTATCAAGTATTTGGTGTGCTGGCAAAGCTTTTGATTAAAAAATATTTTAGAATTTGTATTGAAATTATTGATCCTAATGTAGCAAATAATTCATTGAATAAAACCTGCATGTTGACTTTAGAGCTTGTTTATAAACACAACTGATTCATCAGGATCCTTGAAAGCTCTTTGCACGTGATATATTAGCCAATATTTTCCTTCAAATGCTATGAATTTGACTAATGGGACAAATCAGAGGTGACACTTCTTGATTTTGAATTGCTGCCAGTTTTTTAATGGATTTTGATAAAATATACTGCTTATCCATGCAGGGTCTTGGGGCAGCTGGTGCGGGAGAGGGTGGTGACCCTGAACATGTCAGCCACATATAGTCTCTGTATATAAAGATGTACAGAGACGAACCACTCAACCCACTCACACCTATGGAAATTTAGAGTCACCCATTAACCTCAACCTGCGTGTCTTTGGAATCTATTAAGAAGCCAGAGTAACCAGAGGGAACTCATACAGGCACAGGATGAACATGCAAAAACAAAGAAAGGCCCCAGAGTTTTCTTTCTGTGAGGCGTCAGACTAACTACTCCAATACCATTGAAGGCAATAAAATCAAAAAGTTCTTAACCATTTAGATAAAATTGATATGTCCACAACTTTATTTAGCAGAGGGGACTATTGCTATGCACAACAACTCACTCTTGATACAGCTTGCCAAGAGTCAGTGTACCATGGCAGTATGGCTGCTAGCTCCCTGGTTTCTTTTTTCATAATCATCGTTTGTTGCAAAACATTCAGCTTCAATGTCAAACCCTCAGACATTGAATGGCACAACACAGCCGGTCACTCTGTCAATATCTCAGAGCAAACAAGCTAACAAGCCACTTGATAATATGACGCTTGCTCAGAAAACTACTTTGAAACTCACAGTTGAAATTCATGATTTACCTGAGCTGCAACCGCTCTCAAATGGCGCTTTATGAAACTGAAATAAGCTTTTCTTGGTCATTAAAATCAGTCAGTCCATCTGAAACTTACCTGCCCAGGATCTAACAAGCTAAAGACCCCAATGTAATTCTCAAGCCTTCCAGACCAAAGCAGGAACAAAACACCACAGGACAATGGATTTCAGTGTGTTGCTCGGTCAGTTGAAGACTGTTGGCAAATTTGGTTTGCCAACATGTTAATTTAATTTATCTTGTGTTGTTGATATTGTCCACATATATCAGTTTGCAATACTAACACAGTAGGTTTCCATATTGGAGGATGAAAACAACAGCAACCACTTCAAAAGTGACTCTCCCTCTGTCCAATACTCCGACCCCACCACAACACACCAAACAAGAAAGGTTCAGATACAGCTGCAAGATATAAATGATCTAATGAAAGGAAAATAGTAGGGGAAAATAATAAATAAATGTTTAATATACAACAAGAATGAGTGGAAATGTCCTTCCAGTTGCTGCATGTACAGGTAACTACAATAGAAGGGAGGAATCAAGGAATCGAGTCCAACTGCAACAGGTTTCAAGGTTGATGTTACCTCTGCAGCTGGACCTAAGAAAATAAACCCTATTGAGAGGGGTAGTGAGCAATGTGCTCAGTTGGGCTCCTCTCTTTCACTGACTACTAGCCTGGAAGCAGGTTCTCTTTCCTCTTAGCATGGTAATTCATACAGTGTTGCCTGACGAAAGCGTGTTTCAGCCACAGTATGAACTTCTCTTCGTCACCAGCAAACCAACACAAACTTCTCAAGTCAGAGAGGGCAGGTGGGGTTCAAAAACATTCAAAATAGATTATCATATGAAGCTAGGAATGCACGGCAACAGTGAACCAAAGTCTCTATGCCCTCTTCTACGAGATTGTGGGCCTACACAGCTCGAGGGCCTTTCATATATTTAGTTAACTGTCAGTCTTAACCACTTTCTGTTCCTTGTTCTCAGGCAGCTCCTGATAACAAAGCTGACAGAGAAATCCAAAGATGATTGGGGTGTGTGAGAAATTGAGTTGCTACCCTTTCTGGGGACCTGCAGAGGGATATTTTGATAATGCAAGGGAAAGGTCAGTTTGGGATGAGGGTGGAATGTCTGGCATAGGCAGCGGAGCAGAAATCTTTCACCTCACTCCTATACATAACAAACCTGCTCTTATATAAGCATGTTTAAATCTGTATGCTAAATAGACAGGAACCTAAAAAGGCTAAATACAAGCACTGCCTCGTGTTGGACATTTTCAGACAATCTATAGTCTATAACAGGAAGACTTTCAGTGACAACTAAGAGGTTTGACTCTGGCTCAGGCACTCAGATGTCTCTGAGACGTCTGAGGGCCCAAGAGCTACAGAGGATTATGTAAGTCACTCAGTATACTGGGTCACCGAGTTGTTTTTGATATGTACTACTTCTGTACCAATGCTACGCTTCTTGCAGAGATTTCATAAATTTTAAGTTTATCGATTGAGCTGTACTGTGTTTTTAAAGTCAGCACAGACATTTAATTATGAAGTTAAAATGAGTTGAGTTTTTTTTTTTATTATATTAAAGTTATGGTTTAACCTGAATATTGTTTCTGACCTAAAAAGACCCTCAAATGACCGCATGTCTAATGCTGCTACTTAAAGGGAAAGTATTCACTGAAATAGACTCAGTTGGTGAATTTTAATAAGCAGCACACAGAGACACTCTAGTGATGTCATTTGTAAAAACATTATTGGGCTATATGGAGATCAGCAAGGTTGGTGGTTTTATTGCCTTACGCTTTTTCTGACTCACAGTTTATATTAAAATAAGGTCCATAAAATGAGCGGCAGCTGACTCACAATGGACAAAGGAATGTCACCTGATCATATAAAATCAAGTCCTTCTGCTACAAAGGTAGACGAAAAGAACAAAGCACTGTTGCAGCGAATTCCTCTTTAGAATGTAATTTCACTGTTATGTTCACTCCTTCACTGAAGCATAACCTACAAAAATCACTAGTTTTTCTGTGATTCTCTACTCACAATGAGGTGTGGGAAGGAATATATCATTTGTGTGGGTGACTTGGCTTTGCAAAACATCAGAGAAAGCCTAGACAAACATTATTGGTGTATTTAGCCTTCATGGCCACTGCTAAACCCCGCAACAGCTGACTGTGTTGATAAAGCCAGCTACTGATAGGACAGGTATGATGTTCACCCAACTGTGTGACTGACCAACATTGCTCTTTGTCTGTCTGTCTGTCTGCATGATTGCATTGTATTTTGTGACCAAACTAAATCACCTTTGTGGAGTAATAAGGTTGGATTGGATTGGAATGGATTGTATGTTTGGCTTCTTCACAAAATGGACTCATTGTCTCTCAGGTAGTGTCATATTACTCCCATTGCAGGAAGAGAAACCGCTTGTTCCAGAGGAGCTAAAAACGTCTTGTGTGTTAAAACACCTGAACAATAGTAGAAATATTCTCTGCTAATGTCATTCATTTTTATTTTGCCCTTTGTTTAAAACTTATTTGTTAACAGCAGTCAGCAGTAAGGACGAGGTTCGGGAAATTCACCTTCACAAATAGTTTCATAAAGTTACTACGCGTAGTTAAATTAAAACCGGGCGTCAAGGGATGTTGGCTTCAAAATAAAAGCGGGACTTGGATATTAATGATGAAACACGTGCTTCAGACAGCCTGTAGTATCATCTTTATTATTCTTCAACATATTCACAGTTTGTTTGTTTTTTTTTTTTGAGGGGGGGGGGTTGACAACACGAATTCAAAACGCTCGCCAGCACTGCATGTATACAAATCACTTTTTCATCGCCTTAATGTTTTAAGTCTTAACCGGAAGTATTGCCTTCATTATATCCGGCAGCTTGACGTTGTTCTGGGCTGAAGGCGCTGCTGACAGTTGTCACCTCCTGCCTGTACGGTCCCGGTTCGACACGCCAGCAGCATGTTTACTGTCTAAACTGGCAATAAATAAAAGATGTGCTCAGACACGAAGGCCACTTCTGTTGTGTACCAGGAAGCGACGCAAACATCTCAACCCGCCGTCCAATTAGACACTTTCCATAAACAGAGCGCACCTCATTCGTATTTATCGGTTTTTTTTTTTCTTTGTTTTTTTTTTTTTGCTCGATCCAACAACTTAGTTTTCTGTCCGGTGTTTCGGCCTGATCTCTCACATCGCTACTTGTTTCTCAGCATCGGCTCAGCGTTGCAAACACCCACCCCTCCTGCACCATTTCCGCGTTTGACACCGAATCATGTCCACTTCAGCCCCCCCACCCCACGGCAATCAAATATGCAGGTTTCGCTGGATGTTAACGCACGATAATGAGACAGCTGGGGGGGGTCACGGGTAGAAAATACACTGCTGACAAACACTGCGACATTGTTGCAGGATAAATCCCCCTAATAAGTGAAAGGCTGTGTGACGTGTCCAAAAATGTGAGGCTAAAACAACACAACTTACCCAGTGCCACCTCGCAGGCTTTGCGCAGTTGTGAGTGGTGAGCCTTCTTCACCTCCTTGTCGGCCAGGATCTTTTCCAAAGCTCGTGTGAGGAACATGTTTTTCGTCTTTTTGCCTTCAAACATGTCGCACCGGAATTTGGGGCGAGGTGTGCCTGGTCCCAAAGGAGGGTAAGGGGTAGGGAGAGGGGAGAGGGGGGGAGGGGGGGTCTGCAGCCGGCTCGGATGGAGATGTATTCCCTTACAAATGTCAGCCGCAGAGCCCCGAACAGACAAACATAAATAAACACAGAAGGTGGGGTAAATCCCTCAGATTTCCATTAACGACCTGCCTCCTGCGCCATGTTGGAGAGAGGAAACGACGTCACGTACGTTTGAGCTCGGCCGCAGTGAGGCAGCAGAGAGGGAGGGAGGGAGGGAGGGAGACATGTCCACATATGAATGTTAAACACACAAAGGCAGGCTACACTCATGTAGAATAACCAAGATCAACATATGCATGAAATGAATGAAACACGTGTAATTAAATACATACGTTTATACCTGGAAGAAGTGGAGGACCCACACTTCCAATCTGGGACATTCATCTTTTAGTTAATATAAATACTGTGTAATTGACAATGGATAATTTAGCCTTATTATTTAGAGATACATAAACCCGATGATCTGCTGATGAGAGAGACAGGAGGCCAGTTGCATAAAAATGTCCATGTTTTACTCCACATGAGTGCAGTGACATGTAAATGTAATTGACTGAGGGTGCCGTTTGTTTATTGTTCACAGTTGTTCACATTGTTCACAGTTGATTGCATACCATTTTTTCAATTTTCATTTTAATATGGCTGAAATTATAAAGGAAATTTGATTACTGCGTTTCCTTCTTAATTTTACTTAAACAAGCCATACTGTGGGAAGGTGGGTCACTTAACTGATGGACTGAGGAGCTTTTGGAAAGGTGTGTGACGCAGGTGTTCCTGTTTGAAACAGTTTTGTATGCATATGCATAAGTACATATGTGAGCATGTATTAATGTGCTGATTTATAATTGTTTGTTGATTTATTCACCATAATGATATAATTGCCTTGCATGTCAGTTTTCAGCTTGAACAACTCATACCTGAGTGATTGCAAGCAAATAAATAAATGCATACATACACATGTAAACTGTTGATTACTTCTCTTTCTTTGCTCATATTGTAAGTCAAGTCATTATGAGAGCACTTAAAGGTGTAAGAAATCATAATCATATCATATAATCATATCATGGAATTATATTACATTACCTTAACATTCATAATTTCAACTTGGTATTTTTCTGTACCAGATACTTTGGGAATGGGGCATCCATTACTTGTCGGCTCCATTATTTAACAGAGAATTCAATCTTGTATACAGACATATTTCTTATAACTGTGCCGCAGAATACTTCTGCCAGTATTTGTAAACATGATGCACACACCCCTTAGGTTGGGGACCAAAGGAAAAATCTTAATTTGTCCATTGTCACCCCAGTTGGCTCTATAACACTGAATGGACTCTACCACTGTGAGGCCATTGAAAATGATTCATTTCACAGAAAATCTTTGAAAAGCTTTAAAAACTCCACATCCAATTTCAAATTTTCATTGAGACCTGCTGAGGCATGACATAGATTATGGGGCCAGCAGGTAAATTTAAAAGTAATTTTGCCAGAGTAACTTCACTAAAGAGGCTGATGAAAGCAAAAATTTTTAGACTAAAAATGACTTCCCTCTGTGTTGTCTCTAGAGCAGATGACCCAACAGACTTATCCACTTTCCTTGGTCACTGGAACAGCATGTGTT